>NW_017731381.1:4107477-4128187 GCF_001890085.2 Hipposideros armiger
TGGGGAGGCAAGGGAATGTGTTTGGTGAAATTGTCCAGGAGCAAAGCACCGCTTACTTGAAGCTCAGAGATTTGTCATCCAAGTATGTGCAGATTGCGGGTGCTATAAATAGTTTGAACTCAAGTAAACAGCTTCTTCCCCCTCGTTGCTGCCTGGCCACAACAGGCCAGGGAGCAGATCTCACATCAGGCTCCGGGCACTTGTGCCCAGCTCTCGAACTGCCCCTCTACCGGGCAGAGCTGTCAGCTCCCCAGGGCTTAAGATGACCAGGGGCCAGAGATACGCAGGCCCCTGAGTTCCCCACGTTTGGCTCCACCCCGACGCGCGGCCTGTTGAGCAGCTTTACAAACTTGCCTCGTTTCTGGAGTAGCACTGAGCTCAGATTCCTGGCAACTATAAAAAGCCCTGAGCCACATGGCCGTTGACTGAAGGAGATTTAGGAGATAGACACATTCTCTTTTCATGGCAGAAGCACGCACGGCTCGTTCCTTTCTTTGGGAGCCAAGGAGAAGGAGGCACTGGTGGTCGGAACTGCTGCAAGCTGCCTGTGCCAGCAGCTGATCTGCTGTATGCCAGGCGGGCAGGCAGCTGACATTTTAAGAGCCCCCTTCAAGGACTCAAGCAAAATGCTGACATTAGAGCAACTGGGGACATTCCATGGCTTATTACTGTATTTCCTTTGGAAAAAAATAGGAAGAGCAGTATATGAGACCAGTGTATCAGACCAGTCTCTTTTTTAAATTCCTGCTTCAGCTGCCCTCCTTTGCAGGAACTCTTATGTTAGTTGCCCATGAGGAGATTATGAATAACTTGACATTTTGTTGTTGAAAGGACAGATGATAAGGGATGAAAGAAAGCACTGGATTCTCGGGCAGGTTACCTAACTTCTCTTAGCTTTAGTTTCTTCATCTGTGAAGGGAGAATGATCTTGTCTCTCCTATTTCATGGAATCGATGAGGAAGTTTATGTAAAAGGACCTCTGAACTCTATACCAAACTAGTCGAATGTAAAGGAGAGGGAGAAAAGTGGAGTCTCCCAAGCCTGGCCTGCCTCATGATCTCAAGCACATGACTAATGGCTCAGCCTCAGTCTTTTCATCTGTAAAGTGGGAATGCCAATACCAGCCTTGCAGGAGAGGACCGTTACCCATACTAGAAATAACAAATGTAATGCACTGACAATTGGTGGGCTATAGTTAAGTGGCAATAATGGTTATTATTAAATATAATGTGGAGAGTCACCCTGAGTAGTTTAGGATTCTTCACCTAGAGAAACAGATTCAGTGTATAGATGTCAAAATTAGCAAAAGGCCCTGCTAAAAGCTCACGGCAATAACCGATCATAATAGATAACATTTTTTAAGATAAAAGTCATACGTGAACATTTGTAAAAAAAAAAAAAAATCTTTGAGTCCAGAAAGGCATCATTCTCCTGCTTATTACCTCACCCTGAGGCATTTAATTTTTCTGCTTTTAGCAGTTCTGGTGGTTACCTCCCTTTCTCTAAATAATAGTGCCTCTATTTCTTTTTAAAAATTAATTCTGTTTTTGTCAAAATGACACCTGCACATAGGTTTGCTTCATTCTTTTGAAGGTCAAACATCATTAAAAACCTGCACTGAAACAGCAGCTGTCCCCTGCCCCCACCCCCTCCTCCCCTCCCTCTTGTTCTGTTCCCATGAGCATATACGGTTCTTTTGATCCTATCAACTGTTTGTTCTGTATTTTTCTTCATATAGCTTAAATAATATGCTTATATAGCGATCTTTCTTTAAACACTTTTTTACTGTGGAAACTTTCAAACATATGCAAAACCCATTACCCAGCTTCAAGAATCAAGACCAGTCTTGTTTCATCTATGCCAGCAGCCATTCTCCCCCTGCTACTTAGATAGCATATCGTTCCATCAGTAACGACGTTAGCATGTATCTCCAAGAGAACAAGGAAGGACTCCTTTACACACACACACACACACACACACACACACACACACACACACACACACGTCTTACTATTATTACACATAAAATAATCCCTTATTATTAGCAATGAACTCTTAAGTACCTTTTGTTCAAACCAGATCCAAACCAGGAGCACACACTCGCATCCTGCCCTTCGTGTATTCGTCAGTGTTAGGTGTTACCTCCTGGGACGGCACAGGGAAGCTTTAGCTTTCCTATAGGCACCACAGCCCCACTTACGCGTCTTCTCCTTGACTCTTTTCTCCCAGTATCACAATTTTTTGGTTACATTGTACTCAGTGTTTTACAGTGTCATGGCATTGTAAATGTTGTTTACGGCTGAGCCAGTAACGTTCTAATAATTTTTCCTTTCTGTAGGACTGGAATAGCTGCCTCTTTAATACACTCAGTTTTTCTTGTTCCTTATCATTAAGTCTTTCCACACTTTCCTGTAGACTTTTTTTTTTTTTTAAGATTTTATTGGGGAATTGGGGGAGGGGAACATTGTGTTTTTTCCAGGACCCATCAGCTCCAAGTCAAGTTGTTGTCCTTCAGTCTTAGTTGCAGAGGGCGCAGCTCAGCTCCAAGTCCAGTCGCCGCTTGGAATCTAGTTCCAGGGGGCGCAGCCCACCATCACATGCGGGAATCAAACCGGTACCCTTGTTGTTAAGAGCATGCACTCTCACCAGCTGAGCCATCTGGCTGCCCGTTGGCAGCTCAGCAGCAGCTCATCTCGGGTGCAGCTCACTGGCCCATGTGGGAATTGAACCGGCAACCATGTTGCTCAGAGCTCATGCTGCGCCACCCTCCTGGCCCTCCCGTAGACTTTCAACACAGCTTCGGCAAACCTGTCAGGAATCTGTTAGTTCTGTTTTTCTGGAGGCTTCCACCCCCCTTCTGGACTCAGCCCTTCGCTGTCTTGGCCTGTGAGCCAGCCAAGGTCACCGAGCTAACTTCATCATCATCCTTGACGATCCTTTCAGCTTTCTTGTTAGATTCCTGTTTTACAGCTCTTAGTTAAAACGCACATTTAGGTAAAGTACATTCTCCAGGAATTTTGCTGAGAAAACCGTGCGTGAGAGATAAATTGTTCTAAGTCCTTGCATGTCCGCAAATGTCTTTATTGGCTATAGCCGAGTGCAAATTCTAGGTTTTCCAAATCACTTTCTTTCAGAACTTTTCCCTTAGAAAGCATTGCTCCGCTGTCTTCAGCGCCCCCCCCCCCCCCCCCCCCCCGTATTGTCGGTAAGTGATTCTTTGCTTTTGAAACACTCAGTTTTTGTCTCTCTAGAAACGTGTAGGATTTTGTTTCCTTTTGAATTCTGAAAGGTTAGGAGACTGTATCTAGGTGTGGTCTCTTTTCATTCTTCTCAGCACTTTTTAAACTTTTCAGTTTGAAGATGCAGCCTTCCTTCAGCTCTGAGACATCTTCCACATGATTTCCTAGATAATTTCCTTTTTTTTTTTTGTCCCTCTCTATTCTTTCTCTGAAATTCCTACTTAGTCTGATGTTGAACTCCCTGGATTGCTGTTCTGTATCAACGTCCTTGTTTTCAATCCTGTGAATATTTTTTCTCTTACTTTTGAAAGATTCCCTTTTCTTATGTTCTAGTCCTTCTACTGGATTGTTAATTTCACTATTGATATTGTTAACTTCCAAGAGCCCAGTTTTGTCAGCTTGTCTTATTTTGTATACGGTATCTTTAGAATCTCTGAAGACATAAGGATTTTTCTTATTTTTTTTAAACTTCTCATTTGTCCGAATTTCCTTTTTCATTAAAGGGTCCATTTTCTCTTTATTTTACTCTGTCATGCTGTTGGTTTGCCTCAGATGCCCTGTGATGCTTTTTTGGGGCGCGGGTGGTGGGGGTGGGGGGGATGGGATCATTTGTAATTAATATAAGAGGCTCCTTTTAAGAGACAGGCCTTGTTCTCCTCTGGAATTGGTTGCCTGTTTGCCCCATAGGCCTGGCCCCTGCAGGGGAAGCTACTGGTATGTCTGAATGGATGTGCTTTGCTTTAGGGCCCCTGAGCAGCACTTAGAGGAGGGCCCTTCAAAGGTCAGAATATGGATGCCTGGTCTCTTCCTACAAGTCCTGGAGGGTCCCGGCATATCTTTCACTTTATTTAAGGAGCCCCTCGTGTCTTTGCCTGGGGTTCTGCAGAGATGCCTGGCCTTCTGTGTGAGACAGGGATGGAGTGGGGAGCTGAGAGGGAAAGCCTGATTTGCAGTTTAGAAGACATGATACTTTTTTTAAGCATGATATTGCTTTACCTAGACCCGAGAGAGAGAGAGAGAGAGAGAGAGAGAGAGAGAGAGAGAGAGAGAGTTTAGAAAATATTTACAGTAAAACCTTGGATTGCGAGTAACTTGTTTTGCAAGTGTTCCACAAGACGAGCAAACATTTCTAATACATGTTAACATGGTAAACGAGCAATGTCTTGCAATACGAGTAGTTTGTTTCGAGAACGAATTATGCTCGCAAACCAAGGTATTACTGTATTGAGTGTCCTGTTCTGTACCTGTGAACAAGGGAGACATGTTGTGGACCTCACGGAGCTTACAGTCTGGTGGGAAAACACACATAACATGTACTTTACGATAACGTATGTTAAGGGTTACGAGAGGAGAAAAGGAGGGTGCCGTAGGACCCAAACAGCAGGGGGAGCTAACTTGGCTCAGAAGGAAGGCCTCCCTAAGGAAGTGACATTTAATCTGAGATCTGATGGCTGAGTAGGATTTCAAAGTGCAGTGGCAAGGGAGGTGAGCCTGGCACCTACAGCATGTTTTCCTACTGTGAGAGCACCAGGCTGTGCAGTCAGGAATCTCCTGCCTTCTCTGGGCCTGGCATTCCTCATCTGGAAAAGGCAGTGATCCCATGCTCCTTCCAGCTGTAAACATCAACGAGGCTACGCGTGTTGAAAATTAACTCAGCGGTGAAGGTCCATTTTCCCCATAACTGGCCAAATCTGAAACCTGTCTCTAAGCTGGTGGGAAGCAGGTCTTTCGAAGGCTGAAAAAGGCGGGGAGGGGTAGCATGGTACCCTGCAAACCCCTGTCTGTTTTCTAGAGGCAGACTGACCACAGTCAGACTTCCCTTCTCCGGCCAGCTCTCCATCAGGCACATCAGCACTGGTCTGAGGGCGGCCAGGAAGTGGAGCTCGGAACATCAAACCCCGCAGAAAAGCAGCCAGGTGTACTGCCAAGCAAAAAAAAATAAAAAATTGAACATTTCTTTGTTACCCTTTGTGGGGTTGAAGCCTCCCTCCCAAAATGACTCAAGTGTCTGAGCTCAAAACATTGTTTTGAGTGTAGGTGTGATTCTTTCTGTGTCTGCATCCCAGGAGGTTAACTGGTCATTTCTGGATGACTGGATGATGGATGACTTTCCTCTCTTTTTTTTTTTTTCTGCTCTACTGTATTTTACTATTTTTTTTATAATAAGCAATTATGATTATGTTAGAGTATTACCTGACATATGGTAAACATTCAATAAAAAATTTTCTTTTTGTTGTTTATGAATTTTTTAAAAAATTTTAACAAGTGTCTCATAATATGCACAAAATGCTTGTACATTAGACTTGGATCTTTTCCTTAAGAAGCTCAAATTCTAGCAGAGGAATAAGATCTGCCCAGAAAGAAATATGCCTTAAAAGAGAAAAGGGTGAGTTTCTTAAGTACTAAGGAAATTCAGAAGAGGGAGACACCTCTTCCAGACTGCGGAGTGAGAGGCAGCTTAGTGGCAGAGGGGCTATCTGAGCCCCCCAGGCCAGCTCTGCTCCCTGAAGCAGCCAAACTTTCCTTTCTCCTTTCTCCTCAAATGGAGCCGATAGTGCTGGCTGTGAACCACAAGATTTCCCGCAGGGAAACCCTTTAACGGGCAAGCGAATCAGGGACTTAAAAATACAGGCCTGGCCCCACTGTCCTGGCTTGGAGCATGGGCTCTGTCACTGACTCCAGTGAACCTTTGTAGATTGGTCAGTCTCTGCACACGTCAGTTTCCACATTTGTAAGCTGAGAATATCCATAATACCTCCTGCACCTGATTACTGTAAGGATGACAGAAAGTGGTATTTATAGAGTGCTCGGCAGCAAGCATGGCCCCAGCTAACAAAGGATGTCTGCCATTGTCAGGAGATGGAGCCAGTGGGTCTATCACAGATTGGTTCCGTCACAGATACACAGGTATTGAGTCTGCAAGGCAAGTGTTACAAAATACATGCGGTAGAAGCAAACAGTATCTTTGTTTTTGTGAATGGGCTCCTTCCTATTATTTTCGTTAAAGTAACAAAACATGAGTCAAAGCACTGAGGGCGATGGCAGTAAACTGACCTGTCAAGAGCCCAGCTTCATTTCCTGAGGACACTGGGCTTCGGGAATAAAGAAAGGCACAGCCAAACAATGGCCCCAGCCCCCGGTCCCTCCAAGCTGAGTGTGACTGCTGAGAACACACACCTGACAGTTCTCAGCAGGCTTTTGTTCCGTACTCATCCTGACACTAGAGAAATACTGGCCCTTTTTTCTGGCTTTCCGACATTCTTGACCTTATTCATTGTCACGTCATACTCAGGGCAGAGGATGGTGAAACTGAGTCAGAATTAGAAACTACCGTCTTTTAGTATTTGGAAGTTGCAGCTTATTTTTTTGCAGGTATTAGCAACTTATAGCATGTGCCAGGCACTCATCCACATAAGAACTTTGTAGGATAAAGGCTGTGATTCTTGTTTTACGTTGGGAAGCCAAGGCACAAAGAAGCTAAGCTGCCCAAGGTCAGACACAGCCAGGAACAGGAAGGAAACCCAGGTCTCTGAGCTGTTAACAGCTGCTCTCCACGGGTTACCAGGCTGCTGGTGTTCTGTTCTTTTTTTTTTTTTTCTTGACTCTTGCTCAGAGCTTGTACTCTTTTTTTAAAAAAAGATTTTATTGGGAATTGGGGGAAGGGGAACAGACAAGTTGCTGTCCTTTTGTTCTTCAGTCTAGTTGTGGAAGACGTTGCTTCATTGGCCCATGATGGTATTATCATTGTGCTCTTCCCGGGTGAGGCAGATCAGTCACCGGCCTCTGTACGGCCACTCATGGTGGCTCTTGGCAGCTCACGCCAGCTGCCGGCCACTCACAGTAGCTTATGGCAGCCCACTGCAGCCTCACTGCAGTCTACACCATCGCCGGTGACATGACTCACAGCAGCCCAGCTCTAGGTCGAGCTGTTGTTCACCATCTTAGCTGTAGAGGGCGCAGCGTCACTGGCCCTCATGTGGGATCCGAACCAGGGCCCTGCTGCACAGAGCTGGCGTCCTAAGCCAGCTCTTAACCAACGCGCCACTCGGCCGGCCCTGGTGTTCTTTTTATTCCACTGCAGTCCCGCACCAGCTTGTGGAAAAGTCTTCAGATTGGCAAACTCCTTCCTAATAAATAGCCTGTTGGGTTGGCCCTTTGTTAATGAACATCAACATTTTCTGAGAACTCATTAAAATTCTGGTTATGTCACAAACTACCATGGCCTTACCCCTACCTGTAAATAGCTGCTGCTTTCCCAATAGAGCTCCAACCCCAGCTTCCCATCCAAGTAACTTTAAGACAAATCAGGTCTTCCTCTTTGGGGGAGAGGAGATTGAAGCCCAGACTTGTTTCAAGCCACACAGTAAAACAAGTAATCACCACCTCTTACCTAGTGGCTCTAAGTGTGTCCTTTCGGCAACAGATTGACCACCTCGCCCCATCCCTGTCCTGGCTGAACCCTGGGAAACTCTCCCTCCCACCCCTTCCCCACTTGTCTTAATAAACTGAGCTCAGTTTTCTAAGTGGAGATGGTCCCAGTTAGAAATTAGGGCCAGGCTCGGTGAAATAACCATTTTGAGAAGCAGCATTGGCATGTGTGCTGGCCTGAGTAGGAGTTAAAAGACTCTCTGTCCAAATCTGGCCCTTTCATCCTGAGCTGTGTGACCTTGGGCATGTCACTTAACTTCTCTGTGTTTCATTTTCCTATTCAGGAAAAGGAGATTAATAACGCAGCCCCTAGATACCTATTCCTCCTAAAATGAGAATCAAATGAGATGATGTACAACAACGAGAGGTACCATCTGTCGACACTCAGTGTGTGCTAAATCCCTTCAGTTCCCTTACCTGTGTTATTTAATTCTCACAGTCCTAAAATGGAGCCCCTCATATCCCGTTTTACAGCTAAAAACAAACAGCAGTTTAAAGCACTGAAGTCACACAGGACTCAGAGCCTCATCTCTGGCTTCCAAATTGATGCTCATAATCACTATACACGTCACATTGCTTGTCATAAAAGTAGGGAGGTTTTCTTTGTCTCCCCCCATCAGGCACTCTTATCTCCTGTAACCACTGCTTTTCCACGTTAGTCCCTAAGGCCAGTTAAATTCTCTTGCTTCTTTATCTTATCTAGCAGTTTATGCTGCCTGCCTCTTGCAATGTCCCTCTGGACTTGTTTAGTGAATTCTTTTGGTTTTCTCCCAGAGAAACAGCTCAGCTCCGCCATAACGGGGGTGGAAGGAGCCAGGCTGAGCCTAACCTCTTGAGCAGTGGCTCCTGACGCCCCCCACCCCCACCCCACTCTTCCCTCCCTCCCGCTGGTAGTCACATTCCTTATGTTGCCTTTGTTTAGCTGCTCAGTCACTGAACTGCAGAAGTGGAAGACACCAAAGCCATCCTTTTATTGACGGGGAAACTGAGGTCCGGGGAGACAGGTGGCTTGCTTAAGGCCATTCAGTCAGTGAGGTACGTGACCAAACCAAGATTGGAGCCCAGCTCCCCAGGCTTTTCATGTGGGCGCGTGTCATCCTACGTGAAGGACAAGCCCACGCACGCACTGTGCCAGCATGCACTTAGGAAACTTTATGGAGAAATTAAACAGCTTGGAAAACCGAACAGGAAGAAAGAGATGGGGGCGGGGGGTGGGGAAGCAGATCTGCACCCTAACCTCGTATGTTATACACCAAAGAAGTGAATTAGAACATGGCAAAGCGAACGCGATAGCCCCGCGATGGACAGTGACTAAGAGGTAAAGGGATTTACCCGGGGAACCCTGGCCCAGGGAGGGCATAGGAAGCCTTTTGTCAGTCAGGCTGCAGAGTTGAAAATTGAAGGAAGGATGTTAGGTAAATGTGACGGCCCGGGATGCAGTTACAGCCCCCTGGCTCATTGTCCAAAGGAAACGGATCTCTCCTATGGACGGAGAGGTGGAAACTGAGCAAGGGAGCTGAGTGGCTGACATCATCAGGCTGAGCATTTGGTTACAACAAATGGGGACTTGCTTGGCTGGAGACATGGGAAACACCCACTAAAACCTCGAAGTGCATTTCATTTAGAAGACACAGGGAAAGAGGGAGAGCAAGAGAAGGAGCAAGAGGGAACCCTGCCTGGTCTGCGAATCTGGCTGACCCTCAAACGGGAGGCGTTCTGAATCGTGGTGTTTTAAATTCGACCTTCACTTCTGACTGAGGACCACTGGACTTGGAAGCAGCTCGTCGCTCTCGTAAGTGGAACTTCATTCTCCCACCCCCGGGAGAAGCAGAGCTTAGAGGCAGCTCTCTGGAGAGCCCGCTTTCCAGCCTGCTGGTTACAAAGTATCTATTTTTATATTACGATACATTATTGCTCTAAAAATTATGGCTTTGTCTGAAAACTGTCTAGGGCTAGGGTCTGAGCCTCAAGTCTCAAAGATGGGCTCTATTCAAATGCTGTTTTACTTGGTTACCCAGAGAACTTCGGCAGAGTATCTAGAGCTTGAAAAGCAGCTCCCTGTGAAATCTTCCCTTAGAAATTGGTGTTTATAAAACTTTTTTTTTTCTTCTGATTATAAGGTGATATATAAAACATTTTAAACGTTTTAGAGACAAATGTCTCTCAAAGTGAAAATTCTCTACAGCCTTCCCCTCATATAGTGGAGACTTATCCTCAGTGCGATGTAAGATCGGTGTTTTCAGTGTAAGATACAGGTGTGATTAGACTTCATGAAGTTAGTGCATACGCCCCAGTGCTGCCTAGCTGCGCGGAGATCTCCGCTCCAAGAAGAAAAGAAGCTTGGAAACCTTTAACTGTGGCTTTGTGATCTTTTTATGGCTTTCTTTTAAAACTTTGCTGTTTATGCCTAGAAAATAAACAGAACACATAAGCCCATGGACATTTTATTTGTCGGGTGTGTTGTCAGGATTTCAAACCTCCCCAGTTACACTCTGTGCACAGCGAAGGGAGGAGCCTGTTGTAGCCCCTCCCGGTGGGTGGGGCGTGAGGGGAGCGTTCTCAGGTGGTTTCAGATACAAGGCTTGCTGCTGCTGTGTGTCACCCACCTCCCCAACCAGCAGGTAAAAATAGTTGAAGAATCACAGTTAAAGGAGAAAGACTTCAGCTTTAAAACACCAAGAGCCACCACACATTAGAAGGGCCACCCAAGGGAACCCTGTGACCCTGGGTAAGTGTTTCATACTCTCTGAGCTTCAGTTTCCTCATTTGTACGTACATGAGGGGGCGAAACTAGATGATCACTATATTTCCAAATTCAGCTTGAGGTGAACTCTCAGTATTTCTTTCCCCTTTGAGGAGAACTCTTAGGGCCTGAGAAGCCAAGTGCCCTTGCTTTTCAGTATCCAGAGGGCCTAAAAACTGCTGCTTCCAGGGAAAGTAAAAGAGGACATAAAACAGGCAGCATTGAGTTACTTGTGAGTTTTTATGGTTTAGTCAGGTTTTGTGCTCCCGAAGAAAGAAGTTTCAGTGTGATGCACATGTGCGCGCGTGTGTGTGTGTGTGTGTGCACGCGCATGTGCGCACACAGTGGGGCGGGAGGAGGAGAAAGTTAACACTGAGTGACTCCTAAGCAGCAGGCTATATGTTAAGCTCCGCCCTTTAAATAACACGGGGTAGTTCGCATCCTTCCCGTCCTCCACTGACGGAGGGTAAGTCTCCACCGTGTGATCCCCTGTTAGCCTGAACTTCCTCCCAGTGTTTACCTGAACTGCGTTTATGGAATTCCTGGCATAATTTCTGGTCACTGTGTCTCTGCTAGGCCTCATGCACCCTCTCCTGTGAGGCGGCTTCGCCCGTCACTGTACCCCATTGCCTGGTAGACAGCCTGGCATGTAGGTACAAAGGAGACACAGCATACTGAGTTCTAACTTATAGCCCACCGTCCTCATCCTCACGCCTCGCTTGGCACGCCTCCTTTGAATCTTCACAGCGATGATGGGAGGCAGAGATTATCTCCATGTGACAGTCAGAAAGCACAGAGTGGTGAAGGGAGAAGAGAGAAGGAGAAAAGGTGGGGGCAGTCTTTCATTTGCCTCCCTCTCCCCTCCATTTCACCTAGACACGGCCCCCACTGCTGCTGGGAAAGGATGGCGCGAGCCAAAGCACAAAGAAGAGCAAAAGCAGCTGTCAGGTCTTGAATTCTGAGTCTCCAAGGTTCCAGGTCTTGCCAATCTAAGGGACCTTGAGCTTCAAGGCCATCGGAGACCCTAGCCCTCAGGAAGAGGCAGCATTGAAAAACCATTTGCTTGAGTTAAGGCCTTGGTCACCAGGAGGGCTCTCAAAGCCGCTTGGTATATCCAGAGCTGTGGGCTTTCCCCAGAAGCTCCGCCCTTTGAAGGGGGGCTGTTGCCGCCATGGCACTACCCATGGGCATGGGCAATGGAAAGGCCAAGGCCTCCACCTCCCCCCCCCCCCCCCAGCATCTCGACACTCTGGATAGTTTAAGAAGTCATCTGTCTTCCTCAGGTGATGGTGAGGAGGTAATACTCCGGAAGTAAGTACCTGGTGCTTGGCATTCCCGCTTGGGGAGCGGGGAGTGGACATGTGGTAGAATGCCTCACACCCCTCCATCCAGGCCTTGAGGGACCAGATGAGGGTGGCTTTAGTTTCTTGTCCTGTGCTGTCCGAGTCAACACTGTTATGGGTGTACTTTCCCACGGGTAGCCCACCTGCCCCGGCGGTGAGGTTAGGGCCTCTTGGGAGAGGAGGCAGGCTGTGACAGAAACCATGGCCCCGCGCGCTCACCTGACTTTTCCAGCTCCCTGAAATCCGTGTCATGCTGAGGGCTGGCTGGGCGTCTTGCGTATGTCCATTCCTTTGAATCTTCACAGCGATGATGGGAGGCAGAGATTATCTCCATGTGACAGTCAGAAGGCACAGAGTGGTGAAGGGATGGGCTCTCCCCGAAGCCCTTAGACTTTCCACCACGTGTAATGCCCTTTCTGTATCACCTTTGCGAATCTCGGTTTCTCCATCTATACAACGAGGAAGCACGAAAGGGAGTCAAAAGTCAGAGTGGTTTGGGTTTTTTTTTATTTGCATTTGGATGCCTTTAGGCGGGTGTGTTCCTCCGTTCGTTACCATCTGTGCCATTCCCTTACCCAGTCTGTTGTTCCCTCTGGCCTCCGGCCTGTCCCTTGGCCCCTGTGGGCATTTGCCTTTTCCCCCTCTGGGCTGGCTGGTGCCCACAGTTCCTGCCACATTAGACAATTCATGGGTCAGTGAGAAGTTGGCGAGGGTAGCAGTAAGAATCCTGCCCTCGCCACCTCCTCACTGAGACATCTCGGACAGGTTACCGCCCCTCACAGAGCCTGCTTCTCCTCTGTAAAGTGGGGGGGTCACAATTATCCCTCCCTCTGAGGGGTACCATGAGGAAGAATTAGGATAAAGCTCTCAGTACACTTAGCTGGTACATACAGATGAACTTGGGACTAGCTGCTTTCCGGTTTCCATAGGGACAAGGTTAGCTAGTGGACACAGGCAGCTGCCCCCTCAGTCATAGGATGGCACTTGTCTGAGGAACCTGAAGTCACCTCTGACTTCAGCAGTGATGGGCCCTGGAGCTGTCACGTGGGCTCTTCAAGCCGAAACACCATGTTACTTCCTGTCACCCAGTCAGGTGCTGAGGTCAAAAGCAGAAGTGGGTTCCGATCTCCTATGACCAGATGACCCCGGCCCAGCCACTTAAGGAAGAAGCTGGTGGCAGGTGTTACTTTCTGAGGGTGACAAGAAGCCAAGCTGCCCAATTAACTCTGCCGAGTGTTTTCACCAGGAGACAAAAGTAATTCCCAAGTAGAGACAGACGTGGAAACTCTAAAGTTCTTGGAAACAAGTCATTAGTCATGACTCAGGGCTGAGCTCACTGCCTCCTGAAAGTCTTTCACAAATGCCTTGTAAAAACTTCTGAGTGCGTATGGCTCCTTCAAAGAGCAGCTTCTTGGGAAGCTGCAGTCAGCTGTGATGTTGAGTGATTCCAAAGTGCAGATTAAAATGCATCCGCTCTTACTGGAGGAAGCCAGCATTTCCTAACTTTATTTAAGAGGAGCCTCTTTAATCTTCCGAGATATTACCGTCTTCAACACGGCTTTTCCGAACTGAATAATGGACTTTCAGGGCACTAAAAGAAATGAAATATTTGGTAGCTAATGCGTTCTTAGAATGCCCCAGGGACCTAGGTCCGTCATTATGTTTAGAACTTTGTCGGCATAGTTTCTAATATTCAGTAAGCTGTACTGTGGGGGCCACATAACAGAAAGCCCGTGGCTAGAGGAACAGGCTGGCTGAGAGACAGCCTCTGGCGTCGTGGAGTTCCCAGTGCTTTGGGGAAGACAAGCAGGTGAATGAATCGTTCCATCCGCTCGGCATCTAGTGTCAGAGGTCCTGACCTTGAGCTGGGTGATCGCTCCCAAGCTTTCCCTCCACTTCCTTTTTTTTTTTTTTTTAAAGATTTTTATTGGGGAATTGGGGGAAGGGGAACAGACAAGTTGCTGTCCTTTTGTTCTTCAGTCTAGTTGTGGAGGACGTTGCTTCACTGGCCCAAGTTGGCACCATCATTGCGCTCTTCCCAGGTGAGGCAAATTAGTCGCCGGCTTCTGGATGGCCACTCGCTGCTGCTCACGCTGGCTGCTGGCTACACACGGTAGCCCATGGCAACCCACTGCCACAGGGGCTGCAGCCTCCGCCGTTGCCGGTGACTCATGGCAGCCCAGCTCCAGGTTGAGCTGTTGTTCAGCATCTTAGCTGTAGAGGGCAGTGTCACTGGCCCTCATATGTGGGATCCGAACCAGGGCCCTCTGGCATCCCAAGCCAGTTCTTAACCAACGCGCCACTTGGCTGGCCCTCCCTCCACTTTCTGACTCTCTGAGCTCTGCCAGCCTTTGCATTAGAAAGGAGAGCCGCCCCTGCTGAAGCTTTCATTCCCAGCACCTTCTGTCCCACATGGCCTCAAAGAAGTCTTCTCAAAATGCGGGGTCCCCACCTTAGAGGACCCTGAATCTACAATCCCAAATTGAAGCAAAGAAGCAGGGACAGGTGATTTTGTAGTTTAAAACCACCACTGGATTTTCTTTTGGCTGGTTTTTATGGCATTTATTGTGGGTTTTGTTTGTTTGTTTGTTTGTTTGTTTGTTTGTTTTTATAAACTTAACATGTTCCTGGAAGGAAAACAAGACAAGTACAGAAAAACAAGACAAGTACAGAAAAACATAGTTAAATCATCGCCCGCTGATTTCATGTCTCTGATATTTTAATGAGGTGTGGCTACGTCACTGTGCATGAGCTTGTTTAGATCTCTGATGCACATCTTCAGGTGGCACCAGAAATTCCTGCCCATATAAGCATGCTTGTGGCCCCCACCGCCATCCTCTCTCCCACACACTACCATCTGCATTTCAAGACATCCAGCCTAAGAGAAAACTTATAAGACTTTATTTGAGCCAAACTGAGGACAATTGCTGGGAAGCAAAGTCTCAACGGATTGAGAAAATGCTCTGGAAAATGGTCGTTTTGCAACTTATTTTATACATAAGAATCAAAGGAGGAGGGTTACATGAAATCCGTTGATTGTAGATTAAGGGGGTGGGAGAAAGTAAAGCGGGGAAATCTCTGGGATTGGATAAAAAGTAAAATGGAGAGACACACTTTCACATTGGTGGGTACAGGATAGTTCATAGCATTTTACAGCACATAGAGATAGTATTGGGGGAACAAGATAACAATGAGGGATTTTATAGATTCCTGTCCTGGTGTGGTGGGTTGTGCCCCTGGGGGGTCCAGAAAGGGATTACTCTTACATTCCAAGGGTATGTTACAATATCTTAGATGCAAAAAGACAACAGAGAGGCTCACTGAAGGTGAAGACTGACCTTTGCCAAGGAACCTACAAGCCAAAGATGTGATTTCCCGCCATGGCCCACCTTAGTTAGGAATTTTTATGTTCACGCCATCCTATGTGGCTGTTTTCAGTCTCCTGAACGTGTCAGGTTTAACAAGTGGCCCCTTTCCCGTCCACAGTTCTAATTTTAATTTCTCCCTGGGCAGAGTCTGTTTGCATATCTCAGAGGTGCTCGCATTCTGGGCTGCAGGCCCCTGGGTAGGAGAAACCACTCCCATGGCTGGTTAGAGGCTGCAGCCTTTGTTGGTACTTTCCTGTCTGTATACACGAGTTCATCCACCTTCAGAACCTTCTGTGTGTTAGGCATTATGCAGTGTGCTCCGGGGCTGCCCAGGTAGGTAAGACCTACACATAGCTAGCAGTCTGATAGGAAAACAAGACTCAGATAACTCTAACACATGTTATGTGCCCCTAGAGAGGGACAGTGCTATATATGCCTGAGAAAGTGGAGGGTCAACAGCATTTGAGACAAGCCTTCAATAAGTTTTCATGTATTCAGCCAGTATTTATTGAACACCTAATACCTGCCCAGTGGACAGTGTTACATAAAGCAGGCCTGGCCCTTCCTCACATGAAGCTTATGAGGACAAGCAGTGGTGTTATGAAATAAACAGGGTGAGTGACAGATGAGAGTGATGTCAGGGCAGGCTGGCTGGAAGACATGGTGTTCAAACCGAGATGAGGAGTCAGTTATGTGAAGACCTAAGGCGGGAGGCTAGGGGGAGAGGGGTGCTGTGGAGCGAGAAAGAGTAATCCAGGTAGAGAGAGGTACACATGTGAGAGGGCCCACCGCAGGAAAGCATGTGGAATGTTGGAGAAACCGAAAGAGGCCAATGTGGCTAAAGCATAGAAGGAAAGGGAAGAGAGAAACGGGTGAAGGTTAAGGGTAGGAGAAGGTTAAGAGAATTAGGGGTGATGCAGGGGTTTTTTTCCCCCCCTTATTCAGCCACTGTATTCCAGCATATTAGCCAGGGTTCTCTCTGAGGTGGCATAGAATATTACTCATAGAATTTTTTTCTGAGGGGCAGAAAGAATCTTTTTCCCTTAAGAGCCTGTTTTTATTCATTGGTTTGCTTGTAGTTCCCCTTTCTGTGATTTCAAACCTGAGCTCCCTACTGGACTTGGGGTTTGGAGAGCTAAGTTTGTCTTATAGCTCTGTTATCGACTTGCTGTGTGACCTAAAAAGATCCTTAACATCTCTGGGCCTCATTTTCATCTGTAAGTGGGAATGATACTTACCTGATCCCAGGGTCATTGTGAAGATCAAATAAGATATTTTAAAGTGCTTCGTAAAATGTGAAGTGCTGTAGAAATGTGAGGTATCCTTATTTCAATGAAATATTTATTATCAATGAAATAAAGTAACAAAAGTTAAAAGCAGAGCATTCCACGAGGGGAAGGCAGAGTATACACTTCCAGATGACTGAAATGGCAGACTCAGCCTAGGTAGCTCTCTTCTTGAGCAGCTTGTTGTAATTCTGTTCCTCTTTTATTTCACCCACTGGGCCAAACCATTTCCTTTCCTTCCTCCTTCCATCAAAAACAGTCTGCAAAACAGTCCATTCCACTTCTCTAGATTCCAGAACCCATCTGATACAGAAGCAAAGCATCTGCTTGGAGACCAAGAGAGCCTTGCGAGCAGAGATGCTGTGGTTTGCTTTGCGAGGCTTTGGTTCCCAGCAGACAGTCCACCCCCAGGAGTGTATTTAATTGGGTTTAGGGGAGGAAGGCAACCAAGGGCACCAAGCCACGAAAACAGTCAGCAGCACAGAGCTGGCCCACATACCTCCTACACAGGGTAGCTTCTAGCCAAAGCTTTAGGCTTGCTTTTGGATTTTAAAGGGGAAAATTCTTTTTTCTTTTCTTTTTTTTTTTTTTTTTAGGTAAAGATTCCCCCCCCCTTTTAAATAAAAAAGCATAAATGCTGACATCAAATGCACCTTTTTTCCCTCCGTGAAGATTTTTTTTTTAATTTGTTCCATTTTAACCAAAAAAGAAAGTGACAATAAGTATAGTAACTATCCTATATAATAAGTGGGTAGTGTGTAACTAGGTATAAATCTAGTTCTTTTAATTAGCTTCAGGGCTATAGATCTCGAGGTACCACAGTATATTCAGCCAGTTCACCTTTGACAGATACTCAAGGTGTTACCTGTTGGTTTTTTTTTAATTTTCTATTAGAAATATTGTTGCATTAAAGATCTTCACGTACATATCCTCTACTGGTGCTTTTATTTTTATATATTACATTTTCAAAAATAGTATTGCTGGGTCAAGGGCCTGTGTATTTAACATTTTAATAGATAAAACCATCCTACTTTACAAAGACTTCATGATTTACATTCTCCCCAGCAATATATGAGCACTTCCATTTCTGTAAATCTTTACTAATATTCGATATTAGTAAAGATTCCCTCTCACTCTCCCTCCCTCCACCTCTATTGTTTTATCTTGTGACCAAGCTGATGGGAGGAAATAGTGTTTCATAGCTATTTACCTTGTATATACTCCTTACTGCTGTGAGATTGAACATTGTTTCATGTTAATTGGCCATTTCATTTTCCTCTTCTGTGAGTTTCCTTCGCCCATTTTTCTTAGGAGTTGTTTGCCTTTTCCCCAACAAGTTGTAGGAGCTGTTTATGTATTTACATATCAAGGACTCCATATGTGTTGCATATGTTTTCCTAATCTATTACCTGTTTATTAATTTTTCTATTAAATTTATAGAAATCTTTAAATTTTTTATTGCAAAATGTCTGTTCTTTTTCTCTGCATTGTGCCTGGATTATTGGCCTTGTTTAAGAATTAATTTCTCCACCTCAAAATTATATACTTTCCTGGATGTTCTTCTAATACTTGTATGGTTTTAATCTAATCCGGAACCTTCAGTCTCTTTGGAATTTATGTTTATGCACAGTGAAAGGTAGTCAAGCTTTGTTCTGGATAGGCCAGTACCGTTTAGAAGCCGTCTCTTCTATTTTGCATTGAAATCCCATCCTCGTCATAAATAAGGTCCTTTATTGTATCCATTCCTGGACATGCTCTTCTGGTTCACACACCTTTCTGTCTGTTCATATGTAAATACCATATCTTTTTATTGTAATGTCTTTACAGTAAATTTGTATTATCGCCTAAGACAGATCCCTTAAATATTTGTTTTATAATTTTCTTTACTATTTCTTGGCTAATTTTCTTGGATATTTGTGAACTTTAAGGTAATTTTTATCCATCCCCCCTCCAAGAAAACTGTTAATATTCTTACTGAAATTTAATTAAAATTACATAGTAATTTGGGAAGACATTTTTGGATACTTTTTTACCCAGGAGCATGCTAACTGGTTTGGAACATAGGCATTCTATTTCTATATTTTGTTGTTTTTTACCTTTAAAATTTCAATATGTATCACGGATGTTTTATCTAAAGTAAAACATTATTTCTGAGTTTGTCCTGAATAATCAAGAGCCTTAAGAAGTTTTAACTGTGCTCTCTCTCCCATCCTCAGTGTTATTACTACAAAATATGTAATACTGTCAAATATTGTCAAATTTGTTTTTGTCTCCCCATTAGCTTTCTTTTACTCAATCAGTACTTCTTTAAATTTACCAACATACTTACAAATTTCTTTGCTCACTGTTGATTCAAAAATCTCACTTATTTTCTGTGTTCACTTTCCTTTCTGTTGGAAAAGGTTCCTGGCGTCTGAGTGGTAAACTCGCTCAGCCTTTGTCTGGAAATGTCTTTTGCCCTCACTCTTGATACGTTAGAATTTTAGATAGACAACATATATAATGATTATGACAGGTATGCATGCATGCCTCTTTAAAAGTTTTCAACCAAGACAGAAATAGTTAATGTAAAAAAATGAAAGTGTTTCATTCCTCTCCCCCCCTCCCCTGCCCCTGTTTCTGAGTCTCAGGAGAGCCACTGTTGAGAGTTTGCTGTTCACCTTTTTCTATGCAGATACAAAAAACAAAAAAAAAGTGTAGGTACACAAATGCTGTACTTCTTTTCTAAGCATCAACAATCATGTTCATATTTTTATTAAAAAGCAGTAACATATACTGTCTTACACTAGTTTTTAACAATAGAGCATGTACATCTTTTGGTGTCAGTAGAAGGAAATCTTCCTTCTTTGTAATGGCTGTATGGTTTCCCGTTATATTGATACACCGTAATTTAACTCTTTCCCTATTGACAGACATTTGTTTCCCCTTTTGTTTCACTATTATACAATGTGTTTTACTGAACACCCTTTTACTCTTGTGAACCTATCTATAGTATAAACTCCTAGATTTTTGACCCAAAGGGTGTGCCCATTTAATGTGTTCACAGATATTGTTAACTTGTCTTCCCCAAATATTGTTTCAGTTCCCAACCTTGGAGTTTAACTGGCTCTAATTTTTTTTATTTTTTATTCTGGTTCCTTAGAATTTCCACACTGATTAGTCAACAGTGGAAAATCTGAAGAGATGCGAGCAGGAAAAAGGAATTAAACCAGGTGGGTAGTCACATTGTTCATACCACTGTTTCACAGCGTCACACATGTTTGCCTAAAACCTTTAGTTCTGTTTGAAGAAAGAAAAAATCGTGGTTCCAGTTGAAATTAGAGAGGAATTTTGACCCCATGAAGAAAAGGCAAGGTGGCCCTTTTCAGCAGTTATATGACATCACACTGCAACTTCACACAGATGATTCAATTTATAGACAGTTTCTTTATAGCATCAGGAAGACAGTTTACCTCTGGTGGCTTGAAAGAGAATGGGTTTCTTCAGCCATCTCCTTAAGCAAATGGAATCATACACAGGACTTATTAGCAAATTTGGGAGAGATGCCACCTTTCCTGTCTGCCAGTTGTTGTAAAGCTATTTTCACAAAGACCGGGACACATTATGGTAATTTTAATACTGTACTAGGGGAGCAAAAGCAAACAAAACCCAGTCCAAAGAAACAAGCACTGCCCAGTGGTCTGATGAGAGATGGTGCAAGTCGCTCCCAGTTGGAAGAAAACTGCGTTTCTAGAACATGAGTGGTCTGGAAGTATGGCCACCTGGGTCAGTGTTCATATTTTTATGGTATCTACACATTTCTGGCGTAAGTTAATAGTTTGGAACAGCCTCTGATCCATGCTTCACCCACCTCCCCTTCCTCCTACCTGCCCACCCGCTTTCAGCGCTGTCTCCTTCAGCCCGTACTTCTCTGTCCCAGTCCTGCTAGTCCTGGGAGTTTGGGGGGTTTCCGGCTTCTCTGAATTCCCTCTCATGGCCTCGCCTGTCCCCAGCACCTCTCCTCTGTTGGCAGAGCAGGAGTCTCGTCTGCCAGGCCGCTGCCTGGGGGTTGGAACTCCCCGGCTGCTTATCAGCAAGGCTTCTGGGCTTTGCCCGACAGTAGCTTCCCTGCCACCAGGCTTGTGTCCTGTTCTGACTCAGCGCCCCTGGGAATCCCCTGGATGCAGATGTTTGCAGTCATTAGGATGTGGCCGCTGGCTCCCAGGACTGTTTATCTGACCGAAGCCGGCTTAGGAGGGCAGGCCTCCAAAGAGCCTCGTGTTCCAGCTGCTGTGGGAGCATCAGGGCCCAGAGCCACAGACCT
>NW_017731381.1:4128372-4139969 GCF_001890085.2 Hipposideros armiger
ACACTCACACTCACACTTCTCTGGGCCAAGTGTCCATAGCTTTCCTCAGATTCTCAAATGTGTCTGTGACCTCTGAATTTTAAAAACTATTGGTTTAGAGAGAGCCTAAGTGTTTTGGGTGACTGTGTCCCCTTTGGCACCAGTGTTCCAGAGACCAGGATCATGGGAGACCTCATCAGGCCTCCAGGTTTTTCTGTTCAGGGGTGGGGTGTCCTGGGACAAATTACCTAATTTCACTGAAGCTCGGAGCCATCCGATGGGATGTCCCAAAGTCCAATAATGAAGTTGCCGCCCCCTTCTCCCCGCTCTCCCCACCGCCATTTCATCTTACTGAACGCCAGGAGTACTGAACACACTTTGCAGGTTTTCTGGTTTGGGGCCCACAGCTCAGAAGGGCTGCTCCAGGCGGCGTCCCTGACATCAAGAACGGTGTTGAAAGCTAAAATTTCATCTGGGTTCCCACTGCCAAGAACAGCGTTAAGCACTTTATACTTATTATCTTATTTAATCCTCACAACCCTCCAGTGAGGTTGGTTCCGTTATTTTACATATGGAGAAACGGAGGCACAGAGAACACTAGTAATTCTCCAGGGATCACACAGTCAGTGAGGGGTCACATTGACTTCAGTACGTGATATATGACCCAAGCACGTGAACTTAACCACCAAGCTTTAAGGTGAAAGTAAAGGGCATTTTTAGAGGAAAATAAAGTAAGCAGAATAAACATGGGGCTGCTTAGTGTTAGGGCAAACAGCCCTGTGCATTGTAATACTGAGAACATTGCTGTATCATAGCAGATAAGAAAAACTGTGCTCACAGCAGGGACCTTAAATTGTTAAGAAAAGGTTAATGGCTAAAACATTAATACGTTAGTACAGTGACATGAGAATGTCTACCTGTTATAATTCAGTGGGGCTTTTTAAAACAGCTTTATTGAGATTCATACAATTCACATACCATACAACTGACCCATTTAAAGTGTACAGTTCAGTGGCCTTCAGTATAATCACAGACTTGTGAATCCATCACCATAAGTCAATTTTAGAACACTTTCTCTTTTTTTATAATAGATTTATTTATTTATTTATTTACTTACTTACTTATTTTTATTGGGGAACAGTGTGTTTTTCCAGGACCCATCAGCTCCAAGTCAAGTAGTGGTTTCAATCTAGTTGTGGAGAGTGCAGCTCAGTGGCCCACGTGGGGATCGAACCGGCAACCTTGGTGTTATGACCACTGCGCTCTAACCACCTGAGCTAACCGGCCACCCCCTAGAACACTTTCATTACCCCAAACAGAAACCCCACACACGCCCTTTACTCGTCACCCTTCCATTCCCCACCCCTCCTCAGCCCTACGCAACCACTAATCTACCTTCTGTCTCCAGATAAAATTTTAAGACTTAAAAGAGTAACGCTGTGGGAATCATGGTGATATGGAGTGGGTTGTTCCCTGAGGAATAATTAGACGAATGAAATTTGACTCAGTGTATTTTATAAATGGTTCCGTCAGCTCAGAAGCTCCAAGCCCTGTTTGGGGTTGACCTAGGTCAAGAGACGAGTTTATCTCATTTCCACTTGTCAGCGTCGCCTGTCAAATAGGTTCTTCTCAGGGAGTGCCTGTAAAACAATGATGGCTTCGTGGGGAGACGCGTTTCTCCACTGGCGTCGGAACCAGCAGTGGTTCAGCACAGGATCCTTTTTCTGCCATCCGAAGCCCTGGCTTGGCTTCTGTCTCTGCCTCACTGTCGTTGTCGATGTGAAGGGCCCTCATGGGAATCCCTTTCACTCTCAGAGATTCAGGAGGCGCAGTGCGCACGGGGTCCTTTGGGCACTTGGAGGATGCACAACTGCACGCGCTCTCGAGCTGTCTCATGCCAGCAGATGTCTGACTCATGTCTCTCCTGACTCATGCATTTGTTCTTTTAGAAAGCACTTAGTAGGTCTGCGCAGCAGGCACTGTGGTAGGTGCTCGGTAAGTCACTTGGAAAGCCCGCCACCCCCATGGTCAAATACGTGGCCTTACTTGGCCCAGGTGGGGTAGCCATTTGAGCTGCGAGAAGCCAGAGAGGCAGGGTGTTGGGTAGAAGAACATTCCTGTGATGGGGAGGGGACGAGACACGCAGCATCCTCCACATAAGGACGGAGCCATGACCAGAATGCACCATCCCGAGGAATGTGCGCTGAGTCAGGACCGAGGAAATGCAGGTGCCAGTCACTAACTGGATGGAAGGCCTCGGGTGACTCGCGCCACCTCTCTGAGCCATGGGCCCCGTTTGTGAGGGTTAACTAATGCGGCATCTCTGAGAGTACCTTCAGTGTCATTGCTGGAAGGAGCCCGTACGTAGTGAGTGCTGATTGGATGAGTGAAGGACTGAGGGAAGATGCTGTAATTCTCAGTGCTAGAGCTGACCTTTCGTGAGGCAGATGACCAGGTGGGAGGACAGGTGTGAATGAGGACAAAGGAGAACCCTTTCTTCTCCCAGTCAGTCCCCTCTTGTCACTTCAGCCCCGTTAAGCTCACCTTTTTCTAGGGCTCCCACATCCTCTGCTTCCCTGAGTCAAAGAGAGGTGTCACCTTGGAGCCCTTGGGCCTAGGGACCAGCTAGTCGTGGGTGTGACCAGGCTCCAGTACGTCCTAGCTGTGTATAGAGGGATCTAATTATGCCGGGCTGCTGCGAAGCGTAAATAAGACAACGTACAGAAAGCACATGTTACCGTATCTGATGCATATCATGTATACCCCATAAAGTGTAGCCATTTTTATTTTGTTATTACTATTGTTGTTTATTTGTTTAGGAGCCAGGACTCAGATGGTTATTTTGATCACTGGCTTGAGAGTGTGGATGTTCTTAAGTTCTTATTCTTTCTGTTAATTCATTCATAGGAGTATATTTATTGAGCATCTTCTATATGTCAGGAACTGTGCTGGAGATACAGTGGCAACCAGGAAAGTCAGGGTACCTGCCCTCTTGGAAGCAGTCGGGAAGGCAGATATTGAACAAATGTATCAGCAGCACCTGCGTCATGCCGGGCTCGTGGGGGACGTCAATGCGTATTTGCTGACTGACTGTCGAGTGAATTACAAGTGCGGTGATTATTAGAAAGGAGAAGTCAGGGTGCTGCAGGTAGCAAAACAAGAAGACCTTATCTCTACTGTGGGTCAGGGAAGAGGGTGCTTAGGCTGAGGGGTCTCTGTCCGGGGCCACTAGACGTTACACAGGACATTGGGGCTGTGGGCTGGCAGTCCCATGAAGAGTCAGTGCCTGGAGGTGGGGGGGTGGGGGGTGGAGGGCTGGAATACTGAACCAAGGGGTTGGGGATTTTGTGGGCTCCTTAACTACACCATGATCTTCCCTCAATGGGCACATGATCTTCCCTCAATGGGCACAACGGTGCATTACTGTTTTTGTATCCATGGTGTCTAGTCCCAAGCCTAGTACACACTAAGTAATCAGTTAAACTTGTTGAATGAATGAATGAATGAATATTATAGAGATAATATCTTTTTATTCTCCACATTGGATTTTTAGCATGTTTTGTTTAGAATTCTAGAGGAAACTGGAGAGGGACCTCAGAGCTAGAAGTACCCTTAGAGATCACTCTGGTTATCCCTCCCTCCATAACACATCACCCCCAATACGTAGTGGTTTAAAACAACAGCAATCATTTTATGATCTGTCATGGTTTCTGTGGGCAGGAACTTGGGAACAGCTTGGCTGCACAATTCTGGCTTGGGTCTCTCATGCAACTGCAGTTAGTAGGTGCAGCTCGGGGCACGCACAGCTCGGGGCTGCCAGCTGCATCTGTCTGCACTGTGTCAGGACTCTGCATATGGGCACTTCATGAGGCTCATTTGGGCTCCCCTGGCAGCCTCAGATTTCCTAGATGCAGCTCAAAGCTCCGGAGACAAGTGTCCCCAGTGAGAGCCAGGTGGAAACTGTGTCACCTCTTCTAACCTGATCTTGGAAGTCACACAGCGTCACTTCTGTTGCATTCTCTTGGTTAGAAGCAAGTCACTGAGGCCAGCTCACTCAAGAGGATGCAAATTAGACTCCGCCTCTTGATAGGAGGCATGCTGGAGAATTTGCAGACACGTTTCAGAACCACTACACAGATGCCCAGTTGACCCCTTCATTCCACACTTGAGGCCCCCAAGGTTGGAGGGGAAGGACTTTGCCCAGAGGTGCCCAGCCTGGCATCAGCAAATCTGGAGTCCCTGGACTTTGGCTGGCCTGCTTGGAAGTGACCTCACTCTCCCTTCCTGCCCCTCCCTCTACCCTATGAAGGGGACTGCCAGTCTCTGGGAGACTTGCTTTCTAGCTGAGCTCTCACCAAGTTTAGACAGTGTGTAAACAGCAGAAGGCCAGGGAGACCCAGCATGGCCGCCACGCAGTTATTCAGCTCGACCCCTTCAGCCC
This sequence comes from Hipposideros armiger, assembly GCF_001890085.2. Taxonomy (NCBI): domain Eukaryota; kingdom Metazoa; phylum Chordata; class Mammalia; order Chiroptera; family Hipposideridae; genus Hipposideros; species Hipposideros armiger. Next base: position 4,132,793 of record NW_017731381.1, read on the forward strand.
CTTTCCAAAGATCTGCATAGAAGCACAGGCTCTCTTGGGTTGAGTTTGTATCCCTGTCCCCGGCCCCAGCCCTACATGAAGTACTAATGCTGCCCATCACATGGTGAAAGGTTGCTGCTGGGGCGGCGAGAGTTATAAAATTTGTACCCAAAATAATTCTCTTTACTGTTGCGGTGAAGTTAGATGGCAAAAAATTGCATTTGGTGGCAGAATTCAGAGAATCGACCCAACACAACTGAAAAGATTCTGAAGATTTTTTACCCCTCGCGGAACATTCTAAACAGAATTTTCCTTAAGCTTGGGTACAATACATCTGGGTATGTTCCCGCCCACATTGTCGAAAGTTTTCTTGGGACTTCACCGCTTTCTTGCTCTTCCTTCAGAAATGCCTTATTATTAGGTTGGGGATGGAGGAGAAAGAAGGGGAGAAAAGGGCGTGGACAGGTTTTAACCGGCCCTTCCTGTGTGCCCAGCATGAAGCTGACCCATTTCCATGCTTCCTAACCTAACAGTACAGGCTCCTCCCTGCTCCGCACTCAGCGGCTACACGACCTCGGGCAACTCCTTCACTTCCCTGCGCCTCAGCTGCCTCTTCTGTAGAACAGGAATAACAATGCTTTCGACTTCATAGAGTTGCTTTAAGATGAAACGAAGTAATGTCTGTAAGATGCTTAGCACAGTCTGTCGTGCAGTAAGCGCTCTGTGAATGCTGGCTCTGATCAGTCTCCACAAGCACCTTTCAAAGCAGTTGTTACACCCCCGTTTTATACAACAGGAATGTGTAGTCAGGTGAGTCACTCAGCTGCAGAAGCTGAGGTGACCCCAGGGCCCTTGCTGTGTCTGCCGCACCTCGCAAGACCCCAGGCGGCTCAGCCAGACCCTTGTGACCTGCAGTAGCTGTGGGCAGAAGGGTTCTAGAGGCTTCGCTCCCTGCAGGGCCGCCCGGGTCAGGGTCCTAGAGGAGGAAAATCTGAAAAGTCAGGGCCAGGCGTCCACACATGAGGCTCTGTAAAGAGCGGAGTGATATATTCCAGGCAGAGGGAGCAGTCTCATGGACTGTTCACGAAGAGCTTAGCTACTTTGAGGAATTAAAGAGGGACCAGTGTGGTCAAAGCAAAATGGGCCAAGAAGAAAGTGGAAATGAGACAGCAGGGCACAGAGGAAGGCAGGGCCGGATCCACGCCGGACTTCAGGGGCTGGTGTGGAGAGTTCGGATTTTGCCAGATATGGAATGGAAACACATCATAGGTTGAAGGAAGCACGGGAATCGCGTGACCCCCATGCCGGATTTGAGAACATCTCCCTGGCTGCTCGTGTAGAAAACAGACCGTGTGCGCAGGGCAAGGGGGGAGGGGGGAACAGGGATGCGGTGAGGAGGCTCCACCAGGGAGGGGTACAGGTAAAAAAATGATGGATGGAGACCAGGTAGTGCACGTGGAGGGGAGAGGTGGGCAAATTCAGGCTCTGCTTTGCACTTAGAAATGACAGGGCTGGTGAGGTCCTGTCTGTGAGTGGTGAAGGAGAGGAGGAGTCCAGGGTGGCTCCAGGTTTCTGGCTTGAGCAGCCCGGGTAGGTGGCGCCCTCACAGAGCTGGGGAAGGCCGGAGGGTGCAGGCTTGTGGCTTAACCCGTGAAGTTTGAGGTGCTGGAGGGACATGCTGACACAGCAGTTAGATTCACAAATCTAGAGCTCTTCAGACAGGCCTGGGGCTATTTCGGAGTCATTAACACATGCTATTTAGGGAAAGGGGTAAAAACCCCTCAGGGAATAAATAAAGACAGAGGACCCAGGCCTGATCTTGGTCCTGGGGCCTCTAACACAGAGGTCCCTAATGGAGGGGGGCCTGTGTGGAGGCCCAGAGGGTGTGGTATCTGGGGGCCCCGGAGGACAGAATGGTACCCATGGGGATTGGCAACCTGGAAGGAACTGAGGACCTTCCAGAGTCCAGCACCCTGCCCTTTCTTATGAGAATAGGGGGGCGCCTCCCTCAGCTGGTCTCTCCACAGCCTGTACTGGGCCCCCTGGTCGGGCCCTCCAGGTGCAGAGGCCAAGGCCCAGCCTGACTGTCTCTAAAGGAAGCCTCACCGGGGCCGCTGTCTGAATGGAGAGCAGGCACTGCCCTGGCAGGAGACAAGCTCCTCTCTGGTGACTCCAAGCTGGGTGCGCCCCTAAAGCAGTAGACAAAACGTGGCACCAGTCCCTGGCAGGCTGCACATGGCTAGAACTGGCTGCCTGGCCCTTTCCCGGGGTCTCAGAACATACGCAGTTCGGGGCCCTGACTTGTCTGCTCGCCTCCGTGCCTCTCTGGGTCTGGCTACCCATCACAGAGAGCAGCCACTTGCCTTCGAATTTGAGGAATGCCAGCTCCACAGGCGCTGGTATTTCCATGAGCTTCGCATGGCCCTTTCTTCCCTCGGAGCAGCCTTAGAGAACGCGTTCGCTGCCCCCCCCCCCCGCCCCAGGAGGCCCCTCCCACGGGACCACATCCCACTCTGTGCTCTGTGGCCTCTGCAAAATGGTCTGCTTGCTTTTTGTATGGTCTCTTCAAATATTTAATTTTTTTAAAAGAAAAAAAAACCCACAGGAAATGACCTTTCTGGTATATTTGGAAAACAATTTGGAGCTGTAATGGAATCTGCCCGAGCGCTGAGCTCTAATAGTTGCAGACTTGGAATGGACTGTGTAGCTTTTGGCGGAGCCCAGGGTCTCTGAAGTTGACAAAGCTGGGGGAAAAGGAAAAAGCAAGGGAGAAGGTGGCTTCCTGTGGGGAACCTGACAGTGCCAGCGCGTGAGCACCTGCTGGAGCACAGCCTTGGACCCTGGACTGCCGAGGGAGGCTCTGGGAAGCTGAATACAAGGCTCCCCACTCCCAGCCTGGGCGGTCAGGGTCAGTCAAATACCTTACAGGCGTCCAGACCCCAGGAAGGCACCAAAACTTCCTGAAGATGAGGAAGAAGGAGACGTCAGTCTTTTTTTTTTTTTTTTAATTGGGGAGCAGCCGTGGTCATTGGTCACACATTGCTTTCATGTTACAATGGCATAGTTGACTCTTTGTGGCCCATGCGGGATCGAACCAGAAACCTTGGTGTTATCAACACCTCGCTCTAACCCCCTGAGCTAACCGGTCACCCCAAGAGTGTCACTCTTGAGCACACTAGAGGGAGGGCTCAAGCTGAGATAAGAGAGATTGGGTCACTGTAGGGCCCACATTGTTGGCTCTGCCTGGATGACTGTCTTTTCAGCTTTTCTGTAGATCTCAGCCCAGGGACCCCTCTCAAGGACGCCTCCCCTGAGCATACGATCTTGAACTGAGCCATCCACACGCAGAGACCCCTGCCCTCTTCTTCCATAGCACTTAGCACAATCTGTGATGATTCCTGTATGTGGCCAGTGCTTTTTCTCTTATCAGACTATAAATGTCTTTTTAGTCTCCAGTGTGAAGATGCTCCGTAAACACTGAATGAGTGGATGAATGAATGAATGAAATGTCAGAACTGGAAGAGGCTTCGAGATTCTATTTCAAGGTTCCTTATTCAAAGATGGGGAAAGGCAGGAGGGCAAGAGGAAGGGACTCGCCTCCCTGCAGAGAGACTCAGCTAGACCTTTGGGCATTCTTATGATGCAGGGCTGCACACCCCTTGGCGCTTTCTACCCTGAAACCTAGAACACCATCTATTATTCACTCATTCATCAAATAGTCATTGAGCTTCAGCTCCGTGCTGGGCCTCTCAGATACAGCAGTGCCTATGCCAGTCAGGTCGCCACGTTTGTGGAACTTACATTCCACTCAGCACCATAAAGCACAAAAGAAGGAAGTGTAAGTTTTGGCCTTCTGGGCCCCACTGAACAGTTAAAAACAAAGGAATTGAACAGAAATGTCAAAAGGACGGTTTTACTGATATCGCCAACATAAATGGAACATACGAATGATTTATTCATTGCGTGCCTCTTATGTTCCATGTACCTTATCAGACTCCGCATGTCGTCTCCTTGAATCTTCCTTAGCAGCATGGTGTTGCTGTTATCCACACGTTGCTGAGGAGGAAACTGGAGTCGAGAGAGGTGAAGGGAAGTGGCCAAGGTCTCTGTGTTGGTAAACAGGGACGCCAAGCTGTAGGCCCATACAGGATGCTTCTGCCATGCCACACATCCTCTCAGAGATTAGTAATGCCCTTGGGGACTCCCGAGGGGACCGGGTGGCATGGGAGAAAGAGCTCTGGAGTAGGAGTTAGGACCCCTAGATTCAAGAACTTTGGGCAAGTCGCTTTCCCTTTTATGAGCCTCGGTTTCCCTTGTTATTATGAGAGGCGTGTCTTAATGAGCTCTGGGGCCCCTTTCGGTTTGATTATTCCACAAATGGTTTCGAGATAAGTGGAAAAAATAAACTAAGGTGGATCTCTAACTCTTACCTTATAGCAGGTAAGTTCCAGATCAATCAAAGACTTAAATGTGAAAAATAAAGCCATTAAAAGCACAAGAAATAAACAAGGGAGAATTCTTTACTAATCTCCCAGTGGGAAGACATGATCCAGAAACCAGACACCATAAAATAAAATAGGGATTCATTTGACTACATGAATAGAAAAAAAAAAATGTGTTCATGGGGAGAAATGCCAAAAATAAAGTCAAAGCACAAATGACAAGTAAAAAAATACTCATAACTCCTCCTAAGGCAGAAGACTGATTTCCTTAATATATAAAGAGCTACAAACCAATAAGAAAAAGAGCTACAATCCAGTAAAAAAATGGGCAAAAGTATTTGAATAAACAGTGCACAGAAAAGGAAATACACATGGAAATACGCTCAGCTTTACTCACAGGAGCAATACAAACTAAAACAACGAGACAGTGTTTTCACGTTGCAGATTTGGGGGGGGCAGTGGTTAAGGGAAATTGGTGGAAAAAAAGGCCCCCTATTATTTCCGAAACGGAAATTAATAAACCTTGGGGGGGGGAAATTTGGCAATATCGACTACAAAAAAAAAATCATAGATCCTTTAAATGTGGTAATTCTACTTACATGACAACAACCCCAAAGTCCATCAATAGGGAAATAATTAAGTCAGCCTACAGCACTGACACAACAGACTATCATGCAGCTAGTTAAAAAAAAGATTTAGCTGTATCAGGACTTTGAGTTTGTTTCTGGGGTTTTGATATGATCAGTGCTGTCGTGGCTTTAGGGTGATCTGGACTTGTTCCCAAGATATATTTTTAAATGAAAAAAGCAAGCTGGAAAACAACTTTCAGAACAATCAGAAGAAGGAAGGGAGGGATGGAGGGAGGGAATATGTATATTGCATAGAATATTTCTGGAAGGACACGAGAAAGCGCTTGCCTTGTGGAGGGTGTCTGTGAGAGGGAGACCACAGCTGACTTTTTCCTTTTGTATCTTTTAAGGTTGATACTACATGCACACATATTCAAAAATGAAATAATTTTAAAGTGAATGCTTTCACTGTAAAAATTTAGAAAATACAAAAAGTGTTTAAATCACTCATAACTGAATTGACTAGTACTAATATGTGTGGTCCTATCATTGGGATTCATTTAACAATACATGGGAACATTTTCCCATGTCTTTTAAAAATATTCACAAATATTTTAGTGCCCGAATGGTATTTCATTTGGATATAAATTAGTTAAGTATGTATCTATACTTCTCTGTTGTCCATTTAGGACACGGGACATGTTCATTTAGGAGCTCATTTCGGTGTCCTAATTTTTTGACTATTATAAATAATACTGTGATGAGCATCTGTGTACATTTATCTTCATGTACACCTTAGATTACTTCCTTAGAATAAATTACCATAAGCTGACTTCGCAGACATACTGACTTAGCGGCTCAAGGGTATGAAAACAGTTGAGGTTTCTTGACACATCTTGTCAAGTCACTCCCCAGAGAGGCCCTGGCAGTTTACACTGTCATTAACAGTCTGAGAATGACCATTTTCTGACGCAATTTCCAACTCTGAGGAGTCTTTATTTCCACATTAGCTATTGACTTAAAAGGGCGGAGAGTGAGGGAAGAATACAAATGTTGAAGAAAAATGAAGTGACGCGCTTAACGGCGCACGTCAGAGCGCTCCCCAGACACGAACCCCAGACCCATCGCTGGAACTGCTGTCTCCTGAGGGGGTGGGGGCGGGCAGCCAGGGCTTATTGGCTCTGCGGTGTTTTCCAGGACTGGGCACGTTTCCCTGTCCAAGCAGGGAGGGTCAGCTTCCTGCACTGGACCTCTTGTAAGGTCAGCTGGGCAAGGGCAGGCGCCAAAGCCCCAGGGTGCCTGTTCCTTAGCGATGGAGCCTGTAACTCCATCCTGCGGTGTCAGATCCTGGAGATGGCAGACAGGCTGTGGCACAGGGGCCTCTCCCAGCAGTCCTGAGGCGTCGCTTTATCGTCCCCACAGATCGGGAAAGAGGGATGGAGTGAAGATAGATAGATAGGTAGGCAGACAGATTCAGATTTAATCCGAGGGGTATTTATCAAGTGCCTGCCCTTGGCCAGGTGTTGGTCGAGCATCTGAGAGTGGACCAGCCAGAGCATTAGGCCTTTCAGCCTGGCGTGGTGAAAATCCAGACCCAGACCCCTGTTCTCATGGAGCCAGTATTCTAATTGGAGGAAAAGAGCCGAGGAGACAGGCCTGGGGAGATGGTGCGGCCTGCGCAGGGCCTGTTCCTTCCCGTCAGCAACAGGTACAGCAGGTATATCTGGAGGATGAGCCTCAGGCCTTTCTGAGTCACGGTTATAATCACACCTGACCGACCTCAGAGGGCTGCTGTGGGAATTTAGTAAGTGAGGTCCGGAAAACAGAATGACTCTGTAAATGTGACCTTTTCATTATTAGGATTGTCAAAATTTTTATGTTGCTATTAACTGTTATTGCAACAGGCCATTCCCCTGACCTGCAGCTTTCGGTAATTTACCCAGAGGGAGGGTACAGGAGTGAAACTTCTGTGCCCTGCAGAAGGAGCCCTCTCTGGGACTTCAGAGTTTTTTTACTATTTGTTTTGTTTTGTTGTTTTTTTTGCTGAAGAGGAACCAAAGCGTAAGTAACTAGGGCAACTTCTTTCTGTCCGGGCAGCCGAGGAAAAAAATTGGCTGGGTGCGCCCTCTGCTGGAGCTTTGGGGAATTACCTTAGACAGAATTCTGGCCCCGCCTTTACCGGTCACA
>NW_017731381.1:4140030-4156101 GCF_001890085.2 Hipposideros armiger
GGGGGGGGGCAGAGAGTGTGGCCCAATGTCTGGTGGCAGAGCCAGGTTCATTGACACAGGGTCACTCTCTCTTTTTTTTTTTTCTTTCTACTACAGGACACCTCCCTCTCTCCCCTGCCTGATCTTTGAGTGCCCCTAATTTATTCTTAGGTGTTTTTTCTGAACGAGGTGTTGTGGAGATGGGGGTTCAGCCCTCTATACTGGCCAGCGGCCCCCCCACATAGTTTCTCTCTCTCTCTGTCACTAAGACACACCCCCGGAAGCACTTACTGAGCCCCACCCGGAGCACTTTTGGGCACATCCTGCCAACATCAGTTACCTTATGAAAACATTACACACAGTAACTGGAGCTTATGAAAACTTCCACCTTCACAAAAATAGTCTTAGAAGTGAAGGTTCACCTTAGTCATAAAGAACCACACTTGACAAGTTGTGGGGTTTTTTTCTTTCTTTTGTTCTTTCTTTCTTCCTTTTCTTTCTTTTCTTTTCTTCATTTGCAGTCCGGGTTACAGATAGTACCGAAACTGGGTTTTATTTTAGGCGTTGTTCTGCGACCTACATTTTGCAGTTAGCAGTTTACCTCAGAAACCTTGCTAGGCCAGTACAGGTCCGTCTGGCATATTTCTTTTGTGTGAATACAGTCCTTTATAATATAACGCCTAGCCCCCTGATGGGCATTTGGGTGGCTCCCTACAGCTTGCTATGGCTGACCTTGTGCAGGAAACATCCTCATGCTACAGAGAGCGTTGGCTTTTGCCTGCATGTGTCTAGAGCTGGGATTTGCAGGGCCCACCCCTCCTAGGAGGACCCTGAGCTCCTGAGGGCAGGCCAGTGGCTTAGACCACCCTTGCCATTTTACAGCCCAGGGTCTGCAAGTAGCCAGAGTCCAGGCGGTGACTGTGTGATCCGATTGCCTTCAGGAACTCGTAGGGCATCAATGAGAGAGACAGCACCCCCACCAGATGAAGGCTTTCCATATCATAGCAACACCTGTTGCTGGTAAGGGTGCAGATAAATCCTACATGCTGCTAGTGGGAATACAAATAGGAACAGGACTGAATTTGTAAGGTTTTCCCCTCACTTTTTGTCTTTAGAAATACGGTGGACCCTTGAACAACACGCATTTGAACTGCGCGGGTCCACTTACACATGGGTTTTTTTCAGTTGACCCACACACTTCAGACCTGCATTGTTCAAGGGTCAGCTGGCAGCTGGAAAGCCTAGTTCGCAGAAGGCTGACTTAAGTTATACAAGGATTTGCGACTGCACGGGTGGTCAGCGCCCCAACCCCTGCATCGTTCAAGGGGCAACCGTACCACTCTGCTATTGGTGAAGGCACCGTGGATTGTGTCAAAACAGTGTGTCTTAGAAGTTTTTTTCATCCTTCCCGTTAGCCCAGCAATTCTACTTCTAGGAATATAAGGAAAGAATAGAGCTAGACACAGACTTACATGGAGACCTAGTACTGATGATAATGGTGGAAGATTGGAAGGTACCTCCATGTTCATTTCTAGGGGAGCAGTCAAATCATGGTACACCCAAATATGCCTGTACAAAAATCACCTAGAGGAAGCCGTAAGGACACCTTCTAACGTGTTCCAAAGAGTAGCCTACAGAATACAATGTATAGTATGAGCCCCATTTAACTTGTTAAATGTATGTGGCTCTTTTTTATATATTTGGCTTTTCTCTCTCTAGGCTGTGTTAACACCAGGGCCGTTAACCACCACCTCTGCAGCAATAACGCCTAATTTCCTCGCTTTCCTCCCTGTGCCATGCCCCATCTCTCTTCTGAGCTCCAGCCCCCCATCTCATGAACCTACTCTACCTCTCCCCTTGGAGGGCCCACAGGCCTCTCAAAATTAACTCAGTCTTCACCCCGCTGTCCTAAATATTCCTCCTCGGCTGCCCCCCGTCTCAGGAAACTATACTGCGACCCACCTACTTACTCAGATCAGAAAGTTCATTTCCCCATCAGTCAAAACCGAGTTGATTCAGCCTCCAAATTACACCTCAAATCTGACCACTTACCACCTCCTGCCTCCACCCACCGTTTATCTTTTCCACACCAGACCTTCTGCGGGAAACTTAGAACTTGCCCCCGTCAGGGCCCTGCTCAAGCCAGATGCCAGCGTTATCTCTGAAACTGCAGATATGATCATTCATGACCTGGACTGAACCCCTCAGAGACCAAGTTCAGATGCGATCTGGCCTCTGCCCAGCAGCACACTGCGTGTCACTGCCCCTCCCCCATCGTCCTCCAGCCTCAGTTCTTCCATCCCACTCAGAGCCTTCGTACACGCTGTTCCCCAGCTTGTAATGTTCTTCCTGTCAACTCCCTGTCTCGATAATGCCTACTCCTCCTTGGATCTCAGTTAAATGCCACTTCCTTGGTCAGGCCCTGGTAGTCACCCTGGCGCCCTGCCTTCTCCTGGAAGTCCTGAGCACCATGGTAACTACTGAGGTAGCAGGTGATTCAGGTAATTTGATGCCACCCCTAGACTGTGAGCGCCCTGGGGGCAGGGACCAGGGCTGGCCTGTTCGGCCCTGTAGTATTTGCAGCCCTTAGTCAGTGCCTGGCACATGATGTTGATACATGTGTAGACATTTATCAGTCACTTAAAGAAAATACAAAGGGTAGTCTTTGAAACGGGGGTGGTTTTCTAGGTATGAAATTACAGGTGATGTTTTGTTCTTGGCACTTTTCTGTGCTTTCTGTTTTGTCTTCAATGATCGAGGCAATGACTGTCATTTTGTCAAAACACATCGTGCTGGGGACCAGAGCTGAGTCTCCCTGGCAGGATGCACCTGGCCTTCACTGCTGCCCCTGTGTCCTCGTCCCCACAGGCCTGAAGAGCGATGCAACGGGCATGATGGAGGTCGAGTCCTCCTACTCGGACTTCATCTCCTGTGACCGGACGGGCCGTCGGAACGCAGTTCCTGACATCCAGGGAGACTCCGAGGCCGTGAGCGTGAGGAAGCTGGCGGGAGACATGGGCGAGCTGGCGCTGGAGGGGGCAGGTCAGAGGCCCTTCACTTCTGCATGTGTCAGTGTTTCCTGTGCTCGAACATCCCCACCCAGCCCTGTGGCTGCTGCCTCCTCACCCGCACCCCACGCTCAGCTACCAGGTGCTCAGAGGGGCTTTCCCCGACAGCTGACCCGCCCCTCCTGATCACGTGACCCTCGTCACTCTGACAAGGTCTCATGTGTTTAAATAGGCTTTCTGTTCTGCTGGCACACAGCAGGTGTTGGCTGAGTGAGTCAATGGAGGAAGCAGCATCTGGTACTCCAAATACTGCCTGGCATGCCCCGCCTCTCAGCCCGGCACCCCGGGACCTTCCTCTGGAAGCCTTCCCCGACTCCCCTGCAACTGTCGGACCCTGTGTGTCTCCCACTGAGCTGTCCCTGGAGGAACACAATCCTTTTTTTTTTTTTTTTCCTGTGCAGCCCCACCCAGCCCACAGCCCTTGGTCCTTTCTGGTCAGGACAGTGCAGAACAGAGAAGACTTTCTGGGAACATTGATCCAACCCTGTCATGTTCTTTATCTGGACAAACAGGCCCAGAGAAGTTGGGCAGCTTGCTCAGGGTCACCAGCAAGTTAACAGAGTTAGAACGAGACCCCCAGCACCCTGCCCAAGGAGCCCCCTGTTCGAGTGTTCCGTCAGCTCTTCCTTGTCATGTGCCCCAAACTCCTTACCCAGGCACATGAGCCTCCGCGGGCCTCACGCTGCTCAGCCTTCTCCGCTGCTGCCTCTGGTTTTGCCAGAGGAAAGTCCGTCTGTTTCTCGAAAGCCCCTATGGCTTTAACATGCTGCCCACCCTGGCGGTTTCCTCCTGCCCGCCCCTTGCCTGGCTCCTCCTCCACATTCTTAGAGACCCGGACTGCTCTGCTGAGAGGCCTTTCTGAACGCACCCCACTCCCAGGCAGGGGGAGGCAAGTCTTTTCTCTTCCCCTCCATCATCCCACTCAGCACAGCCCCCTCCCTGAGGCTGCGAGCTTCTCCCGCACACGAGCTGTGTGTTGTGCCCTCGGCGCTTGGCGGCATTTAGAACATGATAGAGGTGGCTGGTCAGTAGCTGTTCACTGTCCAGCTGAATGACCAGGGCGCCCAGCTGCCGCCTGGGCGCGCTGCCAGAGGGCTCGAGCTCAGGGCTTCTGTATCCATAGTGTCAGCTCTGTGAACTTTCTTCCATCTCCCTGTAGTCGCAGCCACTTGCCCACGGACCCAGGCCCTTCCAAGACCTGTTCATTTCCCTTCCCCCATGCGACTGGAAATCCCTGAAATGCCTGGGTCCTCTAGGTGCATGGCATTTAACAAGGAGACCTGAGGGCTGAGAGCCTCGTGGTGGAGTGCCAGCCGAGGGGCCCTCCAGCAGGCTCTGCCCTGTGCAGTTTCCACAGGCAGGTCTGTGGGCCGGCACAGTCCAGCAGACCCACCGAGGAACAGCGAGCCGGAGCTTCTGATCCAGCCGGCCCGGCTCAGCCTCTGTTTGCTTAAAGCTTCCCAGGAGCCTGCTGCAGAGCCAGGATGGGGGAGGGAGCCACAGCCTGGGCCTGGCCTGGAGGCCTCTCCGCCCCGCTGCCCAAGCCTGTGACTTAGTTCTGTTTGTTAACACTCCCGAAAGCATGTTGTGTGCTCGCACGAACATTTCCTTACTTGGTCTTATAGTGAGATAAACAACAGACAAGGCATGAAGAAATGAGTACACTGCTCCGCAGTGTGTGACCCTGAAACTGGTCACAAGGGTGCTGGTTGGCAAAGAAAGCGCTTAAGGACCTTCTCCCCAGACCAAGAGAGCAGCCACTGGCACAGAGGAAGCGTTATCATTGGCGGAGACCTTCCCATCTGTCAGATGACCACACACAGGCCCTCCATTCGCCTCATGAACAGGCAGAGGTGTTACCCATCCTCACGTTATAGATCAGGAAGCAGAGGCTCAGAGGGATTAAATGAACTGCCCAAGATCCCACAGCAAGAAACGGCAGAGCAGACATCACTGGGGACTCTAACAAGACTGTTCCCGCGTGCCAGGGTAGGAGGCGCAGAGCCAAATAGGGCATCACAAGCCGGGAAATTTGCCTGAAGTACAGTCTAGATTGTCCGGCTTCTGGAAAGGCCAGAAGGACCTTCTCCGACCAACCCTTTGCCAGAGGCACCACCCAGGACAGGAGGCAGCCTGGGGCTGGAGGGGAGCCAGATGACCAAGCGCTGCCTGCACCGCCCGGTACCCCTAACACCCACTTCCCAAGACTGCTGCAAAGGCAGAATGAGGCAGTGTCAAAGACAATGGGCCCTTATAAACCTTGAAGAATGCTGCTTTATGGCAGAAGTTAAATTTCGTGGAAAGAACACTGGCTCCCTCTACCACTTGATCTCAGGTTGATCAGTTCACCTCCCTGAGCCTCGGGTTTCTCACCCATATCATGCCCCTAATTACACCTCCTGCTGTGTGGATTGCACGGAGCTGGGGACAGGGCTGTGGCCCTCCTTCGTCACATAAGGACTTAGCCTAAGGATGCAAAGATAGAGGCAAGATCAGGAGGTGTGGCCGGTCTGGCGAGGACACAGCACAGTGAAACCGTCACAGCCCACGCCCTGGCGCTTCCCTGAGCTGGCATAGGCTGGTGCCCTTTTCCGTCTTCTAAGAACTATTGTCCTTCACGGAGCACCTGTTGCATGCTGGGACCTCCCATTTGCCCTCTCCTTCTGGAAAGCCCACACCAGTAATCAGACCCTCAGCAGCCCTTGGCCTAATGCGTTAAGCATCCATCCACGATCCTGGCCTTCAATTGACGCTACACTAGTAACACCGCGTGCATTTTCTTTGTGAGCATTAAGATGTTAGCAACCAGGCTGAAGTTCCCTTTGGCCACCACTGCCCGTTCCAGCTCCTGTCCTGCGCCCCAGGGCTCACCCACTGTTACCACTTTGGCTGGGCCCTCCCAGCCCACCTTCTGTGTTTTACGTTTGTGAATATTCTCTTCTTCCTCTCCTCTGCAGAGGGACAGGTGGAGTCAGGCACCCCAGACAAGGAAGCTAGCAGCCAGCCTGAGAGCAACGATGGGACCACCTCATCTTGAGCCTGACCTTACCCAAGAAGGCTGGAAGAGACACCTGCTGTGCCCGCCTGGACAGGGAGCCCTGGCACTGGCCCGGCAGCCTCTTCCCTGAGCCCCGTGTCCCAGGCAAGCAAGGCCAGACTGAAAGGCACCCCCAGAGGCCACTGTGGCCCTTGCCCTGCCAAGGTCCTCTGCCCACACCTACAGGCTCCACACTCCCATCACCTCCTCACCGTGCCCAGGTACACTTTCAAGACACTGTAATCACAGGATGTTATTTATTCAGTGGGCACCAGGACTCAGGGGCTGGGCCCTGCCCACCCAGGAACGCTCCTCTCATGGGCGGCCTGGGCAGCAACCACGTCCCCGCTCTGCCCCCTTTTCCAAACCCAAACTTCTAGGTCAAGCCAGACCTTTTGATCCCTTTTTTAAAAAAACGCTTTTAAACTTTTAAACCTTTTTCAGCAGAGAGGGAAGGAGCTGACAATCAGTTCACTTTTTTGGGGGGGGGAGGGACGCCATTGTAAGCGAAACTCCTTTGACCATCTCTGCAGCTCTGAGGTTCCCTCACTGAGCTTCACGGACCCATTTTTAGGGAAGGGGTTTTTGTGCTCAAAGCTACCCGATCAACTCTTCGCCCTTTCTTTCTACCAAGATAAGTAACACCTGGGACCCAGGAAATAAATGCTGATGATTTGTGTGACTGGTTTAAAATAAGTATTTCTCCTTTAAACAGCAAAAGCGGGGGCTGGGCCTTGTATTCCTAAGTCCACGAGAAGCTGGGGTCTGTTGCTGCCGCTGGGGTCCGTTGCTGCCCCAGGCTTTCGCGGGAAGAAGCCACCTGAGAGGGGGCTGGGGTTCCGCGGGGGCCAGCACCCCGCCTTGGCCTGGCGTCTGAGGCACCTCCTTCCATCTCACCTGCTCTCTCAGCACAGTCCAGGAACTCAAAAGGAAGGTTTTCCCTTTAGAACCTAGAGTATGAGGGGCTATGTGTTCAGGGAGCACAGAAGCAGACAACTTTTCAAGGGAAGCCTCGTTTCTTTTAGAGGGAGAGAGAACAGGCTGTGGGGGGCCCGTCTTAGACCTCAGCATCGGAAGCCCTGGCTACCCATTTACAGCCCCTGCTGGGCTCTCGGGCCCTGCCACCGGGCAGGATGCCCGCACCTGGGCGCCTCAGAGGCTCCTTCTGTTCTCACCCCACCCACGTCGTCCGCCCAAGTCCACAGCGCTGCAAACCACATGCTGCACACCAGCCACAGCCTTCTTTATTGAGCACCAGCTTTTTAGCACAAGTCACCATAGGAGGAGGGTTTCAGATCCAACCAGGGTCGTCATTGGCGGAGAGATGTGGTCATGTCGACCGAGGTATATGCATGTGTACAGAAATGGCACAGGTTTCAAGAGCATCAGCTGACTACGGAAACCATAGTCTTCCCAGGAGTAAAGGTAAGAGTGTCGTTCAACCTCCCCGAGTTGTGAAGGCTCCGTCTACAGGGGGAGGACTCGGAGAGGTGGCCATGATGTCTTCATGGATGCTGCCCTGCTGGCCAAGTCAGAGAAGCAGAAAGGTTAGGCCACTCACCGTACCCAGGAGGTAAAAAAAAAAAATCACAGAACGTTAGAGCCAGAGAGGAGCCCCCTTCTACAGATGGGGAGACTGAGGCTTAGAGCAAGGGACTGCCTTGCCAGGCCCACACAGGAAGGGGCGGCACAGAGTTAAGACCTGCGCCTAACTCCCTGCCCTGGGCTCTAGGCAGCCATGCAGATGCCCCAAGTTGCCAAGACCTTTGGGACTGGGCTTCAGAAAGTCTACCCCTCAGACCAGCATCAAGACAGCATTATACAGGGCCGGCCGAGTGGCGCAGTGGTTAAGAGCTGGCTTGGGACGCCAGAGGGCCCCGGTTCGGATCCCACATATGAGGGCCAGTGACACTGCCCTCTACAGCTAAGATGCTGAACAACAGCTCAACCTGGAGCTGGGCTGCTGTGAGTCGCCAGCGACGGCGTAGGCTACAACCCCTGCTGCAGTGGGTTAACATGGGCTACCGTGTTTAGCCAGCAGCCACCATGAGCGGCCATCCAGAAGCCAGCGACTGATCTGCCTCGCCCGGGAAGAGTGCAATGATGGTGCCAACATGGGCCAGTGAAGCAACGTTCTCCACAACTAGACTGAAGAACAAAAGGACAGCAACTTGTCTGTTCCCCTTCCCCCAATTCCCCAGCACTCTTCCAATTCCCCAATAAAAATCTTAAAAAGAAAAAAAAAAAAGACAGCATTATACAGAAAATAAGCCCATCTAGTGACAGGCAAACACCAGCCAGGGCCCTGGAACCAGGGAGTTGTCACACGTCCTTGGTGCTACCCCAGACCGGAAGGTGGGGCATCTTGCTTGAAGTCCCACAGAAAGCCAGGAGGGGGCCAGGGCAGGTTAGTGGCCCAGAAGCTTCGACAGGAACATACCTGCAGAGGCCGAAGGCGGCATCCCGTAGTAGGCTTTATAGAGAAGGTCCACCAGCTCCTTCTTCTCCTCTTCCGGGAGGAAACTGGACTTCGCTGCATTGATGTTCTGGAAGGGCCAGCATGGGAGACCACATGGAACCAGAGAGAAGTGTTCAGAGATTGCCAGGGAGCCCTTGGCAATCTAGTGACTGTCCACTCTCTTCATGCAAGATGGGCGGTAAGCTCCAAGGGGGCAGGACTTGTCGCAGGGGCCACGGCAGCAAGGGCCAGAGCAGAGGCTGTGAGGCCTGTCCTCTCACGGTGGCACTCCATGATACAGCAATGTGAGAAGGAAGCCGGGGAACTTGGAGAGACGGGGTCGGGGGTGGAGGGCCAGAAACACCTCTGCAAGGCAGATTTGGAGTCCGGTAACCCCTAAAATCAAGGACTCAGCCTGGGATCTATAAATGGCCTGAAAAGGGCAAAATTTTATAGCTGAGCACACCTGGGGAGAGGGCGGACAGCTTTCACTAGATTCTTTAAGGGCACTCAACTCAAGCAAAGGATAGAATTCCTGGTTCTAGGTCAGGACGTCGCTCGCGGAAGGCATCTAACTATAGGGCTGGCTTGGCCTGTTGAGGCAAACTCACTCCTCGTCCCCAGAGGCCGCAGGCCCAGCAGGCCTTACACACTCCCAGGGTCCAGGCCAACAGGGCTGCACCCACTTACCAGTCGCTTAAACTCCTCTTCTGTAAAGCCCATGTCCCGTTTGGTCATCTGGTAATCAGTGTCCAGGCTAGACTTGAAGATGAGCGGGTCATCCGTGTTGAGTGAGTAGTTAGCCTTGTCATTTTTGAACCTGGATGTGGAGGGGGGCAGGGGGTGGGGAAGGAGAGCCTCCCTTGACGCTTCTGTGAGCAGTCACAGCACACTGGCCCCCGCCCTCCTTTGGGCCTCCGGAAGATCGCACACGGGAAGAAACAAACCCAGAGAACTCGGGTGCCCTGCCCAGGGCCACATAACTAGCAACTCCAGACTCAAACCACCCAACCGGTCCAGAGCCAGGCAAAGGCAGAAGAAAGCCAGGTAGAATGCGGACTGGGGGGCACCGCACCAGCAATGCCCCCCTCCAGCCTTCCCCTCTCACAGCCGACATTCGGGGCGAGTTTTCCGCACGCGTCCCCAGTCATCTGCAACCCCACTGGAATCTGCTCTTCAGACACACCATGGAAACTGTTCTTGGCACGGCCTCCGACCACCGTCTCGTTAAATCCGACGGACCTGTCCTAGCTCTTCCCGCACTCAGCTTGTGTGGCAGAATTTGACACTGTTGACTGTCTCGGAACCCTTTCCCTCCATCTCTCAGACGCCACACTTGGTCTCGCCTCTTCTGCCTGTCCCTTAAATGTGGCACAGTCCTCCTGGGTTCTATCCTAGGTCCTCTTGCTCCCCATCTCTTGAGGCCATCGCTTCTCCTTCAACCACCATATCTGTGTAGATGACTCTTGGATTTTTCTGCAGCCCACTGGCTGTACACCCATGTGCCTCCAAGCACCTCCACCTGGACACCCCACCAGTACCACACACTCCCCTTTCCTAAAGCAGACCTCGGGACCCCCTGGAAATCAGAACCTCAGAGCCCCAAGCCCCTCCTAAGCTTGGCAGACAGACCAGTGCTGGCCTGCCCACGGTCACCCCAAGCTCTTGCCATCTTCATCCTGTGTCAGGGAAGGTTGGCTCTGCCTTACTGAGACCTGATGCCACTCCAAGGGCTCGGGCCTCCTCGGTAGACTGTGGGGTAGGGTGGGGCAGACCCCCCAGGGGTAAGCTTCAAGATGGTGCTCAGAACTCCCAGAGGTGCCAGGAGCAGAGACCCGTCAGGTCAGCGGGAGGCACTCACCTCCCTGCTGCCTGGGAGGCAGAATCCAGAATGTGGAAGTTTCTCTCGGGGCAGCAGGGACAGTGCTACAGCTGAGTGAGCTACAGAGTGCCCAGCTCTGCTATTCAGTCAAGTTACAGTACATCTGGGCTTTGGGTTCCTCCTATGAGGATAATAACGCCTGCTTCCCAAGGGTTTGGACAGGTTTTGTGTCAAGACACCCAGCATGGCCGGTGCCCAGTCCCTGCATTTCCTTCTTACCCTGGGCTCTCCTAGTACAAAATGGAATGGGCCCCCGGGGAGCAAGCTCACCGAATGACTGCGTGCTCCGTGCCCGGCTTCCAGGCGCCCGTGAGGTAGCTGGACCAGGGGCAGACCTGTAAGAGCAGGCGTGTGGCTGGCATGGACACCCCCAGGCCACACTGACCCCGCTCACCCCCATGCCCTGGGGCTGGAGCCACCTGCTCCGGCACCATTCTGGCCATGGCCATTGGCCTCCCTGCTGCCCGTCAGCCCCAGTCTTCCTCCATCACCTGGCAGCTGTAAGGCTCACCGCCCCCACCCGCCACCACCCACCCTGCTCCTTCAGCTCCTGGGACCCCCCCTGGCTTTCCAGCTCGCCGTCCTCCCTCTCCCTGGCACCTCGAAGTGCATGTTCTCCTGTAGCAGCCTTTTGTAAAGGGCCTCGTCCTCCACAGTGTGGTAGCCATGGCCCACCCTCTCCGTCCTGAGAATGTCCACAGCCTGCAGAGATGCGGAGGGGAGGCCAGTGTGGGTGGCGGAAGGAGCAAGGAGAAGGCTCCCACAGTCAGCCTGGCCTCCTCACCTCTTTCACCACCTCTGCAGAGCCAACTTCCCCTGCGTGGACTGTGCGGTGAATGCCGCTCTTCACAGCCTCCTGAAAGGACAAGAGACAGGTCGTGGGTGGCCTCGGGGAGGTCCCCAGCAAGCCCTGCCTTCACCACACTTTGGGTCTGAATCTCAGCGGGCTGAACCATGTCCACGGTCAGGCTGGCTGCTTCAAGATGGGGGAAGTCTGGTATTTTTAAATCATCACTTAAGCGACAACGATCATTTATTAGACATATGTCAGGCACTGTATGAAATGGTTTGTATACACGAACATTCACAACTATTATAATACCCGTTTTACAGGGCGTGGAGGGGTAGAACTGAGGCTCAGGTAAGTTAAGTAACACGACCAAGGTCAAACGGGGTTGGGAAACCAAGCTCTGAACCTGGGCAGTGAGACTCCAGTGCCCCCACACAACCCCGTGCTTCACCCCTCCCCCACAGGAAGTGCCTCAAGAAGCTGAGACGTTTGCTCCAACAGTCATCCCAGCAGATGAAACAGAGGCCCAGAGAATAGACTGTCTCGTCCATGGTCACACAGCAAATCATAGGCAGAAACAATCTCAAACAGACTCAGAACAGCAAGTAGGGTCTCTTCTTTAAACCAAATTCACAATTCCTAGAGCCCCCCCAGACCCAAACTAAGACACACTTGGGAACCCAAGAGGCCTCACGCTCCCTAGTTGTGTGACTTCTCCCTCAGATGGGTGGAGACAAGCTCCTCCCACGACTCACCCAGCGCCATCCTCGCCCTGCCTCCTGCCCACAGGACCCACCTGATAGGCTTCCACGTGTCCCGGGAAGAGGCTGCTTCCTTCCAGGGTCTCATCTCCAGCCAGGTCGATGGCCACCACCGTCTGCTGCCGGTACTTCTTACACAGCTCCACCACGTCGAGGGACCAGCCTGTGGGCGAGGTGCCCGCCGGGCCTCTCAGCAGCAGCACCCGGGAGACAGATGCCTCCGGAACGCCTGCTTGCGGTCCCATCCCAACTACCCCACCCCCACCCAAGGCCAGCACAAGACGGAGGGTCCAGTGTCTTGTCTTCAAATCCTGACTGCCGCGGCCTAACCACATGGCCTTCAGCCAGCTGCGCCCCCCGCCCCCCCAGGGCCTGAGCGTCCTCTCCTCTCAGAGGAACCACCACCAGCCCCTGCACAGGCTCATGGCGAGGCTTTGCCGAGGTCCTGTTTGTTGACCACCGAAGGTAGGGCCTGGGCTCAGTACACAGCAAATGGCTGTTCTCTCATTTGTCCCCACAGCAGCCCTCAGGGTGGGCTCGCCCCCACTTAGCAGATGAGGATGGAGGCCCACAGTTTAACATTCAAATCTGAAACGTAACTCACACTGACGTTACTAAACATATTGCTACCATACTGTGGACTCTTAACGGATAAAGTCATCACAAAGAGTTTAAAAAAGAATGAACAATCACAGGCTTTGGAACTAGACAGCCCTGGGTTCATATCTGCGCTTTGTGCCTTCCTAATTGTGAAGCAAGAAGCGTCATGGCTCTCTGCCTCAGTTTCCTCATCTGTCAGGTGGGATACACCACAGTCATCATCCTCACAGGCTGCTGCAAGGACCAGAGGAAACACATGCAGGTCACTCTGCAGGTAGGTCCTATAGGTTGGCATGAACCCTTTGCTTTGGTGCCCACTACTCCTGTGACAATGCGCATCTGAGGTCCAGAGAGGTGATGTGACTTGCCCAAGGTCACACAGTGGGGCTGTGCACCTTGGAAGTTCCAGTCCTGGAGATTTGATCCCTGAGATCCCAGACAGCAGACTTACTCACAGGTCCTGTGGTCTCCACTGGAAGGGAGGACCGAGGGTCTCCAGGGAGGACCGTGGGCTGATCAGAACCTAGCTTAGACTGTTTTCTATTGTTCAGGCTCCTTTGGTTTTGAACCTCCTGCAGGTCACATGGCTATAAGGCCTGGTCTCCCTGGGGAGAAGTATCGCTGTTGCCAAGAAGTTCTGAGTCTGCCCAGGAAGGCTCTTCTGATGACTTCAGGAAGCCCCCAAGTCCCACTGATGGGTTCAAGGGAGGCCAGGGGGTGGGGGCACAGGGGAGGCCAGGTGCAGCCCTAGCACTGGCCCAGGAGGGTGGGGCCGACATCACATGGCCAGCCCAGGGCAGGGCTGAGGTGATACTCACTGGGCTCGTGACGCATGCAGCACAGGATGGAGCGCACCTTCACCCCAAAGTCTCGCTCTCCCTCCTGCAGGCCCTGGCTCACGAGGGCCACCACCTCGTCAGGGGTGAGGTCCCCTCTGTGTGGGGAGAAGAGGAGGGATGGGCTTGAGACCAAGGAAGGTCTAAAAAAATAACCCTGGGACTAGGATGGAGGAGGGAGGGAGAAGAAGAGGATGGGGGAGGGGGGGAGAGGAAGAGGAGGAAGAAGAATCTTCCAGGAGAAGCCCCCCCCCCCACCCCCTACCCACTGCCCCTGAAGAAAGATGGAGGGAGACGGCCTAAGCCCTAGCGGAGCCCCTTCCATTTTCCTTGGAATTGCCTGGGCACTTCCAGACCTGGAGATGTCCCAGTGTGTGTGTGTGTGTGTTGCGGGGAGGAAAGGTCAGATACAGCCCCGGCCCCCAGATGGAGAGCACTACTAAGCTCACCTGGTCTGATTCCCACGTGTTCACATGTGGCCAGAAGAGGACACGGTGGTTGGGGGATACCACTTAGGGATCCCTGGGGGCCCAGATGGGGAGAGGGGGCCGGAATGGGCCAGACTCACTTCAGGTACAGGGCTAGAGCAGGACCCCTGGAAGTCACTGGATGAGCATGTTAATATTCCTGGACTGGCAGGCCTGTGTCTAGGACTAAGGGTGACAAGACAGCCAAACGCTTTCACCCCAGGTAAAAATATGTCAGGTGAGGTTGGGAACCACGTCACTCATGATAGAATTCAGCCCATCTTTCTGAGGCCACAGAGCAGGCTTGGGTCAGGGCCTCCCTCCCAGTAGTCTGCCCCTCGGGTCTCAGGTGGCGCCACCCTGCCACAGCCTCATCAGTGCACCCCGTGCCGGCGGTCACGTACTCGGCCTGGTTCCAGGGGATCGGCTTCACGTTCGAGTTCGCCAGCAGGTGTGGGCTGTAGCGCACCTCCACGTACACCACGCCCTCCTTGGCCTTCATCTCAACAAACTCATAGGCGATCCTTTTGATGGCCTCCCGGCAGCCCCTGAGGAGGGAAGAGAGGGGTTGGGACAACCTTCCCTCAAGTCCCTTAAGAGCTCCAGGAGTAACAAGGCTGTCCCCAACCCTTGGCAGTTCAAACCCACTTCTGGTCCCCAATCCCTTATCCCCCAGCCCCAAGCTCTGGGCACCCTCTGGAGAAGATCCTAGGAGACAGCAAGTCCTGGCAGCTCTACCTCCAAACTACGTGCCCTCCACCCTGGTTCTAAGCACCCCATCTCTCCAGCTGGCCTCCCTGCCCCCATGCTGCCCCTCTAACTCTGTTTTCTTCCCAGCAGCCAGAACCATCTTTTATAAATGTAAATCAAAGCATATTGCTCCTCCACTCTGAACCCTAATGGCTTCCCACCACGAGGAATCAAATCCCAACTCCGTCGCCTGGCCCCCAAGGCCTGTACAACCCGGACCTGCCAACCTCCCCAACACCTACCTTCTCACTCATTCCACAAGCCCACCAGAGCCTCTTTCTGTCCAAAGAATAGTCGCGCATGTTCCCACATCTGGGCCTCTGTGTTTGCAGCTCCCGGGCCTATGTGCTCTCCCCCCAGATCGCCCTGTCCTCCCTCCCTCCCTCCATTTAGATCCTAGCTCCAGCCTCACCTGCTCAGACAGGACTTCTTGGACCACCTCATTTCAAAACAGCCCCTCGGTCATTCTCCACCCCTCCCCCTGGACTTCACTTTTCTTTGTGGCCCTTATTGTCACTCGACATTACATGTCACATTGTTTCCTTATTAGTGAATTCTCATCGTCCCTACTGGAATGTAGCCTCCATGAGACAAGGACTCCTCCATCTGTCTTGTCACTGCTAGGATCCCTCGGCCGAGACAGAACCTAGGACACAGTGGCCACTCAAATATTTGTTGAGTGATGGATGTAGGCCGGCAGGAAAGAGAAATAAGAGAGAAGGACACACAGAGGCCACAAAAGCAAAAACAGACGAGTGGGACTGCATCAAACTAAAAAGCTACATAGCGAAGGAAACCATCAAGAGTGCAAAGGCAACCTACGGACTCAGAGAAAATATTTGCAAACCACATACCTGATAGGGGCTAATATTCAAAATACTTCAAGAACTCCTACAACTCAACAGCAAACCACAAACAAAAACCCCAACAAATAACCCGATTTAAAATTGAGCAAAGGACCTGAATAGACATGTCTCAAAACACACAAATGGCCAACAGGTACATGAAAAGATGCTCAACATCACACTGATCAGAGAAATGCAAATCAAAACCACACGGAGGTATCACCTCACATTTGTTACAATGGCTACTATCAAAGAGAGGCGCCAAGAGGCAAGTGTTGGCGAGGATGTGGGGAAACCGGGGCTCTCTTGCAGTGTTGGTGGGAGTGTAAACTGGTGCCCCCACCATGGAAAACGGCATGGAGATTCCTCTAGTTAAAAATAGAAACTTATGATCCAGCAATCTCCCGTCTGGGTACATATCCAAAAGAAATGAAATCAGTATCTCAAAGAGATGTCTGCACCCCCAAGTTCACTGCAGTATTAATGATAACAGACAAGGCAGAGAAACAACCTATGGATTCATCTATGGAAGAATTGATCAAGAAAATCACACACACCCACACCCCCCCCACACACACACACACGCACACACACGCAC
>NW_017731381.1:4161181-4162209 GCF_001890085.2 Hipposideros armiger
CCAGCTGTGTGACCTTGGACAGGGGACCTCACCTAGTACCCACATCCGCCTCCAGGACGAAGGCTTTTCCTGAGACACCAGGTGATGTGGGAAATGGAATATCCGATCACACACCCAACACTGGTGGCCCCTTTCCCTCTACCCCACCCAGGCACCCCTGTCCCCGTGCTGCGCTAATGAGTGCTCTATGACCCTTTAACGAGCACCCCGATTAGATCCCATTTTGGCACCTGAAAACCCACCCTAACGACCTCATCAAGGCCTTGCGACAATGGTTGGCGCTAGACATGGGCAAAGGACAGGCAGAGATAAGCCAAGCAGCTGTATCTTACTTAGCCAGAGCCATCAATTATGATTAATGACACTGTCACCTTAAGTGCCACTCCTAGAGCACTCGCTATGCTCAACCCTGAGCTAAGCGTTCTCCCCAACAGTATTTCACCTAAAGCCCTAGCAGCAGATTATGGCCAGGGCCATGGACTTGGTCACACCTGTGCTTAGCGGACAAGCCACTTCACCTGTCATGTCTCAGTTTCCTCATCCATAACAGGGGGACAGTGATAGTACCTACTTCACCAGTTGTGAAGACTCAGTCAACCCAGGTGTGGCACTTAAAGCAGTGCTTGGCATGCAGCAAATGCTAACATACTTATAGAGTTAAATAAAAATTAGATCAATAGCCGCTTCCTAGAGCAAGACCGCTGGAATGCAACAAGATGGAGGAGGACTGTGTTCTTTCACCAGGACGCTCTCCGGGAGTCGAAAGAGATGCTTCTGAGAGTCAGGAGCAAACTCCTAGAAGCACCAATTCTCCATGGAGTGGGCATCTGGGTAACTGAGGGGATTCTGGTTTACAGAGCCATGTGTTCAAATCTGCTGAATGTCTCATGAGGGAGAGGCAGAGTCCTTACAGCTCCAAACAGAATGAGTGTTGGGAGAGCTATGAAGAACTCGGTGGGGTGGCCGGAGGGGCCCCTTCTCCCAGGTCCCACTCCCGCATGGGCCACTGTGAGCTGCGCCCTCCTTCA
>NW_017731381.1:4162332-4165753 GCF_001890085.2 Hipposideros armiger
ACCCCCCCCCGGCCCCCGCCCCAGCAAGGGCAGCAGGGTGCAAGGCTGGGCTGCTCCCCACTTTCTGCCTCCTCTGCTCATCCTGTCTCTGCCCCGACTCATGGGTCACCCCTGGGCTCAGTTCTCCCACTTTCAAGATAAAAGGGACAAAGAACACCAGATATCAAGAAACAGTTCTGGGGGGTGGCCGGTTGGTTCAGTTGGTTAGAGCGTAGTGCTGCTAACACCAAGGATGCCGGTTCGATCCCCGCATGGGCCACTGTGAGCTGCGCCCTCCTTCAAAGAGTCAACTATGCCATTGTAGCATGAAAGCCATGTGCAACCAATGACCGTGGCTGTTCCCCAATAAAGTTAAAATAAAAAAAAAGAAATGGTTCTACCATGAGGGACAAAACAAGAGACAAAAGGAGCTCTGAGGAAACAAAAAGTGCAGAAAACAGAAGAAAGCTTAAAAACCCTAAAATCAACATCCTCAAAATGAGAGGATGTTACAGCCTTGAAACAAGAACATCCCTGCTTAAAAGGGTCATTCCGAGAGTAAGAAAGAGTTCTTGGAAATGCATACACCAGCAGCCACCAGGATGTAACAAAAGGAATGGAAGACAAAGCTGATGGCTCCAGCAAGTAGAACAAAAGACAAGATAACAAAGGAAAAAAAAAAAAAAGGAGCAAAAGTTAGATGATTAAATCAGGAATTTCAAGCATCCAGTTATCCACAAAGCAACATAAAAGACAGGAAATTGCCAAAGAAATGGAAGTTTGAGCAAACAAGTGTTTAAGTCCTTCAATGGCTTGTTACTCAAACATTAAAAATGTTTCCCTACATAAATACCTGTTCCTAACTAACCCCCCTAAACATGCCCTCTTCCCTTTGTGGTGGCTCAGTGAGTATCACGGGTCACCCTGGCGCCCACCCCCAGTCTGCCAGTCAGCCCACTGTGACTCCAGGGACCCGCCATCCCTGCAAGACGCCAGGGAGCAGGGGGGCCTCTGGTGCTCTCCTGGCAGATAGGTCAGGTGCTCAGTGTCCACTGAGCCTTCCACTGCTGGACAGCCTGCCCCAAAGTCACCCTTGTCACGATGGCCTCTGCGGAGCCTGTACCAGTTGTTAAATACTGTATTTTGGATATATTTTGGGAGCTAGTGGACGAACGGCAGAGGAAGTGATGCTAAGGCTCTAGCTCCCAGATTAGCGATGCAGTTATACACATCTGCCTTGGGCCCATTGGACCTTACGCGTGATTCTCCTGATGGTCTCCCTCCTGCTCCTGTGACCCCACCGCTTCCTGGTGGGGCTTTTGCTCCTGACCATGCTTTCAGATCTCCTTTCATAGATTCCAACCCTGGATCCAGAGGTCCACAGCTTCTCTCTCTACCTCTNCCTGCCATCTGTGACATGAATGAACCTGGAGGACTTTATGCTAAACGGAAGACAAATACTGCAGGATCTCACGTAAATGTAGAATTCATTAAAGCAGAAAGTAGAAAGGCAGTTGCCAGGGGCAGAGGGGCAGTGGGTGGGGAGATGTTGATCAAAAAAAAGTACAAGTTTCAGTTATGCAGGATGAGTCAATTCTGGAGACCTAATGTACAGCATGGTGGCTACCGTTAATACTCTACTGTACGTTTGAAGTTCGCTAAAAGGCTACATCACAAGCGTTCTTACCACAAACACACTAAAGGTAACTATGTGAGGTGACGGGTATGTTAACTAGCTTGATTGCAGTGATCATTTCACAATATATCTAAACATCAAGCTGTATACCTTAAATGTATACAATCTCTATTTGTCAATTATATGCCAATCAAACTAAAAAGAGAGAGAAAAGGGCACAGGCTGACAAATCCAGGGGGAATTCTGGGAGCGGGGAGATAGCTGGAACTCAGACTTGAATCCTGGTTCCCATGCTTAGCTGCTGCATGACCCCAGTTA
The DNA here is from genome assembly GCF_001890085.2 of Hipposideros armiger. NCBI lineage: Eukaryota > Metazoa > Chordata > Mammalia > Chiroptera > Hipposideridae > Hipposideros > Hipposideros armiger. Next base: position 4,164,266 of record NW_017731381.1, read on the forward strand.
GTCACCTTCTCTGACACGAACATCAAAGGGTGACTGTGAGGACAAATGAGTTAAATATCATAAGACTCACCTGGCCCAGTCCTTGAAACAGAACAGACAAATGCTGATAATATTTCAGCTGTTATTTCTGAGGATTGGCTCCAGGAGCAAGGTACAAATTAACCCGCAAAGGCTACTGTGAGTATTGATCAAATAACAGTGGACTATGCCTTCCCTGGAAGTTTCCACCACGAAGAATGAAACCAAAATGGTTACTTAGAAAGCAGGTGTGAGGGGAAACTCCCTGGGGAAATCGGCCGCTCCCAGGAGGGTCATTGGAAGTACCTATGCTTTGAGGATGAGGACGGGCAGCTGCTGCCTCTTTTACGGGGAAACCTGTGAGGGGCGGGGTCAGCCCTGCTGCCAGGGAAGCGGGCCTCCCACAGCCAGCCTCCCCCAGGCTGTGGAACTCATTCATTCCACACTGCAGGAGACACTGTCCTGGCTAGACACAGGGGATACAGCAAGCAAGGTCAGCGAACCCATGCCCTCACAGCGCCTACAGTCCAGCAAAAGAGACAGGCAAGTAAATAAGCAACCCCCACATTCTGTCACTTCTCTGTAGAAGCGGAAGGCATGTCAGTCCATCACATCCACTTTCCAGAAGGGAAAACTGAGGCCCAAAGGCATAGAGAGATTCAAGCAAGTTCACACAATGGTGAAGAGTACAGCTGGGGGCTCCCACCCCATAGCCCGAGGTGCAGGCTCGGTGCTGGCAGCTGCTCCCAGGCACGGGGCCCAGGCATGGGGACTGACGCTGCCCAGGGCCTGAGGGTGGGGGACTCACGCGATGACGGGCATATAGTAGTTGAACTTGGCCAGGAACTCCGGGAGGCTGAGTGGCTTGTCCATGCCGATGATGTCCTGCAGTTCCTCAGCTGTGTCAGCAGGGAGGGAAATACCCCTCAGCCTGGGGACAAAACATGAAGGTGGTGGCCTCAGGGGGAGACAGCTGGCAACCTGGGAGTCTCTCCATCCAACCCCTCCCATTGGACACATAGGAAGACTGAGGTCTGGGGCACACAGAACCAGGACCAGATTCCTTCCAGAACCTCCCATCCCCAAAGCCATGACCAGGGGGACAAACAGGGGACAAGCCTGTTTGTGCTCATGGATGCACATACCCGTGCCTGGGGACAGGGAAGGTGCCAGAGCAAGCCTACAACTTCCGCCTCAGCCCCAGGAGTAGATACAGCCCACTGGTCCTACGCCAGCTCAGGGGTTATCAGGGGCAATAATACAGGGCAGGGGCCGGGGCCAGGGCAAGCGCCGGACCGCCTTCCTCTGCCCTCTGTCTGGCCCAGCCTGCTGGGAGAGAGCTGCGCCAGCGGGCTGCCAACCTCAGAGCTCCTCCCTTCTTGACCACAGCCCGCACCCGACCCCGGGGCTGGACATGGCCACCACTCAGTCAGGCTTGCTGAGAGCAGCCCTCCCGGCCTGTAGCGTCCT
>NW_017731381.1:4171285-4176335 GCF_001890085.2 Hipposideros armiger
GGGGGGGGGGGGGGATTGGGGCCTGGAGACCCGTTGGCCCACCAGCATCCACGCAAGCTGTGGCAGGAGGTGTGTTCTCACTTGGCAGAGGCACAGACTTGGGCCCACAGACGGGAGCCATGTCTCCACACCACCCCGCAGGTGATTACCACAGTGATGTAGAAGCTTTGAGGGTCAGACGGCCCACCAGCTCTTGACTCTATGTATTTGTGCATTGGGCAACTGCTTTCACTTCGCTGAGCCTCTTCTCCCCTCGGTGAAATGGGGATAGCAATACCTTCCATCCAAGTGTGGAGGGATTAAATTCTCTGACTCCAAGAGAGGGCCTAGCCCGAGGAGATGCTCAGCAAATGGTACTGGGATCATGGGTGGGTCACCTGCCACAGGCTCTCAGCCAAAAAACAGGGACGGGTTCCACTCGTGTGTGTGTGTGTGTGGGGGGTTATCCATGTGTGTCTGTGTGTCACGTGATGCAAGCTCCCTCCGGCTCACCTGTCAGCAGGAAGACAAGAGTCAAAGACACAGAAGGCAGAAGCATGGGCTGTGGGTCTCCAGCTCAGAGCTGAGACCTCCATGTCTCCACAGGTCCCTTCTTCTGGCTAATTCCACAGGGGTACAGGAAGGAGCAGCAACCCTAGAATTCTCTGGAGGCCTCTGGGTCAAGCTGTGAACCCTGCCCAAATCCTCGGGAGGAAGGCCCTTATCTGTGAACTTACCTGCCATAGTATAAGATGGTTTCGGGCTTGATGGCTCCATCTAGGTGGACATGCAATTCCACCTACAAGGGGCAAAGGAAAGAGAGAGCACACACACATCCATGAATGCCTGAAGAACCTTCCAGAGAGTGAGTATTCATATTAACCATGATAACCATTAGTTACCACTTACTGGACACCTAACCACATACACATCACTAAACTCGACACACGCCATCTTGTTCAAGCCTCATCTATGGGGTGGACTTAACTGCTTCTCTAGCTTTTTCACAGTTGAGGATACAGAGGTTCAGAGAGGTTAAATAACTTGTCCAAGGCCACACAGCAAGCCCATGATGGAAGCAGGAACCCAACCCAGTGCCTTTGGTCTTAACTACAGGTGGTAAGTGGCCGAACCAGAACTCTAACCTGAGCCAATTCTAAAGCTGGGGCTCCTGGACACGAGGCCAGCCATGGTCCCACAGGAGCTACCGAGCCCCAGCCACCCGCCAGCGATCCTGCTATCGGCCAAATCATTAAACGAAATCCAACTGGAACAAAAAGTGTTGACCACAGACCTCCTGGACTAGGGAATCACACAACATATTTCAAAAATCAGGCTCCATTTTCAAAAGCAGGTGCTACTCAAGCATAGCTTAGCAGGAATCGATCTTAGGCAGCACAAGATTTTTCCAGTACTCTAGAAAGGAAACTAGATGCTTGGCCATCTGGGTGATCATCTAATACATGCTCGGCCCCAAGAACAGCACTCTATACACAAAGCCAAGAGGACAGAGGCTAGGGAGACGGCTGGTCAGGCTGGACCCCTAGCTCTGCCCCTTATCTGGGGGCCCCTATTGTGTGACTTAGACAAGACATTCAATCTCTCTGAGCCTGTTTCCTTGACTGTAAAAGAGTGGGACATCACTACCTCCACGAATACTTGTAAGGATTCACAAAGACAGTGCAGGGGGACATGTGTGGCTCACGGGACGCAGCCCCTGCCTCTCAGCCAGGATGTTTTCCACAAGCTGTTGAGAAGCACAGCGGGTGCAGGGAGGCCGTGGGAAAGCTCTTTGGCCATATGCCTGTCCCAGGTCGTGGAGGAAACTTTCCCTGCGCCAGGGGGGGGATTCAGAAAACTCCCAATGGACCTCTGACCAGGGTGGGGCCTTTTCTGGAACTTGGGGACCTAAACAATAAAAGTGGCTAGGGTGGGAGCCACCGGCCTCACGGAACACTCATGAGAGCTGCCTCCTGCAGAGGAAACCCGGCCCAAGCCCCAGGGAGGCCAGCAGGAACAGAGCCACCAAACCCTCCTATCAGCAGGACATCCAAGTCATTAGATCTCTCCAGAAGTCAGCCAGCCAGCCAAGGACCAGGCCGTACTCACACCCAGGCTCCAAGTCAGCTGAGCGGCTGGAGTCCCTGACCAAATGAGTTCAAGGCCCACTCAGAAAAACAGTTAGCATTGGGAACACTGACACTTCCAGTCCAGGCACCTGCCAACCAGCTGTGTGACCTTGGACAGGGGACCTCACCTCGCTGAGCCTCTTTTCGTATGCTTAACTCTCCCTGCGGCTGCGGTGAGGATCCGGCCAGAGCAGCAGGGTTAGAGCTGGAATCCCAGCTCCTCTACCTGCTCCCTGGGGAAAGTTACTTCACTTTCCGTGCCTCCGTGTCCCCATCTGCCCAACAGGGATGATAACAAGCCTTCTTCCTAGACTTCGGGAGGCTTCACCACGTTAATGCATGCAGCGTGCTTAGGAGCAAACACGAAATAAGCATCAACGAAGAGTCCTTCATTCACCAAGATTGTCGAGGCCCTGTTGGTAAGCTAAAGGGACACAGGCCCGCTCCTGTGACGCTTAGAGTCCAACAAGGGAGACAGACATGAAGTGTCCCATTGCTAAATGTACAATCAAAGCCATGACAACTCCTTGGGAAGTACAAACACAGTCTTATGAAAGAGGTAACAAAAGGAAGACCCTCACCCAGCTAGCGGGCCAACAGTGGCTCCCTGGAGAAAGCAGAGCTTGAGTGAAGATCTGAAGGACGAAGAACCAGGTAGGCAAAGGCAGGGGTGCGGAGGAAGGCTGGAAGAGCATTCCAGGCAGAGGGAATAGCATGTGCAAAGGCCGTGCTGTGAGAGAGAACGTGGCGTATGAGAGGAACCACGGGTGCCGAGGAGGGAAGGGCGCTGGGGACTGGAGAGGCTGCAGGGCCATGCGGGCCACGAGGAGGGGTCGGTTTTTAACCTGGGAGCCCAGAGCGGCCACAACAGAGTTTGAAAAGCTGGTTAGAGGGAAAGGACAGCTCACAGCAAGACCAGTTAGAGGCTATTGTGGTCAAGTTTATGAGACACACTGATGCCTTGGACCAGGGTGGTCAGGGGGATCTAGGAAAGCAGGCAGACAGAAAGAGGTATCGGGGTGATGCTTCGGGTTGGGCCTGCGTGGGTAGCGAATCCCATGCCCTGAGAGAGACTCAGGAAGGAGACCAAGTGCTGAGGGGGTAAGGTGGGCCAGGGATGCAGGGAGAGACGCGCCATCAGTTTGATCTGTTTTTACATTAAACTTGGGAAGCGAACGCGAGGGTCATAGAGCTGGGGGGCGGGGGGCGGGGCAGAGAGAGCCCTTGTCCCAAGGACTTATAGTTTGCTAGGTTGGATAAAGGAGTTCCATATTGATTTGGCAGGAACAGTGGTGCATGTTCTTCCACGGGAGGGCGTGGCCTCCTAAGATGGGTGGAGGTCTGTTGACTCAGATCCTTATCTTGCTCCAGATCAAGTCTTGTCATCTGTTGTTGTAAAAACAGATACTTGGCTGGAGGCAGTTCATCAAAGCTAGTGAGCAGCTTTTCCTGTAGGCACTGTGGGCCCCCTCCCACCCGTCCACCTTCGCCTACATTTTCTAACTTCTACCTAAGATTCCCCCCCTCAAGCATTAGGTCCTTGGGGACCTTGGGGTGATGATTGCTCTGGCTGCTTCTTATAAAGGGATGCTGAGACTTCTTTGGGTTCCATCTGCTTGCTAACTATTGATTGGGGGAGGTGGAGGGAAGTGTCCATCCATTGGCTCGTGATAGGTGCCTGGAGATTGGGGTCCAAGGGATCGGTAGTTGTCCATGATGATCATTTGTAGCTTTATAGCCTCTATTTGCATTCCAAACGGCCGGAGACAGGGTGTAATCTGAGTCACGGTACCAAAATATTACCAGAGTCTCAGTTCTTACTGATGCCGTGAAGAACCAAAGGTCAGCAAGCTGATTAATGCACAAGCAGGCTTTATTAGTGATACATTCTCAGGNACCCAACTGCCCAAACCAGAGATGGGGGGCCTCCCCCCACAACTCTATCTCCCTTGTCCTCTTCCCACCATACTGGGCAATGTACCTATAAGAAGCCTGGCCACAAAAAGCCCAGTAAGGAGGATGAGCTCAGGCTTTGGAGCTCGAAATCCAGGCCCCTTCTTTATCTGCCATCTCCTGGACAGGAACTGTCCCCTCTGAAGACCTCCACATGCTTGTCAGTAAAACTCAGTATTTTCTTTGCAAGGTACAGAGAAGAACACATTAGACTAATTATGTGTCCTGGAAAAGACGGACTTAAGCCAGATGGCCTGGGTTTGAATCCAGCTCTGTTATAAAGGCTATGTGACCTTGGGCAAGTTACCCACCCTCTCTGTGTTTACTAGGTCTGCTGGTTTGAGAAACACTTTGTACGGACTAAGCAAGGAGCAATAGAAGAGGTCAGGGAGCTTCTGCAGGCCTTGCAGAACTTTAAGGGCCACGTGCGGACTTGGGCTTTGACCCCGAGCACGGTGGCAGGGATTGTGGGAGGGCCTGAGAAGGGATTGAGCTGATCTAACTATGTTTTAAGACAATTGTTCTGACTACAGTATTGTAGGGATGGTAGATGGGGGAGGCCAGAGTGGACACCTGGAGACCAATCAGGAAGCCACTGCCGTGGTCCAAGTGAGAGACTGGTGGTGGCTCAGAGCACAGCGGTGACAGGGAAAAGAGGACAGCCAGATTCAGAATGCTCCTTGGAGAAAGGGCTGACAGGGCCCCAAAGGAGACTGAGAGTCAGGAGAAGCCCCTGGAGAGGGTGGGATCACAGGAACTGAAGGAGGATGACCTGGGAGAAAACCATCAATGGAGGTTCAAGTCACAGAGGCAAAAAAAGAGGCCACTGGATTTGGGTCACAAGCCACACGCTCCCCTCTCAGCCCTGGTCCACCCCCATCAGAGAGTCCTCCAGGGCTGTCTATACCCAAGTGTGACATCAACTCCCTGCTCCCCCTGCCTGACCTGTAGATCAAACTCCAGCCAGTACCCACATCCGCCTCCAGGAC
>NW_017731381.1:4182420-4204363 GCF_001890085.2 Hipposideros armiger
GGGGAGAGGGAGAGAGGGGGAGAGGGAGAGAGGGGGAGAGGGGAGCAGCCCCTGAGAGTAGTAAGTCTGGGAGGTTGTCCCTGCTGCCTTTTGCTCCCTTGGTGGGTGGGTGAGCCTGCGTGGCTACTTCCAGTCCAAGTACTTAAATGCCAACACAAGACTCCCCAGCGCACTTGCTTCACTCTGTCACAGCAACTGGCAATGTTTAGGATGGTCACCGCCCCTCTGCCTGGGTCCATGCATGACTGCGATGAGCAGACTGACAGACATTCAGTGTGAGCAAGAATGACGGACAGCTCTGCTGCTTTCGACCCCTTAGATCCTGGGGACGTTGGTTACCCTAGCACATGGAAGCCGACCCCGCCTGACAATGAACAGACACACCTTTCTGAACTCATCGTGACAAACCATGACAGAAAAATAAACCAAGTGCATGAGAAAAAAAACAAAACCACACACACACACACACACAAGAAGGGAGGAGGGACAATATAGCAAATGTCCAGAAAAGATCACTTTGAGGCAGAGACAAATAGAGGAGTCAGCCAGCGGGGAAGACAGAAGGAAGGAGGAAGAATTGTTCCAGGCACAGGGAGCTGCGTGTGCTAAGCAGCGTCTGAACCAGGGGCCAGTCAGGGAATTGGCAAGAATGAGGTTGGTGGTGAGAAACGAGGCCAGAGAAAAAGTCAGGAGGTGGGAGGCAGGGAGATCTCACAGGTCACTGTTCAGGGGATCCACTGAAGAGCTTTAAACAGCGGAGTCCCTTTTGAAAAGCTTTTTCTGCTGTTGTGTGGAGAGCAGGTGTGGAGAGCCGGAACAGAAGACAGAGAGCTGCCACAGGGCCAGATGGGAGACAGCAGTAACCACGAGACTCCTACGGCATCAGACACAGTAGGTGCTCAGTAAGCGTGAGCTACCTGGGGCAGCAGTGCACAGGAACATAGGTACCATATTTCCCCATGTATAAGACACTCCCATGTATGAGACGCACCTTAATTTTGGGGCCCGAAATTTGAAAAAAAAATGTATTACATAAAGTTATTGAACTCAAGTTTTATTCATCATAAAATTCATACAACTCCTCATCGCGGTCAAAACTCCCAACCATTAGCTTGTCCTCATCTGTATCTGATGACGAATCACTGTCTTCATATATTGCCTCGTCCTCAGTTCCATCTATGGCATTTGAAAATGCCGCACTTCTTAACAAGTGCAAAACAATGGGCGCAAAGACAACAAGCGCGAAAAAGTGGGAAATGCAAGTAAAAAAAATCTACAACCACTGTGTAAGACGCACCCAGTTTTTAGACCCCAAGGTTTTCGAAAAAGGGTGCGTCTTATACATGGGGAAATACGGTAACTAGAACTGCGGTCCTGAATGTGGGAAGGAACCGGGTGTGGTGTGCGGAAGGCAAGGGGAGGTCAGGTCTCCCAGAGGAGAGGCCCATCAGTTTGGTGCAGAGGGCACAATGTCATAAGAGCCCCAGAGGCTGTTTCCTCCCTGGACCTTGCTGCTCTGGGGCCTCAAAACCCTAAAGGGTGAGGTGAGCCTGCCCCCAGCACTCTGGGTAAATATAGATTCGAACCTCACTTTGGCCCCCTGGTCTACTCTTCTCCCCTGTTCAAAGCCAAGCCACAGTCCTACCCTTCCCTGCTGCAGGGGACACCCCCTAGGACAACTGGGCAGGTGAACAAGTTTCTCCCAGCTTACCGGGCCCCTGCTCACCCAGACCAAGCCCATCTGAGGTCAGACATAAAGTCTGGAGGCTGGCCAGCCTTCCCTGTCCTGCTGTGTGACTGCAGAGACTTCCCTTCTCTGGTCCTCACTTCCTCCTGTTAAACAGAAAGCGTCCTAAAAAATCCAGTCTCTCTCTTCCCGCTCCCTCCCAACTGCCACACGAGTTGTAACGGTATAAGGCAGGCTCTTCCCAGGGCCATTTTTATTTTAAAAGGTGGCTCTGGTAACTGAAAAAGATCTGAAAGCCCAACGCAGTGCTGACGATGGGCTTTGAGGCAGGAAGACGAGAGGAGAGAGAGAGAGAGAGAGAGAGAGAGAGAGACAGACAGACAGACAGACAGACAGACAGACAGACACGGGGCAGACCAGGCGGAGAGCCTTCCCAGAGTCCACAGCAGCCCCACAGCAGTTCCCGGAGAGGAAATGCAGACCTTAGGGCCTATTGCTTATCAGCCTAGCACTTCACAAGCACCAGTCAGCACATCAATTTCTCCCAAGAACCCCATGACCTTGGTATTATCAAGCCCATTTTACAAAGAAAGAAGCTGGGGTTCAGCCAGCTGTCCACCTGAGCTTCTGTAACTGCTAAGTAGTAAGGCAGGGATCCCACCCCAGTCTACCTGAAGTCCAAGGCTGCCCTGATTCTAGCTCCTCCCCCACAAAGTGGGGATGGCAAGTTAGCAAAGCAGGCGGGAGCAACCACATCCGTTTCAGGTTTGATGCGGGTTCTGGTCTAGCTCTGCTGCTTTCTGGCTGTGCGACTTTGGCAAGTTCCTTCCCCCCTCTGAACGTCATATGTAAATGAAGAGGTTTCCTCATAGGTAAATGAAGAGAATGATTGGACCTACCGCAGAGGACTGTTGGGAGCATTAAATGAGTTAATACCTACAAAGCAATTAGAACAGTGCCTGACTCGGAGCAAACATTCAAATATGAGACAGAAAAAAGTAGATTGGAGATTTAGCCCCAATTCTCCTCTGCATCAGAAAGGGACGGATTAGAAACTGTTCCGACCTGGGCCAGCTCACTCGCCAGCCTGCAGCTTCCAGGCTCTCTGATTTTGCGTAGCCCTGAGCAAGTCACTTCACCTCTCCAAGCCTCAGTTTCCTCATCCATAAACAGGGATGAAAACATTTGTTTTGTGAAGTTGTCCAGAGGATTCTGTGAGATAAATCACAGAAGGTACCAGATACCCACAAACACTCAAATGACAACCATTATTATTATTGTTAATACAATAACAGGCATGTGATCAGCATTGCTCTGCCCCCTGCCCGCCCCCTAATAAAAAACTCCTGAGTGGCATGCATTTTCCAGCCTTGCCTTCTGTGGAAATATTGGGTTGTCGGAAAAGTCATGACGTATTTTTTCTATGTTTTTCGTCGCAAAAATGCATCATGACTTTTCCGACAACCCAATAGACTCATAAGGGCCACCCCTCCACCTCCCTTTGTGTCGCCTCCAGTGCCCAACAGGTAGGTGCTCAGGAAGCATGTATTGGAATGATGTAATCAAACCAGGAAAGCAGCCGCCTAAGGCCTTGCTACTCAGAGCGTGGTCCACGGACCAGTAGCATTAGCATCACGGGAGAGCGGATCAGAAGTGTATTATCTCAGCCCCCATTCTAGATGTCCTGATTCAGTCAGAAAATTATGAGAAGTCGGGTGATGTGAGTACACAGTAAGTTTGGAAAGCACTGCCCTGTTCTGCCTTCTTAAAGCTGGCCAGGTCCTGGGTCTCACCTGGAGGTAGGTATGAGAAGTCACAGAGGCCTGCACCTGGGGCACTGGCACCGCCACCCCCAAAGGATTCTGCTGAGGCAGTTCAGGACAGCTAGTTAGGGGCACAGGAACCCCAGCTTGGCTACCTCCTAGCTGTGTGGTCTTCCAAGCCTATGTAATCTCTGTGCCTCTGTTTCTTCATTTATAAAGCAGGACGACACCAGCTATCTCACAGAGTCACTGTTAGCATCCAATGCATTCATGCAGATAACATGTTCAGAATGGTGCCTGGCGCAAAGCAATAACCCAACTCAATAAGCACCAGCTACTAATACTAGTAGTGACCATTTGCCCCACCGTTAGGAAGGCAGGGAGCTGGCGCTGGTCACAGTGACTCTGAGACGCACACTCCTTCCCCTGCCAGCTCAGGCACGTTCCCTCCTCAGGAGAACATAAAATTTATCACACCTCATGTACATTGTGGGTGACACTCTACCTTCTTCACCCTTAAGCATCACCTGTTAACCTCTGGACACCACCCCCAGGCAGTGAAGCCCATTTCCCAGGTGTGGAAACTGAGGCCCAGAGAGAGGAAATGATCTGCCAGCTTGAATCAAAGGATCGGGCAAGGCCAAGAACTGGAGATAATAGTAACAGTCCCTCCCCCATGAAGCTGTTATAAAAGGGTTGCAAGGATCAAATTGGGGCATATAGTAAGTTCTATAAAAGTGGTACCTATTGGGCCGGCCGAGTGGCGCGATGGTTAAGAGCTGGCTTGGGACGCCAGAGGGCCCCGGTTCGGATCCCACATATGAGGGCCAGTGACACTGCCCTCTATAGCTAAGACGCTGAACAACAGCTCAATCTGGAGCTGGGCTGCTGTGAGTCACTGGCGACGGCGTAGGCTGCAGCCCCTGCTTTAGTGGACTGCCATGGGCTACCATGTGTAGCCAGCAGCCAGCGTGAGCGGCCAGCAGCCACAGTGAGCGGCCATCCAGAAGCCGGCGACTTATCTGCCTCGCCTAGGAAGAGCGCAATGATGGTGCCAACTTGGGCCAGTGAAGCAACATCCTCCACAACGAGACTGAAGAACAAAATGACAGCAACTTGTCTGTTCCCCTCCCCCCAATTCCCCAATAAAAATCTTAAAAAAAAAAAGTGGTGCCTATTATTTCTCTTCATAATTCCCATTTCACTGTCCATCAAGGGGCCTTGTCTGCTGCCTTAGGGTTCATATCAGGGTCAAGTGGTTTCCCGGCCCAAGAGCAGGGGAAATCCAGAAACAGTTTTGTTTTGTTTTGTTTTGTTTTTAAAGCCTTTAAAGGAAATAACCACTAATGATGGGGCAGGGGCCTTAAGACACGGTATGAAGGAGGCAGGGGAGTGATGGAGGGGTGCTGCCCCAGCACTGGAAACACCTCACGGGAAGTAGCTGCGCATTTGCCCTGTGGTGGGGGCATCAGCAGTGGGGGCAGCAAGGCCTCACCTCCTCAGGAGTCCTCCTTTCCTTCCTCTCCTCTTTTCTTGCACACAAAATTCTCACCAACACTTTTGGGACATCGGCCATCATCACTCACACCTGTTTCTCAGATGGATCCGCACGAGCGGACGGATGCTCACTCCTTCCCCTGACCCCCTCAGCAGCCTCAAATCCTACTCGTTGATTCACTCTGCTGGGCAGACTTCTGGGTTCCTCCCCGCCCTGGATGGAATCTCAGGGCTCTGAAACCCGCTAAGTGAGCCCTGACCCCACCGTTCCCAAAACACGGCAACTAATGGGAGGAAGAACAAGAGTAAGTTATTCCTTGGGGCCAGTGGCTGCAGCTTGGCCCAGAACGAACCTTACCAGGGCCCCAGGCGTAAGACTCACCCTAACCCTCTGCCCCTAGGGTAAAGAGAGGTGGGGGGGCACCCCATTCCCCTCCCCCCCTTCTCTGGGATGACTCACTGTTCCTCTACAAACCTGGGCTCTTTGGCATTGACAAAACCATCACAGTGTTAGAATATAAAGTTTTCATTCACAGAATGCTCAATACCCACTGTGCGCTACTAGGCACCTATGGTTGTAGCCACCTGACGCCATGTTACAGCTGGGGTTCAGAGAGGTCAAGCCCCCTACCTAGGCTCACACAGCTGCTCAGCATACCCGGTGCTAGGATGCCCATTTGGCAGACGGTGAAACTGAGACCCAGAGGGGCCAAGTCAGCGTCAGGAGAACTTGGAGGCCAGCCAGAGGCGCCTCCGGATTCAGCACCCTCCCTATCTCACTCTCTCATTAAACAGCTTAGAGGCGAAAGGGGGAGTGGGGGGCGTCTGAGTTGAGGGCAGAAAGCGCCTGCAGGGGTCCAGTTCGCTCCCTTAGTGAGGATGCCCCTAAGCCCTCCAGCCAGACGAGAAGCCGGAACCCGAACCCCGAGTCCCCGCTCGCGCTCACTTTGGGCTTGTCGAAGGTGGGAGTCTGGGTCATGGTGCTAAGCGTGCGCCCCGCCGCTGCTCTCTCGGCTGAAGGTCGGTGATCTCAGCTAGGTGGGTGGTGGATGCGTTTCCCCCGGGCCCGAAGTAAGCGCGGCCCGCCACGCTTTTCTTAACGGAGCCCGGCTCGGCCNCCCGCCCCGCCCCTCGCCGGAGACCCCGCCCCGCTATCCCCAGCTGAGCGTTTCCTGGTATTCCGGCCCAGCATCGGGACAAACACGAGTTCCCTGTGGGCCGTGGCCCTCCCGAAAACTCTAGCCCCGGAATGTATGTAGGGTTGCAGCCACCTGTGGGCTCTCCCTCCTGCCGGCCCCTTGAGCAGCACTCAAGCTACTGCCTGGGCGCTTACTGTGTGCCTTGCCCCAGCTGGAAACTGGGAAGGGAGCAACAAGCTACCGGGCGAGACCCAGGCTCATCACATAATCAGACAACATAAAGGTATAATTAGGGAGCTACAATGGGGGCCATCCGTGGCCTGCAGGTCGGGGAAGGCTTCTCTGAGGACCTGAAGGAGTGTACCAGGTGAAGGGGGTTGGTTGGCTTGGGGGTGGAGTGGAAGAGTGCAGCCCAGGTGGAGTCATCTTACCTGAGAAACCCCAGGGAGCTGGGGAATGAGAGAAGGGGAGGAGGGACACAGCACACCCCCTCCTAGGCATTTATTTCCCTCAAGAAACCTGCCAGTTTGCAGCCAGAGAACAGAGCATGTGTAGGATAATGTTCACACCTGCGCTGTTCATGACAAAACCACTGGAAACACCCCAGATGCCCATCCACAGGCAAGTGGGCAAAGAAACTGTGGAATATTCACACCATGGACGATATTATACAGCAGTAAAATGGAAAGAAATTCAGCAGCAGACAGCACAGGTCTATCGCAGAAACAACGTGAAGTAAAAACACAAGTCGCAGAAAACTACTTGTACGTACACTATGGTGCAAGTTTTAGAACGTATAATAAAAGCAAAACCCCAAATATGCATTTTCAGACACTTGCAATGATAGAAAAAAAAATTTTAATCTAGGGAAAGATAAACACAAATTCAAGAAGAATGGTTATCTCAGGTGAAAGGGGCAGGTGAGGAGAGGGAGACGTGGGGAGGAACCTACAGGTACATTCAAGCTATTGGTGATGTTCCAGTGCTGGGGCGGGATGGTGGTTTTATTTATTTCAATATATCATAAATAAATCAATAATAAGTAAGGGGGGAAAGAGAGGGCAGTAGAGTGGAGGGTGAGGCGCTGGAAAGTCAGATGAGAACTAGGTCACACAGGGCCTGTGAGACGTGGCAAGGTCTTTCCCCTAGGAGTGCTGGGAAAGCAGTGGAGCGTTTTAAGTGGAGGCAAGACAGGATCACACTTTATTTGGGGGGGGGGAAAATATATATATATTCTCCAGCTACTCAAAAAAGTGTGGTCCAGGCATCATCAGCATCGATGTCACCTGGGAGCTAATTAGCACTGCAGCCTCTCAGACCCCACCCCAGACCTACTGAACGGGCATCTGTTTTAACAAGATTCCCCAAGTGGCTCCTGTGCACCTTGCAGGTTGAGCAAGTGAAGCCTGGGCGAGGGGAGGGCATTGCAGAGAGGCCAGAGCAGGAAGGAGACAAGTTCGGCCTTCCCAGAGGAGCTGCTGGTGACGGCGGGGGAGGTGGGGGGAGAATCAGACTCAAGCTGCGTTTAGTGGGTAAAATCCACTGGACTTGGGTTGGGTTGTATGTGGGAGTGAGGCAGACAGCAGGTCAAAAATGATTCTTCTGATACACTGTGGAAAACAGCGGGGTTTTCTGTGAGACCCTTTCCTGGCTCTGTGTTACTCAGGGTAAATCATACTAGCTCCTTCATAAGCACCATCCTGTTTAATTCTTACAGCAACACCGTGGAGCAGGAACTGATCTCATTTTGCAGAGAAGAACACTGAGGCTCAAAGCAAGGAACCGCCTGCTTGGCAAGTGTGTTGCAAGTGGCAGAGCTGGGACTTGAATTTGAACCTGACTCTAGAACCTTCACTCTCCACCTTACTACTGTCTCCCCAGCCCCTGCTGTGACATTCAAGTCCCTCTCCAAAGTCAGTCCCATCATTTCCTGGCACATTTCTTAAACACTAGCCAACCTGGATGACTAGCTGGTCGATTAAAGGTGACATAAGTTCTTTGTTACTCCTCCCATTGTGAGATGGAGTCTAATTTTCCTCCTTTCGTACCTGGGCTGGACTACTGAGTGACTTGTTCGCCCCTTAGAGTGTGGTGAAATTAACATTCCTGGACTTTGAGTCTAGGTCATAAGAAGTCTTGCAGCTTCCATGGGGGCCTCCTGAACATTCTTCTCTCTCTGGCAACCTTGAGTTCCAATGTAGAAAATCCAACCACCCTGGGACCATCACACGAGAGAATCCGCATCTAGTCACTCCTGTCAACAGTCCAGCCTAGCACAGCCTTTCCACCATCACCACCAAGGGACCAAACACGTTGGTGAAGCCATGTTGGAACCCTCCAGACCAGAACAGATGCCAACTGAATATGTGACTTCAGTGGTGCCACGTGAAACAGAAGAATTACCCAGCTGACCCCAGCGCACATTCCTGACCTCTGAGAGTGTGGTATACAATAAAAGCATTGTTATTTGAAGCCACTAAGTCTTGGAATAGGTTGTTACACAGCAGTAGGTAACAGGAATGCTAGTTCCTACCCGCCCCCCCGCCAGCCTCTTCTGTCTCTGCACCTTACTTAACTCCATCCCGACACCTGCAAAAGCCTTTTCTCAGATCTTAGACTATCAAAATTCTGCTTTCCAAGCAGGTCAAATGCAAGGGAAAATAATCAGGCTATGTGCTGCAAATCTTCTGTTGACCCCCCCTTCCCTACCCTCCCAGGTACTCTCCACACTGTTTTGTGCCAGGCAGCCTGACCACGATGGAAACACACCGGGCTGTCTTGCCGTCTGGCTTCTGATTGGGTTTGATGGATAGAGGGTACCAGCAGGAGGGAAGGAGGGAGAAGTCAGGATGCATGGTCTCTCTCTTCCTCCCTGCACAGTCACTGGGGGTTAACGGTGTCTCTCACCCAAGGCCATGGCTCCCGGCAGGAGGACCTCTCCATTCCATACCTTTCTCTCCTGTCCCTTTTTAAAGGCAATGATTCTTTTGTTACTAGCTTCAGGCTGCTGCAACAGCCTTTATTGCTTTCCCTAGACTCTGCTCTGGGTTAAGGTTCCCCCAAAAGCTGATGCCTGAGACAAAGGGTCGAGTGCAAGTTGTTTATGTGGGGAGAGATCCCAGGAAACATGGGAAGGGGGATGTACAAGTAAGACAGGAAGTGAGAGACGCCCATATGGGCGGGTGACCAGACCGGTTGTCTAGAGCTCAGTCCCTCAGGGAATTCTGGGAGATGATGTAGAGTACGTGTCAGAGTTAAGTGAGGAGCCAGGATGGTTTATCCACCATCGCCCTCTGACATTGTTTAAGGGCTGCTTCCAGGATGTTAACTTCTTGGCACTCAGCTTGCTCAATACACTGGCTTAGCTTGCTCCCATGGCTAGAAAATGCCTGGCTGGGGGCAGGAGGGGGGGGGTGGGGGGGAGAGAGAGAGAGAGAGAGAGAAAGAGAGAGAGAGAGAGAGAGAGAGAGAGAGAGAGAGAGAGAGATATTCACTCAGGTATTAGCAGTAAGGAGCTGTTGCCATGCAGAGGTGATGCTGAGGGCATATACTGAGGTCACTGACAGTAAATGATTTTTTATTTTCAGCTTTATTGAGGTACAATTGACAAAACTGTAAGGTATTTAAAGCGTACACATTATGATTTGGTAGATGTATACATTGTGAAAGGATTCCCTTCATTGAGTTAAGTAACATACCCACCACCTCACATAGTTAGTTACCTTTTGGGGGCGAGGTGAGAAACTTAAGTTCTACTCTTCTGGGGCTGGCCGAGTGGCTCAGTATGTTAAGAGCGTGAACTCTGAGCAACAGGATCGCCGGTTTGATTCCCACATGGGCCAGTGAGCTGTGCCCGAGGCTGAGCTGCCACTGAGCTGCCAACAGGGGGCAGGATGGCTCAGCTGGTAAGAGCACGTCCTCTTAACAACAAGGTTGCCGGTTCGACTCTTGTATGGGATGGTGGGCTACACCCACCTGCAACTAAGATTAAACACAGCACCTTGAGCTGAGCGGCCGGATGGCAACTGGACTTGGGAGCTGAGCTAGCTGCGCCCTCCACAACTAAGATTGAAGGACAACAACTTGGCTGTTCCTCTTCCCCAATTCCCCAACACTGTTCCCTTTCCCCAATTCCCCAATAAAATTCTTTTTAAAAAAAAAAAAAAGTTCTACTCTCTTTGCAAATTTCAGTTATACAATAGTGTTATCAACTGTAGTCTCCACGTTATACATGAGCTCCTCAGGCTTCATTCATCTTATAACTGAATGTAAATAATTCCCTTAGTAAACTCTCCTCAGGTCCTCAGTTTGAGTGTATCACTGGTACCTGCCCAGGACCCTGGGTGATACAGGCTGGCCTTGAGCTTCTCCATGTCAATACACAGCGGGCCAATGTCTGTAGAGTTGGAGGAGGGATGGAAGGAGATGACTTCCCCACAATGCATTATCCACACAGCATGTCATTCACTTGTGAAGACAAGGCAGATAAATTCTCAAACATGAAGGAATTCTAACTCTCACATATCCTTCCTGAAAAATCTAGTCCAAGGTCCAATTCCAGCCAACAAAAGGAAACGAAGGCAAACAGAACTAATAAATAAGAATATCCTGAAACAACGAGTACTGGCCAGGAGTATTATCTCCAGTTAAACAAAGACTTAAATTGTAACAATAGCCTTCGAAACTTAGTGCCATAGCACCAAATGTAATTGTTCAAGTTGTGAAGGGAAAACATTACAAAATGAAGAAAATCAGGCTTTCAAGGTAAATGTATTGTTACAATAGAATGTTACAAATGCCTGGCAAATATGCTAGAAATTGAGCTATTGCTCATGTAACAATTCTGGGTGGGTGGCAACTCTCTGCTCAGTCCTTCTGGGACTCAGCCTCAGTCTACAACCTGTGAGTCTCAAGGTCGCCCTGGGTTCATCTTTATTTCAGCCATTCAGAGGGAGAAGAGAGTATCAAGGAGGGTTTGAGGTTTTGAGGAGCCAAGCTCAGAAGTGGCACACAGCATTTCAGCCTGCATTCAGTCACCACAGCTGGGTCATGTGGGCACATCACACTGTGGGGGAGCCTGGGAAAGGCATCCAGCAGCAAGCTGGAAGGGGAGGAGAACAGGGATGTGGGTGATCATCTCTCTGGCATCTCTGCTGGGGTAGGAATGCACCTTCCTCCAGGAAGCACTTTTGCTTCCCTTCCCGTAAAACCTGTCATCAATTTCCGTGTACTAGAGAATCACGTGACCTCATTTAACCTTTCCAGCCAGGTGGATGGTCTTCAAAGAGAGGATAGATTCATTCTCCCAGCTTTCCAGCCCTGACCCAGGTCCTGGTGGAGAGTAGGAACTTGTTATGTGTTGGTGAAATGATGGAATGTAAAATGGGCATTTCAGGTCGTTGTCCTCAAGCTCCTGAGATATACGAGGTCTGACAATTACATTCACGAACTTGCCACCATGCACTGACACTGGCAGCACCGTACAAACAGCTCGGGAAGGTTTCATAACCTTGGTGTATCTGTGTCTCACAGCTCTGTTCGTGTTGACGTGTGGCGGTGTCTTGCTGAGTGACGCTCATTATTGTTCTTGCATGTTTTTGTGTGCTGTCACGAGAATGTCTGAGCTTGACTTTAGAACAACAAACAAACATTAAATTTCTTGTTAAATTTGGCAAGAGTGAAAGTGAAATCAGGGACATGTTAGTCCAAGTTTATGAGGATAATGCCATAAAGAAAACAGCAGTGTACAAACAGATTAAACATTTTTCTGAGGGGAGAGAATGCGTCACTGATGAAGAGAGGTCAGGGTAGCCAGTAAAGAGCAAAACTGATGGAAACATTGCAAAAATTCGTCGAACTGTGCGTCAAAATCGTCAGCTGACTGTGAAAAGCATAGCAGTCCAAGTAAACATCGATAGAGAAACAGATAGGAAAACCTTAACTGAAAATCTTGGCATGCGGAAGGAGCTCACTGATGAACAAAAGCAAAGGAGAGTCGAAGTTTGCCAAAACCTTTTGGAGAGACAAGGTTGTAGGCCGTATTATCACTGGTGATGAAACATAGGTGTACCAATAGGACCCTGAAACAAAGCGTCGAAGTGCACAATGGAAGTCAGCCAATTCTCCACGACCAAAAAAGTTCCGTCAGTCCGAATCAAGAGTCAAAACGATGTTGCTAACCTTTTTTTGATATCAATGGGATTATTCATCATGAATTTGTACCAACCGGACAAACAGTTCACCAAGTTTATACTATTTGGAAGTGCTAAAAAGGCTGAGTGAAAAAAATCAAACGAAAACAACCTGAACTCTTCTCCAACAATTAATGGCTCTTGTATCACGACAATGCACCAGCTCCCACAGCACTGTCTGTGAGGGAGTTTTTAGCCAGTAAACAAATAACTGTATTGGAACACCCTCCCTGTTCACCTGATCTGGCCCCCAATGATGTCTTTCTTTACCCAAAGATAAAGGAAATATTTGATGACATTCAGGACATCAAGGGTAATACGATGATAACTCTGATGGTCACTCCAGAAAAAGAGTTCCATAATTGCTTTGAAGGGTGGACTAGGCACTGGTGTTGGTACATAGCTTCCAAGGGGAGTACTTCGAAGGTGACCGTAGTGATATTCAGCAATGAGATATGTAGCACTTTTTCTAGGATGAGTTTGCGAATTTAATTGTCAGATCTTGTTTGGGAAGCCCTCACCTGAGTATGACCTGCATCCAGTCCTGTGCAGGGCAGGGCTCAGGCTGCCTTGGGTTAAGCGAGGGCAAGTCGACACCTCAAGGAAAGGCTTTCAAGACGTGGACAAATTAATCCCTCCCTAGCCCAAACACTCACACGCATTATATGTCACAATAACAGCTACTATTAATCAAGTTGGTCACCGAGAGAAGGGATTTACATGCCTGATCTCATCTATCCTCCCAGCAGCGCTGTGAGGCAGGCACCACGATTAGCACCATTCACTGGGGGAGAAACCAAGGCTTAAAGTGATCACAGCTGGTGAGAGATGACGCTAGAGTTTGGGTATGAATACGCTACACCTCAGAGCCTGTGCCCCTGACCTCTGTCACATCCAGGAGAAAGCAGGGTAGGCTGGATGGCAGCCAGATCTCGGGGCAGAGCCCTGGGCGGGCAGGCAGGAGCCCTGGATTTGCACCCCTGCTCTGCTCTGTGTCCCCTCATTTACTCAGCACACAGCTCCCTAGGGTGGCACTGCGCCAGGCACTGAGGCTATGGAGAAAAAAAAAAGCCAGGAGAGCCAGTGTCCTCGATTTGATACAGTGTGATGAGGGTCCTTAAGTATTTCTTCCTTTGTGGCTCTATTTTATTCTGTGCACTTCAGGGAAGTGGTTGGGAAGGCAAGGGTTGCAAACACAAATTCTGACAAGGCAAGCAGGAAACGCAGATGGCCTGGGTTCCTGGCTCCGCCTCTCACAAGTTCTCTGGAAGCCTTGAACTCCTCATCTGATGAGTTGAAATAACACACATAATACCAAGCTCATAGGAGAACGCATAGGCACATGTAGCTCATAGGCTAACCCATATACAGGAGATGACACAGGCATATGTGCTGCTCCGAGGCAAGCAACAGAAGTGGGGGCTGAGCACTGAGGGAGCACACACCCTATTTAAATGCCGCCGTGCTCAGGTAACAATTCAGTGTTGCCAGATCCCCCAATTATTCAAGAATGGCCAGAAACCACAATTTTAATGTTTAAAACATGTTCCAATATCTCCTAATTTTAAAACTTTGCATGAGCTCAAGAATACATGGAAGGGCCAGATTTTTGTCCCTGGCCCTGTGGACTCTATCATAACTCAGGTCTCTGCTGATTCTGATCTTCTAGGATCTTTGACTAGGAAAGAGGACAAGGGAAGGGTGTCCCCAGCTCAAATGTATCCAAAAGGATTAGGATCAGGTGTGCGCAACACAAGAAAGAAGTGTCTCTGTCATGTAACAGAAGTTGAAAGGAGAGCAATGCATGGCTAATATGGCAACTCCATGAAGATGGCTCCTTCCATCTCTCCACTCTGTCCTCCCTAGCATATGGCCCTTGTCCTTATTGTCCAGAATAGCTGCTGGAGTACTGGCCATCATATCAGCAATCCAGACAGCAGAATGGAAAAAGTCAGCTCTCTTTTTTTTTTTTTAGCTGAGCCATCCTGCCCAGCTCGGGCTGGGACTCGAACCGCTGTTGCTCAGAGCTCAAACTCTTGAGTGAGCTCTTAACCAACTGAGCCACTCGGCCAGCCCAGCTTCCTTCTTTTAAAGCTACTTCCCAATTTCCTCACAACAAATTCCACTTATATAGTCACATGGCCACACAGAATTGCAAGGGAGACGGGGAAGTACCTTGAGGCTGGAATGCAAGGTAGCTAGCTACAAAGGGGATCCTGTTACCAAAAAAGAAGACAGTAAATATTGGAAGGCAACTAGCCATGTCTTCCACATCAAACAGCCTGGCTTGTGAGGAGAGTGTGGGGGTCAGTGAAGGGGCGTTGCCAGGCAGCCAGACTCTGCCTTCCGCTTTGCCTCTCCTGCCTCCTAAGAGCGAGGTATGCAAATTAAGTTCACGAACTCATCCTAGAAAAAGTGCTACATGCCTCACTGCTGAATATCACTATGGTCACCTTCGAAGTACTCCCCTTGGGAAGCTATGCACAAATGCCAGCACCTAGTCCACCCTTCAAAATAATTTTGGAACTCTTTTCCTGGAATGGCCCTCAGAGCTATCATCATATTACCCTTGATGTCCTGAATGTCATCACATGTTATCCTTTCAATATTTCCTTTATCTTCGGGTAAAGAAAGAAGTCATTGGGGACCAGATCAGGTGAGTAGGGAGGGTGTTTCAATACACTTATTTGTTTATTGGCTAAAACCTCCCTCACAGACAGTGCCGTGGGAGCCAGAGTCTTGTTGTGATGCAAGAGCCATGAATTGTTGGCGAAAAGTTCAGGTAATCTAACTTTTTTCACGCAGCCTTTTCAGCACTTCCAAATAGTAAACTCGGTGAAGTGTTCGTCCAGTTGGTACGAATTCATGATGAATAATTCCTCTGATACCAAAAAATGCTGGCAGCATCATTGCAACCAGTTTGTGTACTTAATTGTCTGACTTCATGTGTCTTTGAGCCTTTTTCTGACCAAGAAAGGAAAATAAGAGAACAAGACAGAAAGCGGTCATCTAGATATAATAATGACAGCAACAACTTACCAAGAACTGGCTATGTTCCAGGCCCTGTGCTGAGCCTTGGGTGAACGTTATCTCAGATTTTTTATCTTCATCCGGCCTCTCGCATCCGTGAGCCTTCTGCTGTGGTGGGGAGAGGTCATGGGCTGTCTGTGTCAGCTGAGGTAGGAGACGTACAAGCCCAATTGTCCCCCAGACAGATAAGCAAGCAACCCTTCCGTTTTCAGCCCTGCCCTGGCCCTCAGTCTCTGGAGGTTCCTGGTCCTTGCAATCCCTTGAGTCTTTCTAAGGACCTTAAATTGTCTTATGTCCTGACGTCTCATCAATCCCCACTCACCATTGCTTTACAGCTTCCAGAATTTGGTTGACTCCTCTTACCTGCTGCTATTTCCTCGTATGTTCTCTTTGTTCCCGTAGATAGGTATGCCTTTAAAAAAAAATGCCTTTATGTCATTTTATCGGAATTTCAAAGAACAGTAGAAGTAAATAGGTGCGTTCAGCTGGCCATGTTTAACCAGCAGCTCCTGCCTGCGTTCTTGACTGGGGGAGCCCTCAGCGGTCATGTGGATTGTATGGCATTAGCATCCCGCCCGCCCCCCTCCTTCCACCCAGCTCAGGAGCCCCTGGGACCCTCAGCACACGAGGCTGATTCTCCCTCTCGGAGCCCAGGCACGTTTCTCTCCTGCATCCATACCCCAGACTTTTTTCTTTCTTTTTTTAAAAAAGATTTTTATTGGGGAATTGGGGGGATGGGAACAGTGCTGGGGAATTGGGGGAAGGGGAACAGACAAGTTGCTGTCGTCTTGTTCTTCAGTCTAGTTGTGGAGGACATTGCTTCACTGGCCCAAGTTGGCACCATCATTGCGCTCTTCCCGGGCGAGGCAGATCAGTCGCTGACGTCTGGACGGCGTCTCATGGCAGCTGCTGCCTGCTCCTGCTGGCTGCTGGCTACACACCATAGCCCATAGCAACCCACTGCAGCAGGGGACTGCAGCCTACGCCGTCGCTGGCGACTCACGGCAGCCCAGCTCCAGGTTGAGCTGTTGTTCAGCATCTTAGCTGTAGAGGGCAGTGTCACTGGCCCTCATATGTGGGATCCGAACCGGGGCCCTCTGGCATCCCAAGCGAGCTCTTAACCACCGCGCCACCCGGCCGGCCCCGTGGCCCCGGCCTTGCTTCTCAGAGGCATTCTTCCTTCGCACCCAGACAGGGCTGAACAGGCCTGTGGATATGAGTCCCTGGTGCAGCTCATTCCTGAGAAGTCAGGTGTGGGCTTGACTGAGATAAAATTCAAAGTTGAGGATAAAAGCCAGTCATTTCTAAGTTGCAATTTCAGAGTAACCCCGCTCCACACCCTCCCAGGAATATCCCCACTGTGTTTACAGTGGAGTCCAAAGTCAACATTCAACGGGAAAGCCTGAAAGGGTCGCATTTGTCCTTGAAACCCCTTAGGCAGGCGTTGGATGGAACAGACACACTGCCACTCGGTGAATCCAACACACCAGCACTTCCTCCAGGGTTCCTCTCCCCCCCGCCCCCCGTCATGGTTAAGTGCCCTTGGTTTGCCCTGAGAAGCCATGTTGTGTGAACAATATGCATTTTCAGAGCCTAGAATCCCCCTAAGTGGGCTGTGATGCTCACGATGTTCATAAGGGGAGAGGCCCATGGTCCCCAAGATCGAGGGCGACCAGCCCTCCCGGTGGAGTGGCACTGAAGAGTTCCCAGGGTCGCAGGGCTTTCCATGCAAAACCCAGGACGGTCCCAGGGCAAACCAGGACGGTTGGTCACCCTCTGAGGCCATCTGTCACAGCAAGTTCACTCCTCAAACACCCTCCTGGGCATGTCCTTGAGGTACAAGCAGCTTGAAATGGTAATTCCGTGCTGTTTACTACACCACCTACCTACCCCTACCTCACCTAGCAAGGCAGTTGGTGGAGCGGTTGACAGGTGGGCTCTGGAACCCCACCTCCAACACTCACCAGCTGAGAAGCAAGTCACTCCACCTCTCTCAGCCTCAGTTTTCTCATCTATAAAATGGAAATAATAACAAGTTCTACCCTCTAGGGTTATTGCAAGGATTGCATTAACAGATGTAAAGCACTTAGAATATATACAGGCTACAGTCCCTTCTCTAAAACCCCGTTGACTCAAGGCCTTCATGAGTTTTGGGATTTTGAGGGTTTGGGGGGCGGTTTAGAAAGCACATGCCACATGTTATATAACACAGCGGTGGGGTCTGGGTGGGCCTGCCATAATCACACATGTCAATGCTTCTGCAGAGAATAACATGTGAGTACTCACACATCTGTTCAGATTAGGTTTGGACCACCAAATGAGTTTCAGCGCTAAACTTAAATTAGTTTGTTCAGAATGTTTTGGCCCTCAGAAGTGCGGGGCAGGATTGCAGACCTGTATTAGGGTCTGCTATTACTATCGTTCATGCCCATCTGGTGTCACTGCCATGTAATCACTTCTTGAGGACAACTTTTGTGCCCAAGGCCCCTGTGAGTTTGTGGGGTTTTCTAGCAGGGTCTTCCTTTCTGCACCAATAGCTCTGAACAACCTTGGAAGGCTGGGGGGATGCTCTCTTTTCTTTTTCTTTTCTTTTCTTTCTTTCTTTGTTTTTGTTTTTTGTTGTTTTTTTTGGGGGGGGGAGGGAGGGGTTGCAAAGTCTTTCCTGGCAATGTTAATTTTTTACATGATAATTTCACACCAGTGGCTAATTCACAATTATTTCAATACTTGCATGCTCATCTGCCTCTAGATTTAGTCATAAAGTATGAAGCTAAGCTAATAAAATTAAGACACAGCAACAGTTCATCTTATTCTTCTTTACATTCCTTCATGATCAGCAAGATGCATAAAAGAGTTCTTTAAAGGGCTAAAATAGATTGATATATAAATTGTGGGTTTGTTTTTAAAGTTGTATAAAAGCAACATTTCTAAGAAAACATTTAAACCAAAGGTCGCACTTTATAAAAACAAAATTCTTAATTCAGGCTGTCTCTATTTTTAGCCATTTGGCATTTTGCTCCTTTGTAAAGTTTATATTGCCCAACCAAGAGTGGTTATCTTTTACTGTTTTTGGAAATGACTGAACAGATAAAGACATCAGATGCCTTACACAGAGGGGATTTTGCCTAAGATCAATATGTTTTAAGATAGTCTTTTATTACACATTTATCAAATATTGAGGAGTACTTTAAGAACTGAATGTGCTGGAGATATATTTGATAATCAAGATTTTAGATAAGTTTTCACCAGCATTAGCTCTGTTAGCAAACTGGAAAAAGTTGTAGGCTTAATATCAAATAATACACACATTAGAAAACATTTAGCCTTTTAGAAGAAAGACCATATTTTGCTCCTGCTTCTGTAAAAACATTATTTGCTTGAAAGAACTAGGTAGCGTGAACTTTCACTCAACTGCTACTCTCTTACTATGCAAAAGAGACAAAATGAGCTGAAGAAGGAAAATTCCAGTTATACTCCGCAGTCCTGAATATACTGAGTGATGTCTCGGTTTTGACAACGATTTCTCCCTGCTCCCCATGCTCTGATGACCTTGAGGGTCACTGACGACCCTCTTTGCACATGCTACGGCTTGAGTGATGTCATCTTGCAGCAAAACGTTATAGGATATATACGACAGGCGTTAACTGCTCTGGGGGTTTTGCCATCATTACTCCAGTCGCGGCTATTGATCTGAAATATCCCATAATCAGTGCTTTTGCTTCCAGGATTGTAGTGTGTAGCTTGCGTGTCATAACTACTTTCCCATTGGGCCAAACACACCCAGTTTGCCAGGCTGATTTCCCTTGAAGCCATCCATTCCAAGTCTTTACAGAACTCTGGCAAACTCACACCTTTCATAGACCTAGAAGCCCCAGAATAAGGAGAGGCTTCATGTTGAAAGGGAAGTCAGACCACTGGGCGGCTCTCTTTTCTCCTTTCTCGACCCAGGCCCTCCATTTAATGATCACTCCCTGTTCTCTTCAAGGTGGTGATGGTGGTGGGTGGTAGTGGGTGGGAGGGCGGAGGTTGCAAATTCAAGTCTCCAAGAGTCTTTTCCAGTCTGAGCCGGGGGAGCCAGCGGGCTCCCAGTGGGGGAGGAGAACACAGCTGTGGAGAAGTGATGAGCAAGCCAAGTTTCTAGCAAAGCTGCTGTGGGTGCCAGGCAGGGATCTGGACTAGGCAGGAGAAATGGTAGATCCAAAGAGGGGTTCACGACCCCGCAGGAGCCCCTGGACGTCCACAGACGTCTCCATGGTTGATGCTACTGCACTTGCATTCAAGTGTGCAGAGGGGAATCTGGGGGCTTCCTTAGTGGGTGTGCTTTTTCTGAGCACTCCAGGAAATGCATGGTGGACAGGTGCTCAAGGAGTTAAGGAGTTTTCTAGTGGCCATGAGAGGGGGAGGAAAAGCTGTCCAGCACAGCCACAGCGAGGGCTTACCAGGGAGCCTGCCTCCACACCTCAGGGCTCCCTCCCAGCCCGCCCCACAGGGATATTCCTGGTGCACTGACTTGGGATGGATGGTTTGGCAAGTTCGTTTCTTTCAGGGCTTGATTGTCTGGGAGGGAAAATTGGTTCCTGTTTTCCTCGTCAATGGAGCTTTGCAATTAGGACATGGGCCCTTTCCCAAGACAGAGAGGGATGGGGAGGGAGGATTGGGGCCAGGCGTCTCCACCCGATGCAGGTCTGTCCCTTGAGGAGGGAGCCTTGTGCTGCCTGTGGGGCATTTCTAAGTCTTATGCAAACTGTGGCATCAGAGAGAAGTCATGGCTTCCTCCCTCCTCTTTTTAGCCCCTCCACCATCAGGGTGTCCCTTTCCTGTTTTGGCACTTAGCTCCCCCTTCACCCCAAAAGGGCCCTAGGCTTGGACATCTTCCTCTTTTCACTTCCTAATCCAACCTCCCCTCTGCTTCTATGTAAGAAAGTTCTTGAGAAAGAACCCTGGCACAGGATTTAGGAAACTCCAGTCCAAGTTTTAGCTCTGCGCCCCCACACACTGTGACCTTGAGCTGGTCCCTTGTCCTCTCTGTGCCTCAATTTCCCCATACATTTGAGAGAGAGATTG
The DNA here is from genome assembly GCF_001890085.2 of Hipposideros armiger. Lineage (NCBI taxonomy): Eukaryota > Metazoa > Chordata > Mammalia > Chiroptera > Hipposideridae > Hipposideros > Hipposideros armiger. Next base: position 4,202,792 of record NW_017731381.1, read on the forward strand.
AATCTGATAAGGAGCTGCAAAATCCAATAACTCTAGGAGTCAGGCAGATTGAAGTTGGAGAGCAGGTGAACTAGAAAACGCCAGCCAGGCTGAAGGGGGAAAGCCGTTAAAAATTCTAGCTCCTTGTTGCCACGTGGAAAAGTTAGCCCAGTGTTACCAGGTTTCTGAATTTCCAAGAGAAGCTGTATTAGCCAGGATAGGCTGCGTTAACAAATAACCCAGAAACTCAGGCCCTTAAGACCCTAAAGGTTTACCGCCTATTCCTGCCATAGTCCAATGTGGCCCAGCACGGGGCTCCACACAGCCAAGGAAATGTGGTCACGTGGTCCCAGCTAACTGCAAGAGACGCTGGGAACTCTATAGTCTATCTGTGTGCAGGGAAGGGAGGGATATGGGTTTGGGGAAAAGTAGACTTTTAGTGACAGTCTCTGCCGCAAGCTGGAAGCCTGGATTTTATGTGAAAGCTTCTAATGTTTAAATAATGGCAAGTACTTAAAAATTTAAAAAGACATTGTATGGATGAAACAAAACCTTCTGATGGGTCATATAGCCCACATGCCCTCAGCCTGTGGCCTCTAGGTTAGATGGTCTTATTTTGCCCAAATGAGTTATGATTCTACAGGGAGAGGCCAAGGATTATCGAGGTGGCTGCTTTTGTTTATTCAGGCATCCACACAGTCATTCTATAAACATCTACTGAACTCCTGCTCCAGGCCAGGCCCTGGGATAGGCAACAAGAACATGGGAAAAACAAAAGCAAAAAAACCCAAAAAACAACAAACAAAAAAACCCAACCCTCCTTCCTTCCCTTGAAGAGCTCACAGTTGTTTTTACCTCTGGGTAGAAAAATAGTGTAAGATTTTTGAAACTACATTTGAGAGTTATTTGCCATTGTTAATTGCCATTAACAGAAGAGAATTTCTTAAGGAAAAGAACGGCTTCCTAAGGGGGAAATTCTAGGCGTAAGGACTAATCGGTAGAGCCAGGGACAGCGTCAGAAACCCTGGCTGGAATGTCCCTTCCAAGCTTGATCACTCAGCAGATGTGTGGGCTCGGGCAAGTGGTTCGTCCCGGCTGAGCCTAGTTTCCATGCCTGTAAAACGGGGATAATGTTACCTATTTCACAGGGCTGTGGGCAACAGAAAAAACATGTAGAAAAGCCAACCCTGGTGGTGCCTGGCACCCAGTAGAGGCACAACCCCTGGGTCCCCTGGTTCTCGTGGGAGTGAGGCTGGTCTTCGCCCGGTCCATGATGGAGGTGTCCCCTCACCCCGTAAAGCAAGAGACTGGAGGGAGGAATGCGTGCTCATTCCAGAGTTACTTTATCATAACAAGCAGGTCAGTCTTTTTGGCTGACATCAGCAAAGAAGCATGAGCAGAAGCCTTGGGCGAACCCCACGGGATTGGGGTGGGGGTGGGGGCCTGAGCCAGGTTCAGAGGACAGAGAAGAACTAAAGGCTTTTGCTGAGGCCCCAGGTCACAAGACAGTGCTTCCACTTGAGATCGTCTTCAGGGCCAGAGCACATCCTCTAATATAACACCATCTGTAGTCCTCCAGTTATGGTCCCATTT
>NW_017731381.1:4205738-4208160 GCF_001890085.2 Hipposideros armiger
GTGATTATCAGCTTTTAAAAATTTGTTTTGGTTTTGTTTCTCATTCTGAATAGTCACAATCTCATCTGGGTTTTGTGTTCTTTGAAAGAAGGTCTCCCAATTTCAGGTCCACAAAACCCGGATGCTCCTTGATGGAGAGGATATGGCATTTGCAACAGCCCCAGTGGTCAAGAGGTCGGAGTTTGGTTGTGTTCAAGGACTAGAAGCAGAGAGTGGACAGGCAGAGGAGGAGAGGAGGGTATTATCCATAATCCTGACTTGACCTGTCTCTGGATATGTGGCCAAACAGGGCAGGGAATCTTGGGACCCTTATCCAGAGAGACCAAGGCCAAATAAAGGACCTCATAAGTCATTTCCCCAACCTCTTACCAGGGCAGGAACCCTCACCCTCACAGCTGCCCACTGAGCCTTGGCTCTGCACACCTTCTGGGATGGGGTGCTTCGCCCTTCCCCCAAATCCTATATTATCATAAGTCAGAACTCTGGTTGTGGGGAGTTCTGTCAAGCTGACCACTAACTAACTGTCTGTGGTTCCTCCCTGGGTCCTGATCTTTCTTAGGGGCCCCAGAAATAACTGGCTGCTTCCTGCCATCTCATCATAGCTCTGCAGAAACTTGGCATCAGCATTCTGCCTTTGCCTGGCATAACCCAGCTTCTTTCAAAGATTCCTCTTATGACTTGACTTCCAACATCTTGCTTTTCTATTATCTCAGAGATTTCTCAACCACCTTTCCATAGATGATGATGACAATCACGATAATAATAATAGCTAACACAATAATAGGCGCTAGGCTCTGTGCTGGTAATCTTTATGGCGATTTTAGGAAGCCCATTTTACAGATGAAGAAACTGAGGTTCAAAGAGATTAAATAACCTGCCTAGGTGGCGGAATCAGACTCCCTGACGTTAGAGCTCATGCTTTTAATCACCACATGAAATGGCTGGAACTAGGGGATTCCAGTCTGTGTAAACGAGAATAATATTGGTTTTTATCTATAACCAAAATAGGTCAATTCATCAGGAAGTGATGACAGTTATAATGATTTTGCATGTGCCTAATAAACAAAGCTTCAAAATACACGCAGCAAAATTTGACTGAATTAAAGGGAGAAACGGAATCCATAATAATAGTTGAACATTTAAATATATTACGTTTTTAAAAATTGTGGTAAAATACACATACCATAAAATTTACCAAATTAATCATTTATAGGTGTACAGTTCAGTAGTGGCAAGTATCTTCACATCGTCGTCCAACCAATTTCCAAAACTTTTTTATCTTATAAAACAGAAACTCTACCCGTTAAACAACTCTTCGCTTTCCCTCTCCTCAGCCGCTGTCCACCATCACCTTACCTTCCACCTCTGGGAATCTGACAGCTCTGGGTACCTCCTCTACGCAGACTCACACAGTACTTGTCTTTTTGTGACGGGCTTATTTCACTTAGCATAATATCCTCAAGTTTCATCCACGTTGTAGTGTGTGTCAGAATTTCCTTTCGTTTTAAGGCTGAAAGACATTCCATTGTATTGTTTATCCATTCATCTGTCGGTGGCCATTTGGGGTTGCTTCCACCTTTTGGCTATTGTGAACGATGCTGCTATGAATACATGGGTGTAAGTATCAGTAGCTGGAGGTTTCAATACCTCTTTCTCGGTAATTGATAGGGCAACTAGTCAAAACACCAAGTCAGTAGCAACAGGATCTGAATAATACCAGTAAACTGCCTTGAGCTGGTAGCCTTTTATTATAGCTAGTTCCTTGTACCCAACAACTCTTTCTTTTCTTTTTTTCCCAACAACTTCTTGTCAAGTGCATGTGGCCCCTTCACCAGGTCAGGCTTAGGCTATGCCTTAAAACCATATTTCAAAATGCGGAAATCTTAGGGTGTGTTGTCTGGTCACAATGGAATGGGGTTAGATATCCATAACAATGTATCTTGAAAAACCCACCTGGTTTTAAAATTAAGCTACCATTTGTAGATCACCCATGCATCCCAGAAGAAATCATGAAGACGATTGGGAAATATTTCACACTGAATGGAAATGAAAAGACAGAAGTATATCATCATTTTGGGGAATGCACCTAAAACAGCACCTAGGAGGAATGTTTAGCTTTAAATGCTTATATGAGAAAAGAAGAAAGCGGACACTCTAGTCCTTTTGGAGAGTCTCTCACACTTGCTGTAAAAAAAAAAAAATCCCTGTTGCTTGGACTAGTTAGAGAAGTTAGAGAGTTTTCTATTGTTTCCAAGTAAGAATCTTGGTTGATCAAGTCATTATACCAGAAATGGGGTCAGTGGTGATCATTTTATGTGTCAACGTGGCGAGGCGATGGTGCCCAGGTGTGTGGTCAAGTCTGGCAGTTGCTGTGAAGGTGTTGTGTAGATTTGATTAACTTTTACAACCAATTGACTTTAAG
>NW_017731381.1:4208326-4234783 GCF_001890085.2 Hipposideros armiger
TCTGTCTCTCTGTCTCTCTCTCTCTCACACACACACACACAGAGGGCACCAGAATAACGTATACACATTTTAAGAAAGGAAAAAATGATTAAAATTGTAATACTATATACCAATAACAAAAGATGAATACAGGTCACAGTTGACTTCTGCAATCACAAGAGTTGCTCAAAGTGGTTCCCATCAGCATCCAGACACTTCTGATTATGGTGAACTACTGCTTGAGCAACATTGACCAAAGTGTCCACATGTATATATTTATATATAATAAATACACACACATACATATACTGTTGACACTTGAACATCACAGGTTTTAACTGCATGGGTCCACTTAAATATGTGGATTTTTTTTTCAGTAAATACTGTGAATGTATTTTCTTAATAAGATTTTCTTTTCTCTAGCTTACTTTATCGTAAGAATACGGTATATGTAATACATATACCATACAAACTACGTGTAAATTGACTGTTGATGTTATCGGTAAGGTTTCCAGCCCACAGTAGGCTATTAGGTTTTTTTTGGTTTTTTTTTGAGCTGAGCCATCCTGCCACCTGTTGGCAGCTCAGCTCGGGCCGGGAATCAAACCGCTGTTGCTCGAGCTCTTAACCAACTGAGCCACTCGGCCGGCCCAGTAGTTACTAAGTTTTTGAGGAGTCAAAAGTTACACATGGATTTTCGACTGCGCAGGGTGTTAGCACCCCTAACCTCTGTGTTTTTTAAGGGTTAAGTACATCTTTTATTGGTTCTGTTTCTCTGGAGAACCCTGACTGATACAAGGGTCTACCTCCCAATCTCTAGACTGTGTGTATCTTAGTAAGGCATCTAAGTTGCCTAATACCTGACCAACAAGTCCTAGTGACATGATATTATCCATAAAATGGACCAACGTGATACTGTGGGATGGTGAGATGGTCACGCAGGGCTGGAGGACTAACCTAGAACTGAAGGAAGGTGGTGAAGCTGAGCAGCTGTCTCTGGCGGATGAAATGAAGCTACTCCGGTACAGGTGATAGAGCCTGGAGGATGATTTTGCTAACTGTCTGACCCTGTGTAAGTCGGCTCCCTTCTCTGGCTGGCTCTGCTGTCTCACCTGTCGAATGAGAAGGTTGGTGAAAATGACCTCCAAAGACCCTGTTACTCCTTATAACCGTGAACTTCTACAAATGATCAGAGAGAACTCTGTCTTGCCCGCTGTGAGCTACCGACCAGCCTATTACTCTTTCATCCTTGGCTCTCTTTCTTGAGAAATTCAGCTCATAACCTACCTCTTAGCATGACTGCGGCTGAAACTGCAGCAACACAGGCAGTAAGCACCGCGACTGCGGGCACTGGCTTCAGCAGTTGGCCAAACTTGATTTTGAGCCCAGCTCCACCAGTGCTCAGCTATGTGGACACCTTGGGCAACTCACTTCACCTCTCTCAGCCTCAGCTTCTTCATCTGCTAAATGAAGACAAAGGATTGCGGTGAGGATTAAATGAGACCTCGACTGTCAAGTGCTGTGTCGCATCCTAGGTATCTGATGAGTTTCTAGGCCTCCTTTCTCCCTGAATCCACCTGGTCACAATATTTCCAAGCTTCAGTTTCCCTGGACATCAAATGGGAATAGGGAACCCTACTCATTACAGTCATAATATAACAGAGTGAATTGCTCCTTTCTCTGATTTCACCTTAATTCTTCCAGCATGTATTTCTCCCAGCATGCATTTCTCCCATAGCCTTCAGGCCAATAGCTCCTGCTATAGATTTGCCAGTTAACTAGAGGAATTTGGCACCAGGACTGAGCATTTTGTAAAAACAGCCCTTTGACAGAAGGTAACTCTCCTGAAGAAGTGGGGAAGTATATACAAAATAATGACTGTTTATCGAACATTTACAGGAGCATCGAGACTAGACTCAGGTCAGCGCCGGCTCCAGGAAACAGAGATTTAGAGATTTCGCACTCTTCTTTGGATCCCTGTGGGTGCCTAACCCTGTAGGTCCTCACCAACCTCTTGGCCCTGCCCCTCCTCCCTTCCCTTGACATAAAAGAAGCCAGAATTCAGGGCTCTCTTAAGGTGGATTTGTAGAAGCTTTAAGGCACTCCCCTCGTCTCCCCCCAAACACACACACACACACACACACACACACACACACACACACACACGTCTTTCCGAGCTGGCGCCTACTAGATCAGTAAACCTCTCCTTACTCCAAACTCTGACGTTTTGAATATTGGCCTTCAAATCCTCAGACACATGAACCTTGAACCGGTAAAAATAGTAACTTCGCATAGCGTTTGATTCACAGAAAGCTACCTGCTAGACAAATATAAAAGTTCACTATTGATTTTTCTGCTGGGGAAACAGGCACACAAGGATTCCGGAGGCCAGTACACGAGTCTGGGTGAAGGATACACGCTCCAGTCCCCTAAGCACAAAGTGGGCCAGGAGCACCCCAGAATTGATTATTTGGAGCCTCTGGCATCCTATGGTTCTCTGGGGCTCCTCCTGGGAGGAGAGGAATCACGTTTGTGACAAAGAGAGACTCACAATTGGAAAGGAACCAGGGCTGGTGGTGCCCTGCAGCCTGCCCCAGGCCCTCCTGGCTCGGGACAGGAAGGATCTGCTGTCACCAGATATCTGACCCCATAGAGGCCCTGCCAGCCTCAGCTGGGCCCTGCTACCGGCCAGGCAGTGCCTGGTGGCAGCAATCTCAGAGCAGGTCTGCTGAACCCAGCCAGGTGCAGCCTGGGGCACAGTGGGAAACAGCCCGCCTTTGGGTTCCCTCCTCCCCTGCCCTTATCCATCCTGATCCCTCAGGAAGCTGAGCCCCCAGCTCTCAGCCTATTGTAATAACAACCATTCCCACCAGCTCTTCCCTGCACATTTCACCAAACAGGCTCTTTGTAAATGGCCTGGGGTGGGGTGGTGGTGGGGGGAGAATGGAGGGAGAGAGAGAAACTGGGCAGATGACCCCCTCCATTTTACAGGCGAAGAAACTAGGACCGGAAGAGGGCCCACTTATGTGTCTGCCTTCCCCCCGGGACTGTGAGCAACTTGAGGTAAAGGACTAAGTCTTGACCATTCAGCCCTTCATTCTAGGCAGAGGAAACAGCAAATGCAAAGGTCCTGAGGCAGGAATGAAGTAGGCCTGCTGGAGAAGCACCTAGGTCGGTAAGCAAAGTGAGTGAAAATGATAGGAGGTGAGTCGGAGCAGTGGGCACCAGCCTGATCACGGAAGGCCTCGTAGAACATGAAAAGAAGCCCGGCTTTTATCCCAGTTGCCAAGGAACTCACTGGAAGGCGCCTGCTCTGAGAGCAGCCGCTGAGAAGACAAGAGCCAATAAGACAGGCCTGTCCTCATCTATCCAATGTAGGAGGCAGACAGTTAAATACATGACCAGACACAGGGAGTGTGACCCTGCCATGACGAGGGACCCACAGGGACAAGTGCACAGAGCAGAGGTCTAGTTCCAGCCAGAGAGCTCCAGAGCGCGTCCCCGGGGGAAGAGATCTTTCCGCTGAGACTTGAAGGCTGAACCAGGGTTAGCCAGCTGGAAAATAAACGACAAGAAAGGGGATGGAAAGTGGCACTGCAGGCAGAGGGGACGGTAAGTACAAATGCCTGAGAAGAAAGCCTGGGCATTTGGGGACCATGGACGTTTAGTATGGCTAGATGTCAGGATTGCAGGCAGGGGCTGGTCTGGGGGTGGCTAGCAGGGGTCTGCTCCTCTCACTTAAGGAACTGTGAGCATTTTCCTACCCGGGAAGCACCTTCTACTATAGGAGTTCTAAGGGCTGCATTGTGTTCTTCCCCTCTACATTCTGTTGCATAGTAACCAGCACCCTAGCGCTGGCTTTTAGGCTCTCTCTGGGTTTTCCCTATTATAAACAATGCTGTGATGAATCTTGGTCCGTACAGCTTGTGCACATGCATTATTTTCTCCGTCTAGTAAAGATGGGACGTCCTGGGGACTGCCCAGTGGACAGGCTCGGGCACTGCCTCGGAGAGGCTTGAGGTGGGACCTGTTGACCAAACCAGTCCCCAGGCCTCTCGGGCAGCCCTTTGCTGGGTGTCTAGTTGAGAGCCCCTAAACGGGGAGATACTGGGAGAAGATCCAAGGGAGCGATAAAGAGCCCTGACCATGAACTCTGACTGCCCAGGTCAGATAACGGGCAGGTAGGAACCCCAGATCCAGGGCCCCATAGGTCTTGTCGGCTGTATGTTTGTCTGTCCAGCTGACCCAGTGCACCAGCTCCCGGACCCTTCCAAGGATGCAACAAATGCACTTCAGGTGCAGGTCTTAAAAGTTGGGGTGTCAGATGTGGGGTTCAAATGCTTCGCTCCTCAGGGAGAAGCTCAGGGTTTTGAATGCTCTCCCAACTGTGGGTCACCTCCCAGTTACGGCAACACTGTGCGTGAGCCCCTCCTCCCTGCTTTGATGTGAGATTTTTCTTGTTCGCCTGATGTGTAGGAGCTGCTCAGCTCAATTTTTGTTTTTTTCTCAAAGGAAACTGCTCCATCCATAGCTGTAGATTCTGTGTGTCCGTCCGGAGCAGGTGTGTTCAGGATCCTCCTACGTTGCCATCTTGAACCGGGACTACAACAAAAAGACTTGAAATTGAGCGTGAACCTTCTACATGGGCATTGGCTCAAATCACAGCTCTAAGGAGCTGAGTGACCTTGGTCCAGTGTCTCAACCTCTCTGAATCTCAGGGTCCATGTGTACACAATGGGGAAGGCAGCCTAACAGGGTTATTGGGAAAACAAAGCGAGATTAGCAAGTACCTGGCCCATAGTGCATGCTCCCTATAAATGATGGCGTATATTTTCATTGTCCTCTTGGGTCTCCATCCTTTTTAAAAAAAATGTATTCTAACAGCTTTATTGAGATAAAATTCAGATGCCTTAGAATTTACCCGTTTAAAGTATACAGTTCAGTGGGGTTTTTTTTTTTACTGTGTTTATCACAATCAATTTTGGAACTTGCTCATCATCATCCCCCCAAAGAAAGCCCGTACCTATTAGTAGTCATTCGTTAGTCCTTCTGCTGATCTCCCTTCCTAGACCCAGGTACCCACCTATATATTTACTTCTGTCTCTATGGATCTGCCTCTTCTGGACATTTCATATAAATGGAATCATACAAAATGGAAATCATACAAAGCCTTTTGTGACTGGCTTCTTTCACTTAGCATAATGTTTTCAAGGTTCATCCATCCTGTGGCATGCGTGAGTACTTCATTCCTTTTTATTGCCAAATAATAGCTCATTGTGTGGCTAGACCACACTTAATATGAGGTCAGACAATTAAGTTCGCAAGCTTGTTGCAATGATTGGCTAATCTTTTTTGATATCAGAGGGATTATTCATCATGAATTTGTACCAACTGGACAAACAGTTAACCAGGTTTACTATTTGGAAGTGCTGAAAAGGCTGCGTGAAAAAGTTAGATGACCTGAACTTTTCGCCAACAATTCATGGCTCTTGCATCACGACAATGCACCAGCTCACACGACACTGTCTGTGAGGGAGTTTTTAGCCAGTAACCAAATAACTGTATTGGAACACCTTCCCTACTCACCTGATCTGGCCCCCAATGACTTCTTTCTTTACCCAAAGAGAAAGAAAATATTGAAAGGAAGACATTTTGATGACATTCAGGACAATACGACAACAGCTTTGATGGCCTTTCCAGAAAAAGAGTTCCAAAATTGCTTTGAAGGGTGGACTAGGTGCTGGCATCGGTACATGGCTTCCCAAGGGGAGTACTTCGAAGGTGACCATAGTGATATTCAGCAATGAGGTGTGTAGCACTTTTTCTAGGATGAGTTTGTGAACTTAATAGTCTGACCTCATATATCCTTTCATCAACTGGTGGACATTTAGATTGTCTCCACCGTCTGGCTCTAATGAATATTGCTGCTATGAACATTTCTGTGTGGACACATATTTTCATTTTTCTTGAGTATACACTTAGTAGTGGAATTGCTGGGTCATATGGTAACTCTATTTTTAATCTCTTGAGGAACTGCCAGACTGTTTTCCAAAGCAGTTGCACCATTTCACATTCCCACCAGCAGTCTTTGACGGTTCCCATGGCTTCACATTCTCACCAACACTTGTTATTGTCTGCCTTCTTGATTACAGCCATCCTAGTGGGTGTGTAGAGGTGTCTTATTGTAGTTTTGATTTGTATTTCCTTGATGGCTAATGTCTTCATCTTTTTTCAATGGAATCACTTAATGTCCAGGGACAGATAAACCCTGGGACACCCTGGCCCCAAAATAGAAAGACTAACTTGTCCCAAAGGAAAAAGAAAGAATTTTATATGGAAACAGGTGTCCATCACTGGCTCACATTTCTTACAGTGATTCTTCCATAAGCAAATTAACTATGTTCCAGTTTGGGGGCATGGCAACGTTTCTAATCTTTCTAATAATTATAATAATTATAAAGACTGGTTGTCACATGGAAAATGCCCATGATAAGTGAACAAAAGCAGGAAAAAAGAATACTCAGTTTAGTCATCTACGCTGAAGAAAATACCTGTTTGTTAATCCATCCGTGTTTTAAGCACACCTTGGTGCCAACCCCACCACTAGCCAGGAGATGAAAATGAAAGTGCGGCTTGCGTTGAGGATGGTGGGGTTCAGGGTGATAGATACCACACCCTTTCCACCTCTGTTTCCCAGAATCTCTCAATCGTTGTTATATTGCCTTGGCAATGTAAAACCAAGGGAAAGAAGACAAATTATTGATCTAAGAATAACAGGAGAAACTTTTATTGAGCCAGACTCTCAAAGTATTATTTCATGGAATCGCCACACAACCCCTGGGAGGATAATAATAATAATAGGGCTAGGAGATACCCTTCCGCTTTTGTGGTCTGTCTTTCCACGTTACCCACACACGTGCAGAGCTGCACATAAGCTCATGTTCACACTCAGGTCCACATCTGCACCCTCAGACACACCCAGGACCTCGTGTGCCATAGCCAGACACACAACACATGTGCACTCACATACAGGACCGCTCACAGCCACACATATGTGCATGGGAACACGTGTGCCCATGTGTGTCTACATGTATACCTGTGTGCACACAGACCATACACTTTTGGACGTACATCTAAGAGTGGGGAAAGGGGTTCAGATAAAGGGGCCAAAGTCCAACACTTGCCTCTTCCCTGTGTCCTCAAAGCTCTGCCTGCTGCTGGAAGGTGTGTACAGGACTAGGTGGGGCACGGGCAGGTGGCTATAGGCTCAAAGGATAGAGATGACCTTATGCTAAAAACTCAGGGCCACCCACCAACCTCAAACAGGGCTACAGAAGTTAAAGGGCCTCATTTGCCAGCCAGGGTGCTTAAACTGAAGGCCTACAGCATATCCAACTCTGTGCCAGGGGTTCCAGGGGCTGTTCAAAAAAAGGCGTGATCCAGGGCCTCCAGGACCCCCAGGGGGTTGCCATGCTGCCTCCTAGCAGCCCTCAGGGAGGCAGCATGGCAAGCGTTTTAGCCACAGACTTCCTGGATTAGAATTCTGGTTCTACCACGTACTCTGTAGGGTCTGGGCAAGCTAGTTACCTGATTAGTGCCTCAGTTTTCCCATCAGTAAGATGATGGGAAAATTCTAACATCTACCTCTCAGGGTTGTTGCTCAGAAAGTACTACATAAGTATGCGCTTATAAACTAAGCTGATTTGGGTCAAAGGGGTATAGGGATGTGGGGAGGGGGGGCCAGGAACTGAGTAGAAAGAACTTCCTCAGGATCCTGGCCCCACCTCCCACTAGCTGGGTAACCTTGGACAAGTCACACAACCTCTCTGAACCTCGGGTCCTCATTTGTAAACTTCGCACAAATCATTCTTGATCATGAAATATGTATCTGTTGAGGACCTACTATGTGCCAGGCACAGCCCTCGGCATGGAGAATACAGCAGTGAGGAAGCCAGACAGTCTCTGACTGCACAGAGCTTAGAGTCAGAGGGAAGATGAAGTGAAACCTCTGGTACATAGGAGGTGCCCAGTCAGTGCCCTTCCCTTTCTTCCTTTTGTACCATCGTAAAGTCAATACATCAATATTATAGAGTTTGAAGAAGGGGGTGGAGTGATGGTGGTGCTGAAGTGGGGGAAATCACCCAGAATCCCACAAACACTAACAAAACTACTAGCTTCATTTCTGCCAGTCTCCTAAGCCAATACAGGGCTTGGCTCATGGTAAGGTGCTCAACAAAACATTTTAACTGATCAGTACATTTGTGATCAGCAGGAAACAGCCAAACATTGTATATAGCATATTTACCTGGTGGAAAGCAGCACAAGCAGCCGTGGCCACCCCTCTGCATATACAGGCTTTTCCCTTCTTTGGGACCAGTAACAATTTTCATTTTATGGAAAAGGAAACTGAGGCTCAGAGAGGTCGAGCCACTTGCTCAAGGTCACACAGACCGAAATGGGAAGGAACAGCTGGCTGTAGAAGTCAGAACTCTTTTACCCACACTCTTCCAGGCTATTGGATGCAATGAGGGGTGGACAGTGGGGCTTCGAGCATGATGCCCTGGTTGCCTTTCTATCCATTGGAGCACAAGGTTTCGGGAGCCCTGTGGGACAGAGGCAGCCTGCCCCCACCACTGATAGTCAGGCCTTGAAACACAGGAAACCTGCTAGGCTCTTGGCTGGCCTTGGGGTCTTTTTGAGACTGGAAACCCCTCACTCTTACCCCAAAGAGCTTGGGAAGCCTGCTTCTCCAGGGTGCAGAGCACTGGACATCAAGTTCGTGATTTCTGGTGTCTTCTAGTGGGCAAAAAGAGAAAAACCTCTGGAACCCTCAGGGAGCTGGGAGCCAGAGTCAGCGGGGTCCCGATGCTAAGGACATTGCTGTTCAACAGGTACTTCTGAACGCAGGCACTTTTACACCTCATTGAATGCAATTCCTGTCATATCTCTCTCAAGGCAGGAATCATTGTTATAAGTAGTCATTTGATATAAGTTATATATATATATATATATATATATATATATATATATATATGTAATCTGGGAGACTTGGGGAAATGACTTTCTATGGCAGAGCCGGCAGTCAAGTCCTTGGAGCTCAGAGGAGGAAGTGAGCATCATCAAGTCATCAAGGAAGGCTTCCTGCACCGGAAGACAGCCCTGCACGGTGGGACACCAAGGCAGATTTACCCTGAGGAGGATGAAGCTTTCGGAGGCCTCACTTGCATAGCCCCCTCGACACCGTTGGAGGGACTCACAGTGCAATCACATACATGGTCATATGTTCTATAAAATTTGCAAAATTAAAACATTTCAGTAGCGATTGGCCAAGACCACTGTCTCTTCATCCTAGTGGGTGATAAATATGTATTACTAAAGTAGGTGTTCAATAAATTGTGTGAAAATGAATAAATAAATAGATGATAGGGGAGTGAGTGAGTGGAGTGGGGTTGAGTTCAGTCTTGAAGAAAGAGAAGGATTTTAGGGAGCGCTTCTCATGCAGTCCAGGGGCGCCCTCTACACGCAGACCAGACTTAGGCCGTGGGTGGTCTTGAATGCCAGGGCGAGGAATCTGGGCTTCTGGGGCAGGCAATGGGGAGCCATGGGAGGTTTGAGAGCAGAAGAAGAATTCGAGTGTAAATATCAATTAAGCAAGAGTTGGGTGGCCCTATGGTGGGGTACCAGGCTGGCTCAGATAAAACTGCCCTCACCCAGCACCACCAAAAAGCTTATGCTTGGGTGATGCAATCATGGGGGTACCTCCCATTGGGGTGCTCTCTGCAGAGAAATGTCTCTAGAAAGCCCCTGCCAGGGTGTCCGCAGGTCCCTGGGAGGGAGAGTCCAGGCCAGGAGAGTCCAAATGCCGTGGTGGGTGTCCAGCCTGGATCTGCTCAACGCTCTGTGTTCCCAGCCCAGTGTTGGGGAAAGGTTGGGGCCCTGCCCAGCTTAGGCAGGGAGTCATATGGGTGTGAGTGTCCTAGGCATTGCTGCATGTCCCAGCCCCTTGCTGTGACATGAGGTGGCCCTTCCACAAAAGGGGAAAATCAAAGCTGGCTGAGCAGTGGTGAAAATCCCATGAAAACCCAGCTGCACTGCCGCCTCCTTTACTAGGTAGGCTTCAGGTCATCTTTTCTCTCTGCCTGTTGGGTCCAAAAGAAACCCAGTTATCATTTATTTAGCGCCTGTTTTGTGCCATATCCCCTGTTCAACACCTTCATGTCCCGTTACCTGATTATTCCTCCAGTAACCCCGTGAGTGAGAGGAATGGCTCCTATTTCTATGTTACAGAGGAGGGGGTGGAGAGCCCAGAGAGGTGGAGTTGCTTTCCCAAGGTCACACAGCAATAAATGGTAGAAGTGAGATCCAATCCAGACTCTGGAGGCAGCCCCCTTAGTCCCCAAGCCGCCAGGCCTCCTCTCGTGGTCCACGTCGATGTGGAGGAACTCAGTTTTGCCAGCAGAGGGAGCTATGTCCTCAAAGGTAAGCCCTGCTTCCCAGAACGCTGGCCAACAGAATTCTCGCTGCTAGGGACGGACAGCTGCTGCGAGTTTCCGAAATATCTGGCCTTGAGCGCCCACTTAGTCCCACTTTCTGGTGGGGCCTGGGGAGCATGCGGAGGTGTGCAGAGAAATACAAAACACAGCCTTCAAATGAGGTGAGCCTCACAGAAAGGAGACGCAATGGCTTGTAACATATCAAAAGCGCTCACTCCTAATAAGAGAAGTCTGTGTTAAATCCACGATGAGCAGGCACTTTTTATCCATCACATTGGCAGTTGTATAGGTGAAGGTATGGGGAAACACACCCTCATCCATTCCTGGTGGGATTCAAACTGGGTTTAACACCTGTGGCAGGCAACCTGGTAATATCTATCAAAATTAAAAATGTACAGGCATCCAACAGAAATGTATAATACATTAATCCAAAGACTTATACTAGACCTGCTCTGTTTAATATGAGAGCCACGAGCTACGAGTGGCTAACTGAGCGCTTAAAGTGTGGCTAGTCCGAGTTGAGATGTGCCGTGAGAGTAAAATATACACCACATTTTCTTAATATGGGGGGGGAAAAAGTAAAATAACGCCTTAATAACTTTTTTTATATTGACGATTGTTGAAATGATAATATTTTGGATAGACTTGGGTTAAATAACTTTAAAGTTAACTCCACCCGTTTTTTTCTTTTTAAAATGTGTCTGTTAGAAAGTTTTAAATCATACACAGCTTGCGTTTGTGTGGCTCATATGTTTTCTTACTGTGGTAAAATACACATAAACATTCAATTTATCATTTTAACTATTTTTAACTGCACAGCTCAGTGACATAAAGTACATTCACAATGTTGTGCAACCATCACCACCCTCCATCTCCAGAGCTGTTTTTCATCATCCCAAACAGAAACACTGTTCCCATTAAACACTCTCTCCCCATTTCCTCCTTCTCCCAGGCCCTGGTAACCACCATTCCACTTTCTGTCTCTGGTTTTACTCAGCTTACCAAAAAGGCCTTGCTTCCCTTGAAGGGATGCTGGGAAATGTAGACTACCTGTGTGTTCAGGAAGAAGAGGAAATGAGTTGCCAGTCTCGGCCACACTTGCCCAATCCCCTGCTGACGCGCCTACTGTGTGCTCAGCCCAGCCGCCCAGCAGGGTGGCTCAGCGAGAGCAAGGACCTGGGGGGTGGGTGGGACAGTGGGGGGTAGAGGCCCTGATTCCTCAGCTGTGTGACCACTCACTCGGTGCCCTCAGGACCTCTATTTTCCCATCTGTAAAATGGGGATATAATCTCTTCCTATTGAAATCGTGGTGATTCGTGAAAGCCTCCGGCTTTGCAAAGAAGTGGATGACATTGTCCCTGCCCTCAAAAGCATTAAATAGCTAAAGGAGACAAGAACTCGAGACATGGTCCCAGACGTTGGGAGATTGCAGGGTTTGTGTTAACAGGGGACTGAAGAGCCATCAGAGGGGCTGCCTCAGGAGAGGGCCCTGTGGCAGAGCCTTGACAGATGAGGAGCAGAATGAGAACAGATCCAGGAGCTAGGGTATGGCATAGCAGGGAGGAGCAACAGCACATGCAAAGGTGTGGAGGCAAAGGTGTGGAACACACGTGGTATATCGAAGGGTCCCATACCCCGGGATTTAAAGCAGAAATTCCCGAAGGGTGGGATGTTGGCTGGGCTAGGAGCTGATGCACACTTACATGCTTGTTCCTTGGCAGGATGGGTTTGAAAACAAAAAAAAAAAAAGAAGAAGGGGAGATTGAAAACAGATTATGGGGGAGAAAAGTATTTCAGGCTCGAGACAGCTGTCTCTGCAGCCTTTGGCTCCCTTCCCACCCATTCCCCAACCCTGATGCAAGGCTGGCTGGAAGAAGGTATTTCTCCTGGGACTCTTCAAGCTGAGGACCCAGCTGGCAGGAGACGAAAGCCGACCCCATTCCTGCCTGGGTGCCAAGTTCTGCACCAGACTTATACCCACAGGCTGACAGCATGCCTGAGGCCATGCTCATGTTTTCCATGCTCCTTGAATTCTCCCCTTGAGATATATAGTCTGTTATTATCCCCATTTCCCAGATAAGTAAACTGAGGCTCAGAGAGGTAAACTGGCTTGCCCACAGTCACACAGCCAGCCAAGGGTGAATCTGTCTGATTCCATTGCTTTTTCCTGGGTCTGGGGTTTAGACAGAGCAGGGAGAGGTTTTGGGCCACAAGGAAGAATGTTTCAGAGGGGATAGGGTTAGTGTGAGAGGCAGTATGGTGCAGGGGTTAAGTGCTTGACTCAGGAATCAGGCTTTGGGGTTGTTTATTACAGCAGCATGACCTATCCTGCATCCTGGTCGATACAAATCATAAAAAACTAAGTTATAGGTCCTTAAAAATGCTCTTAGAAGCAGAACTTCTCAAAATATTTTGCTGTTTAAATTTTGGTAAAATACATGTAACATAAAATTTACCATCTTAATATTTTTAAATGTACAGTTTAATGGCCTTAGGTGCATCCACATTGTTGTCTGCTGTCATTGTCATCCATCCACAGAACTTTTTTCGTCATGCTAAACTGAAACTCTGTACACATTCAACACCCACTCTCCATTCCCCGTCCCGCAGCCCGCTCTAGGTCCCTCTTTTAGGTGGAATCACACAGCATTTGTCTTTTTGTGCCTGGTTTATTTCACTTAGCATAAAGTCCTTAAGGTTTATCCGTGTTGTAGCACGTGTCAGAATCGCCTTCCTTTTTCAGGATGAATAATATTCCGCCGTGTGGATAGACCACATTTTGCTTACCCGTTCATCTGTCCAGGGACCCTGCGGCTGCTCCCACCTCTTAGCTGATGTGAATAAGCTGCTATGAACACGGATGTGCAAATAGCCACAGTAGCCATTTCTAAACAAAGCTGATGGGGGCAAGAGGCCCTGACCAAGAAGCCAGAAGACCAGGCCTCCAGACACGACCACTAACTGGCTGTGTAGCTTTGGGTAAGTCGCTTTCTGCATCTGATCCGAACTTGTCTCGCTGTTACTGCCTACTCCACAGCAGCGGCTCTGAGACCAAGTGAGACCATGAATGCTCTCGGCAAAGAGAGAAGCCACGAGGGATTGTTATTGTTATTACTCAGTGGGGTGAGGGCAATGACTTCCCAAAGGCATGAGTCACTAATGGTGAAATTCCAGGCATCAGGAGAGGCAGTTCTGGGCAGCAGAGACCAGATTCCACACAGAGCAGTGACCCTGACCCTGAGCCCCTGAGGGAACCACACCCTCCCTGCTTGGCCACTGGCTGTTGTGACAAAGGAGTCAGTGAATGTCACAGGCATATGGGTCCTTAGGGTAGACCCTGCGGTCCCATTGCTTCACACAATTGATTCCAATTCTGGGAAGAGGGTACCAGAAATGAGAACTAGAAGAGCAATTGGAGTCAGGGGGATCGGGGGACCCAAATAGACTCAAGGATGATGGAACTTGCCTCTTTGGTATCTCATGGAGAGTGACCTTGGAACCTTTCAGCTTAGAGCCCTCTCTATCTTTTCCAAAATCTTGAGACTATTGGTGACAATAATCATTGCTCCCATTAACTGAGCCCTTTCTAAGTCACCGGCTTAGAGCTTAGCACTTCACATGCCCAGTCACATTTCATCTCGCCGATGAGCTAAGAACCAGTGTTGCCCCATTCAAAAGCCCCTAGACCTTAATTCAGTGACATTTTCAAGGTCACAAAATGAGAGGAGACCAGAGCTGGGTTGGAACCCAGGACAGGGTGCCTGTGGGATCCATCTACTGAAAAACAACCACCTGCTGCTTCGCCTCATTTCCATTACAACTCTGTGAGGTCGAGACAGGGGGAACCGATTGAGCCCACTGTCCAGGAAGAACTGAGGCTTGGAGCAGATTGATGGCATGCTGGCAAGAGGGGGAGTTGGGGCTCGGACTCTTCCTGCCAGGGCAGGTTCCTGTCCAGTGCGTCTGGTCTGGGGAAGAGAATGCTCTTCCAGGAGTACACAGCCCGTGCCAAACCTCAGCCAAGATATGGGATGGGGAAGGGGTGGTGACAGAATCTAAATGGGGTCCCTCTCCACCAGTGACAACGAGGGCATCCAGCCCTTAAGGAGCACTATTTCGTTTCATCTTCGCCCACGCTGAAGAAACTAATTTTCCTCCCCCATTGTAAAAGCTTAGGTTCAGGGAGGTGAGCTCACCTGTCCAGCTGGCCAGGCTAGGAAGTTTTGGAATTGAGGTGCTAAAGTCTGGCCCCTTATTGACCATGCAAATCCCCCCCACCCCCCACCCCCAGGAGAGGAGGAGGAAGCAGCCTAAACCATGCTGCACGGCCCAGCAGGCCCAGCAGGCCCCCAGGTCCTTGGCTTCTGAGATTCCACGTGCTAAGAGTCCTGGACACATGGTTCTAAGAACTCCAAATTTCTCGAGTGGAGCCACCATACGTTAGGACTCAACAGTTGCCCAATTCCCTGCCATCCACAGGATGGTACATGGGGCGTGTTCCAGGGGGCTGAGCCTACAAAGGCCCTGCGGTGCCCAGGGGGGCTGGTGACCCCATGCACAGCAGGTCTGACAGGCCAAATTTGGCTCCCTCCAGAAGCCCTCTTAGCCCCAGCATGTGGGGAAGGCAGCTGTCTCCCTAAGCCTCACCCTCCCACAGCCTTAGGTCCAGCTCAAGTCTGGAACCCATTGCTCACCCCGCTTCCTGCCTCCATCCTTCTCTCTAGAGCCTGCCTATGTTCTGGTATAGGAGCAGACAATAGGCTCACGAAGAAATCTCTTTCCCAGCCCGGGAGCCTAAGCCATTCCAGGTTCTCCAGTCCCCTTGGCTGGTTTTCAGGGATGGGCTTGTGTATGGGCCGGGTTAAGTCACGCTAGCTGCTGTAACGAATACCACTAAGGTTTCAGTGGCTTTACTAAAACCACAAATGTTTCTCACATCACAGTGCAAGAAGATTTGGCAGGAGGGCTCTGCTCCGTGCCGCCTCTGAATTAACCAACACCGGACCCACCCACCCTCCAGAATTCTTGACCACAAAGGTCCTTATTGTCCAAGTCAGAAGTGTCAGGGTATTCTGTTACTTGGAGCCTAAAACCTGCTGACTGACACTCAAGAGTGAATACTGAAAATGGCTGAGAGGCAAGCCTACTCAGTGCATATTTTGAGGTAGGGGAAGGTGCCAGCAGTTCAAATACAAAATGAGCACCTACTATGTGCCAGGCCCTCGACATAGTGCCTATGTAAGGGCAAAATGCCTGGATTCAAATCTTGGCTCCATCACCTCACCAGCCCTGTGACCTTGGGCAATTCACTCAAATTTGCTGTGCTACAGTTTCTCCATTACTGACATTGGGGTACTTATAAGTATTCTACTTAATAAGTAGAGGATTAAATGTCCAATTCAGGTAAAGAGTTTAGCACATTATCAGCAAACATGAGCTTAAAAATTCCTGACCAGACCCTGGGGGATGTAAGTAATATTAATCTCACCTGAGAGAGGGGAGACTTGAGGTTCAAGGAAGTGAAGCCTAAGGACATACAAATAATACGAGACAGCCTGGCGAACCCAGGTCTAGCTGAGCACCTACTATGTGCCAACCACTGTGTCAGGTGTTTAGATACATGATCCCATTGGATTCGCACAGCAGTCATGCACAGGAGGTGTTATTGTTATTTTGTTGTTATTATTCCTATTGGACAGATGGGAAAACCACGGCTCAGAGAGATGATAACACTTGTCTCTAGGCAGGGTCAAGATGTCAGCATCTGAACCTAGGCCTGAGTTCAAGCCTTTATTCTTTCCACTATTTACAAGCCTCCCTGATGGGGATCCACAGACTACGTATTATGGTGGAGTTTCAGGAATCAGAGGAGTAACACATTTGGCCCCCAGGGCTGTCCAGGGTCTCCTGGAGTCATCCCCCAAAGCTGACCGTCTGTTCAGACGATGGCCAAGGTCGTCCTGGTCATCACCAGGCTGCACCCCTGCCCTCCCAGGAAATACCTGGAGTGGAAGGTCCTGAGAGGGGACACATTGGCTCACTGTGTAGAGTAAAGCAGAACTTCTGCATGATTTGAGCTGGTCCACAATGGAGCACCTGCCCTGAGATGTGATGTGCTCCCTGGCCCTTGAGGGTACAAGCCAAGGCTGAGAGCCACCTGTGAAGAAGGTGATAGAGGAAACTCCTGCGTGGGAAGTGACACTGAAGTCAAAGAACTTTCAATTTTGAAAAGCTGTGATGGTAAGAGGCTCCAATCCCTCTTTCCCAGTTCTGATCTAAAATCGTATGACGCTCAAAAGCAAGGAAGCTGAGACCACGTGTGTTTTCCTCTTTATGTTCTCTCTTCCCTACCCAGACAGGTGGACCGTGGAGTATAACTACTGACTCAGGGAGGGAAGGGATGTTTCAGTAAAAGCAGAGAACAAGTTTTCAGGTTTCAAAAGCCCCCTTCCATCCTCCAAAAGACCATTCTAGAAGGGACCTGGGGCGTATTAATTCCTAATGAATCAGAGAAAGGTGAGATTCATGCAAGGTAGTGGCTGCCCCACCAGCCTGGACCCTGGAGGATGAGACACGGGATGGGGCTGCCACTGACCTGAGTGGCCGTGCAGCAGGAGTGACTGAGAAATCAGGTTTGGGGGTGGTTGTTACACCCTAACCTAGCTGACCCTGATGGATGCACATCTCTCCCCTCCCTCACCTCCTTCTTTCCAAATAAGAAGGCTGGGAAGAGAGCCAGAGAAAAAGTGAAGTATGAACATATTTTTTAATTCTGTGGGTCACTGTGACCCTGAAAGTATTAAAAATCCAAAAGTAGAGAGGCGGGAAGGACTTGAGAGATGAAATGATTATGTGATGTGTCTGAGACAACCTCACACATAGACACAATCACAGGGAAAGTGAGTGTGTGTGTGTGTGTGTGCGCGCGCGCGCGTGCGTGTGCGCGTGTGCGTGTGTGATGGGCTGGGGCGGGGGAGAACAATCTGATCAAGATTAATCTGCTGCCCACATATGAAGTAAGGTATCGTAATAAAACTTACTTCAAAATAGATCACCTTCCTGCCCACCCAAATTTTGAACTGAGATTTGCACCTGCTCCCCGTACATCTAAGATTTCACAACGCCAGGAGTCTTGGATTCGGGACTCTTGCTGTTGATTGTTTCACTGGGTGGAAAGTTGGACATCGACACTGGAAGCACCCAGACCGGGAAAGCAGGAGAACTGAGTCTTACTCTCAAGTGTCACCTTCCCTGGGGACCTTCCCTGATCACTCGTTTTATAGTGAAACTCCCGCCACTACCCTGGGCATTCTAAAGTCCTCTGCTGTGTTTTTCTCCAAAGTCTGATCAGGATATCCAAACTGATATCCTGCAAGTTTTACGTATTTGGTTATTGTCTTGTATTTCCTCCCCCTTGATTGTAAGTTTAATTAAGGGCTGACATTCCTTCCTTCCTTCCTTCCTTCCACCTCATTTCTCTCTTTTTCTTCCTTCCTTTCTTTCCTTTTATTTATACAAAATTTCAAACATACAGAGAAGCACAGAAAATATAGTGAATAACCACTTGCCATTTGCCCATCCCCTAGATTTAACAACTAACTGTTAACATTTTACTATATGTGCTTCATTTTCTGGTGCCAGCTTTTTCTCAATTAAACAAGATGTGTTACCGGATTCCTCTTTTAAAACTTGAAGTGAGAGAGTTTTGTTTCTTTTACTCTGCCTTCTTACTCGCTGCCTTGGAGTTGGGAGGCCTTCAATACACAGCTGTCGAATGAATGGATCTCATTTAACCCTCACGGCAGCCCTATGCAGTAGGGATTATTATCATCCCCATCTTACAGAACAGGAAACGGAGGCACAGAGAGGTAAAGTAATATGCCCAAGGACACAGAGCTAGGAGGTGGTGAAAGGGGACTCTGAGCTCAGGCAGGACGAGTCCTCGGCCCACACAGTTACTGCACTAGAACTCTCTGGGGACTCCTTCCACTGAGATGTTTGTTTATTTTCTCTTTCCACCTGTCCCATCCAGACACCATCCACAGAGGAGACCTCGAGGAGGGAGAAGGAGAGTTCACAGACTGGCCAGAAGCAAGTCATCTCCATCTCCATCCCAGGAGCACCTGGGTGGGCTCCAAAAGGCTGGGCCCTGTCTCCCGCCCTGGGGTGGAGACAGCATGCTCCTTCCCAGACGGGTGACCTTCGGGGTTTGTTATGAGTAGAGATTCCATCTGGGGAACGTGATGACTGATGCCGTGAGCTTGGGTCCCCAGACTTAACCCCCAGGAATGCGGAGAGAAATCTGCAGGCCCTGGCCTCGCAGGCCAGCTCTCCCAGCCTCTGGGCCAACCAGAGGAGGGTGGTTCCAGGCAGCTCTCCTGGTTGCTGAGCCTTCTGGGGAGGTCGACTGGGGCTTTCCATCCCCAGACTGGGCGGCAGCTCCTCAGGGTCAAAACAGCTCCAGACTTCAAAATCAGAGAAACTTGAGGTCTGCCTCTTGCTTCTTAGCTGTGTGACATTGGACAGGCGCCCAGCCTGGTGAAGCCTCAGTTTTCCCATCTATAATATGGGGATAATTATTGTCCCAACCTCACTGGCAGATCTGGGACTAGGGCGAAGCAAGCTAGGTGCCTTGACACAACACTTAAGGAGGCACTGGCTCTCAGGCGCCAACCCTGCTCTTGCAGGAGCCTGAGGGTGCGTGCCTTCTTAAATTATGCGCCCACCACCTCACTGCAGCACCTGCCCCTTAGTCCCAGCCCTGCTTCCCAGGGATGTTCTATGAAGGAAATGAGATCTTCTCTGCAAACACGTTAGAGCAGTGCCTAGCACACACTTAGGGCTCACTGTTTGGGAAATGCTGTTATTGTTACTATGCTTTTTAACTGCTTTTCAGAAGTGGGCTGGGCCCTGTCTCTGGGTCTCTCTCCGTGGCCTGCAGGGCCTCCTCCACCTGTGCATACTGCACCCTTGTCGTTATTTATTCCCTTCTAACAGTATTCAGTGACTGTGGATTTCATTATTTTCCTTGTCCTAAAGCATCTGCTCTCTGTTGTGTTGTGAAAACGATTGCTAATATTTACTGCATGCTTGGCACTGTGCTAAGCATTTGTACACCAGCTCTCATCTAATCTTTACCACGACGCTGTGAGGTAGGAGCTATGATTATGCCCATTTTGCAAATGAGGAAACCAAGTAACTTGTCAGGGGATGCACTGCAATGGAGGGCTGGAGCTGGGGGCAGACCAAGATGGTCCAACCCCACAGCCCACGAGATGGAGCCCAGAGGCTTCCACCTTTGTCTGGGCTCTGCCCTAGGGGTACAGACAGATGGCTCAAGGCAGGGGCCCCAATGCCTGTTGGGGCAGATTGGCTTCCCTGAGCTATGTCAGGTCCCAGGCACCTGGGGACAGGGGGATGGCCCAGATGCCCTGTGGGCATTTCCAGGCCACAGCAAGCAGTTTCTGAGTTCTTCCCAGGCCAGACAGTGGCTTCTGCCTTCAGGCTGTGATAATAACACGCTGAGCTCTTATTTATCAAGCATTCCTTCTGAACCAGCACTGTGCTACATGCCCCACATTCAAGGTCTCTATCAATCCTCACAACAGCCCTCTCATGTATTAGTGTCTCTGTGCTATGAATGAGGGCGACCTCAAGGCCGAGGTCACGGCCCCAGCAGACGGCAGGTCCGCGATCTAGACTTCCACTTGTCTGAATCCCAGATGGGCAGGTGAGCGAAGGCTTGGCTACTGCGGGTCTTGTGGGCACTTGACCTGAGTCACTGCTACCTTCATGCTTCCTCCCACTGCTGGCAGCCTCTGTGGTCAAAATGGGGTGTCCAACAGGAGGTCATCGCAGGGGCTGGGCTGGGGCTGAGTGGGGAGGAAGGCATGTGCCTGGGCTCCAAGGATTCCAAGTTTGGCTGCTGCATGGCCAGGCTCTGCACCCCAACGACACACACACATTGCTTTGGATGATGTGGAACGCAGGACAGGTAAGTTTTGCTTTGGGGGCAGGCATAACTGATCACCAGTAATGACGCTGAGGTTTGTTATTTGTACACGTTCGTTTTTTTCCCTGCCTCCTACCTCCTTCCTTTGTAATGCATCTTCCATCCTGGCCACCAGAACGGTCATACATCTGGCCCTATGCAGGCTCCGCGCAGGACTGGCCAGGGGCTCTCACCCCACAGGATAGTCTAAACCTTTCCTGGCACTCAAGGCTGTCTGCAGACATCCCTCAGCCTTGCCACCTGTTGCTCCCGCCATTCACACACCTCAGCCTCGCACACCACAGCTTTTGCTACACAAACAATCATGTTGCAGAGACCAGTGCAATAGGCTGCCCTTGCCTCTTTGACATCTACAGGTGGGTCCCTCTGCCTCAAATGTCCTTCATCCCCCAAGATCCTCCTGGATATTCTCAGGCTGGGCTGGATACAGCTGTGAACTCCCAAGCCTGGGGGTGGCTGTGCCATTCACTTAGTGTTAAAAATGCAGGCTTTGAACTTAGACAGATGTGGGTTCAATCCCAGCCCTGCCATTTACCAGCTTCAGGACCTCAGGCTGGCCTCTTGAGTCTTCGTTTGCTTCTCTGAACACAGAAAGAATGAAACGACCTACTCCATTGGGGTGCTGAGAGAATGGAAGAAGGCCACACAGGAAGCTCTGGGCTCAGTGCCTGCAGCACGGTCAGGGCTCAAAAAAGCATCAGGTATTCACCCACTCATTCTACAGCCAGGTTTAGACACCGTCTTGGTATGGGTCTCTATGCTGGGTTCTAGGATACAGCAAGGAAGGGGCTCGTGTGGCTCCAGGGAGACAGGAGAGGCAGACGTTCACCAATTCGTTGTCATTGTGACGGTAATTACGCAGGTCACCCCCACACCTCCAGAGTGTGGCTGGAACCTTGACCTTGAAGCTCCCTGGGGCAGGATCTATGTCTAATGCATCTCCATAACCTCAGTTCCTCAGTCCATGGGCTGGATACTCCGCAAATATTTAAGTCGAAAACATTTCTCTATCAACTTAACGGCACTTAGGATGTGGTAGCGACTGTTCGAAGCACTTTACAAATATGAAATCATTTAATTATATCAACAGCCCTGTGAAGTACGTACTCTTATCACCATCATCCCCGTTTTTCAGATGGGGAAATTGAAGAACAGAAAAGTTAAGCAGCCTTCCCAGAGTTTTATAGCCAGCGAGGGGCACAGCCAGGGTTCGAACCCAGGCTGCCTGGCTCCAGACTCCACTTGTCACCTTTCCTCAGTTGATGCCACTTTCCAGGGGGAGCCAGAAAAAGCTTGGTTCCCCTGCTCCGGGAAGCCCAGGGCTGATCTGAAGACCTTGCCCACCTCCAGTGTCCTCTGACCCTGGGCTCCTCAGGGTCCTAATCCCCAGGTGGGCCATGGAGAAAAACAAGGCCTCGGCTTCAGCCTCTGATGTCCCCTGCCAAGCTGGCACTTTGAGGCCTGGGGATGCCAGCAGCTGGGCCGGCCCCAGCGCCAGCGTTTCCGTAAACACCCTAGTGAGCCAGCCTTCAGTGGTGACTCCATGGGATGCTGGCCTCGAGGTTTGGCTGACCCTGTGCAGTTTCCTCTAACATGGCCACTTCCGCCCCCTCTGCCTGGCTGGGCTTCCAGTAAAGAAGTGTTTTCTCTGGGGCCCATGGGGCTGGTGAGATGGGTCACTGGGGCCTCCCTGCTCCATTTGCCCCCACTTGGGCTCCTGAAAGCTGGTCTAGTTGCCCCTCACTGCAGCCTGGGCAGCCCATATGCCTACCTGGGTGTCTGAGGGTGAACTGACCTCTAAAGAGCGAGGTTTCGGGCTCTGAGCCCAGAGGAAGGCTGTGGCTGGAACTTACCCTGTCAGTCCTTTCTGAGGGGCTGGGGGAGGGGGGGCGGCAAGGAAATAACTTCTCCTGGAGGTAGAGCCAGGCAGCTTGGAGATGGAAGGGGAAAGTCTCAGCTATAGCCATCACCTCCTCCTCACCCAAAGACAGTGGCTGCATGGGGCCGTGGAGGAAGGCTGAGGAATATTAATCATGGTGAGTGTCCCACCTCCTGAATGCAACAGGGCCCCAGCCCTTTAATTCTCAGAACCACCCTGCTTAGAAACTGAGGCCCAGGGAGGTGCAGTGACTCACCCAAGGTCACACAGAAATGGACAGAGCCAGGATGTGACTGAGTCGCTTCCTTTCCTCGGAGCCACTTCTATCTTACTGCCTGAATCCCAGATAGTCGGAATTGGAAGGTGTTACCAGGCCATTTTTTAAGAGGCAACATAGCACAGTCAGAGCAGGGGCCCCAGGGCCAGCTGCCTGGGTTCAAATCTCAGCTTTGCCTCCTGCTGGTGATGTGACCTTGGGCAAGCTATTTAATTTCTTGATACCTCGACTTCCCCATCTGTGAAACGAGGATAATAACGATACATCCTTTAGAGGGATGCTGTGAGAATTCAATACTGAGCCCTCCGTGAGTGCTAGATATGTCTGGCCTCTCACCGGCCTTCCCATTGCAGAGCTGGGAGACACAGGCCCAGAGATGGAGGCAAAGCTGGCTGGGTCTTGCCTGAGGCAGAGCACAGCTCTAGCCCCTGACTCTTACGGTGCCACTGAGAAGCTGTGATGTGTCTGAGCTGAGGGGAGCTCTCCCTGGACACACTGCTTCCTGGAGGGGAAGGAAGACCTTTCAGAGAGAAGGAAAAGATGGAGAACATTTAGGGAAGAGAAGTGTCAGAGCCCAGGAGAGGAGAGGAGTGAGTCAACATGCTGTGTGACCTCAGGTCAATCCCTTCCCACTTTGGGTCTCAATTTCTCTTCCTGAGGGGTGAGGGCATTTGGGCTCTTGGGCTTGGAGGGGACCCTCAGTAGGGCCTCTCCCAACCCTCTGCCTTATCCCAAACAATTTTCCTTGGGTCTTTTTCAACATTAGACTTTTGCATGGGATTTTTTTTCTTAAATAAGGGTCAGTTGTCTTGAGAGGGGGGCTGTGAGACAGCGAGGAGCCAGGAATGGGGCTCCACTCCTACCACCTGGGGACCCCAGGGCCCAAGCTGATGACTTGCCGGTGACTCACTCCCTTCTCGCACTGCCTGTCATCCCAGGACTGGGAGCCCCACGGAGGCAGCCCATAATCAGGGTCATCCTAACCAATGACCCCCCCCCAACACACATAGGGACTGGGAACAATTAACTCCCTCCTCAAGCCAGGCCAGATGTTCACGTGGGTATTGGTTTTGCTGACCGCTTGTGACTCAGAAGCTCCCTCACAGCTGGAAGCATCCCAAGAGGCCACAGAGGTCAGCCCTGTCGTGTCACCATGGGAGAACTGAGGCCAGTTAGGTAAAATGACTTGCCTAAGGTCACACGGGGGTTGAGGAGAAGGAAGGAACCTGGTATTCTGATGTTTGAGCCAGAGCTGTTCGACTTCGACACCTCCACATAGTCCCTGGAGGTTCCCAGGCCTCAGCCCCTACTCCCACCCCCGGCCACAAATGTCCTCCCCAACGGACACAGGCCAGGCCTCTCCAGCCTCCTGTCACCCCACCTCCTACCTAGCGCTCCAGGCTTCATCCAGGCTCAGCTACTCACGGCTCCTTCTCTCCTGCGGGCTTCAGGACGTGCGTCTTCCTGTCCCTCTGTTGTAGTTTTACTTAGCTTTTCACCTGGACGATAGTCCTCTTGCTTCAAGACTCAAGTCAGATGTCACCTCCTCCAATAAGACTTTCAAAGTCACATCTCCCACCTCCCAGGCTGGGGTAGGTCTTCTTCTCTCATTGCCCTCAGTACCTGGTACTTGCCTCTTACTGTGCTGTCATCATCTGCTTGCTCGTCTCTATCTTTCTTTCTAGCCGGTGAGCTCATTGTGGGCAGAGAGCCTATTTATTTACTCTTTATTTAAGAGTAGGGCATGGCCCACTACAATCAGTGTTTGTTGAATGAATGCATGGATGTATGGATATACGGATGGATGGATGGATGGATGGATGGATGGATGGATGGATGGATGGTTGGATGGATGGATAGGTGGGCAAATGGATGAATAGGTGGATCAATAGATGAATGGATAAATGGACAAACACATGGGTCAAGGGACAGAGAGATAGATTGATAGACAAATGGATGGATTAGATAGATAATGGCATCTGTAGGACTCGCAGTCAGAGTGAAGTCTGTAGAGACTGGCTATCCTGACTGAGGGAGGGGCTCTTGGCTGGGGAGGCAGTGACCTAACCTGTTATCTGCCTCCTCCAAAGGATGCCTGGCTAAGAGCAAAGCCAGCTGTGCCCGGGTACCTGGTCCCTCTTGAACAACTGATTCCAACTCACTGGAGTCTCCTGAACTCTGGTAATTAGCCAGACATCAGAGGAGCCACCCCTCTGCCTCTGACATTCTGGAACTCCGCATTCCTGAGGGCCCTCCCTCCCTGCTTCCCTCTGGGTCAGAGATGTAACCCCAGAAATGCTTCCAGGCAGAGAAACATAGATTCCTAGAGCCAAGAAGCCCTGGAAAATATGACATCCATCCCTCTCTCATTTTACAGATGAGGAAACTGAGGTCAAGCAAGACCACAGAACTTGCCTGAGAATGTATATCAATAAAGCTGGGAGGAGAGCTCGGGTCCCCCCAATTCATTCATTCACTCATTCATTTATTCATCCATACAACAAATATGTATCTAGCACCTAACATATGCCAGGTCCAGTGGCTTTTCCCTACCATACCAGGTCTGTCAATAAACCTTCACGCCAATTTCGAAACCTTTTCCATGTCCCATTACGACTTCCTCCAGCTCCCCAGTAGGCCTACCTATGCCTCAACAGCTGTACGCTTGGCACAGCCCCCATGCCAGCCCCCTTACCCAGCAAATAAGGATCACTTCACTGCCAGGAACCCCAGCTCACACTGACTGGTATGTGCAGCCACATACTGAGTCGGTCACATGCATGTGCTGAGAGCGCCACATTCCACACCCCCCCTTGGTGGGGACCACGTAGGTCCCTGCGTGCAGAGCCTTGCCAGCTCAGACTGAAGCCAAGTGTTTTAAACTGTTCAAGCCCCACAGCTGTCCTGGGGTGGGAGGGGGTGCTCACCATGGCACCTGGATCGCAGGACCAGGAACAGACCTCTGAACTCCTGCCCAGACTGAGGCGCCTGGGGGGCTGGCTAATTGCAAGCCAGATGAACAGGCAGCCAGCAGCAAGTCCCCCATTCACCCCCCCTAACATGGCCACCGGCAGGGCAGAGTGGAGGCAGCCAGTGTTGGAGAGATGGACCCTTGCCTCGAGGGCAGGCGCCCAGATCCCGCCGAGCCATTCACTCGGCCCCTGCTGTGGACCTTCCTGATGGAGGTCCATCTTCCTGAAGACATGGAACAAGTCAGTATCCTAAGGGCCAAAATAAGGTTCAGCTTCTCATAAAAGAAAACCCTTCTAAGAACAGATCAATGAACTAAAGGACAAAAGAAGAATGTGGAAGAATAACAGTACCGAGTGCTGCTTCTAGGGCCTAATTAATATGAGACCGGCTCCTGATAAGAATGCTCATGACAAAGGAGAAATGATGCAAATAAGCAAAGTAAAATACAGAGTGACAAGGGAGAATGACATCGACTTAACAGGGATGAAAAGGAATTTTAAAACTATTGTGCATAGTTATGTGCTTCTAAATTTGAAAGCTTAAGGAAAACGGATAAATTTCCAGAAAGTTATACAGTGCCAAAAGGTTGGCCCATGAAGAAATAGAGAATTTAAACAGGTCAATCAGTATTATAGAAACAGAAATGGTAGTTAAGCCTTCCCACCTCCCCAAAATCAGGCCAGGATATTCTTACAGGTGAGTTCTGCTGAATTTTTAAGAAAGAGTTAATGCCTGCTTCATGCAAGTAGCTCAAAAAGAAAAACAGAAGCCAGCCTAGCTTATTTTATGAGACAAGTGTCATCTTGATTGCAAAACCCGGATAAGACACTATAATAAAAGGAAA
>NW_017731381.1:4236793-4288429 GCF_001890085.2 Hipposideros armiger
TCACAGAATTTGCACACAACTCTTCTGCTTATATCTCGTTTCTGGAGCCTGGTCACATGGCCATGCCTAGCTGCAAAGCTGAGGGCACTGCTACCCCAAATAAAACCAGAATTCGATTACAGAGAAAGGACATTAGACTGGGCATCTCTCAGGCTCTTCCATAGACCCCAATTTCCAAACTGAGGCCCAGAGAGGTGAGGGAACTGACACACAGCCACGAAGCAAATAAGTGGCAGAGCTGAGATTTTCATCTGACTGATTCTTGGTCTTCTCACGTACAGGTGTGCCCTCTCTCAGTGGCACGTCCAGCCGCGGAACACTGACCCTGCTCGCTCCCAGCCCTGCTTGGGTTGGGTCTGTTTTGGGTTTCTCTGTCCCCACCGCCTAATGCCACCCCTGTGAGCTCCCCAGCCATGGGCATCTTATTCACCCCACCTCTCCAGGGTCTTACACAGGGCTTGGATTGGCTAAAGGAACATGGAGGACGAATGCGTGTAGGGAGGTGACAAATTGAATGGCTGGAACTGGCTTCATCTTTCAACTGCAGATATTCTTTTATGGCTTGTTAGCAAGTCTGTGAGGGAGGTAGGACTGGAAGCCGGGACCTTTTGACTCAGAAGCCTGAGGTTTTTTTCCAGTAACACAAAGCGCAGCTGCGCGTGCTCATTCTGGGGTCTTATTTGGGGGGCCGTAGCAGCAGCCAAAAGACTCATGGGTTCCCTGGACTGTCCCATGCCCCTTGGCAGTTTGGGGGCCTGAAGCACACACGTAGGCAGGCAGCAAAGGGGCAGTTCCTGCCGCAGCCTTTCAACACTTTGAACTGTGTGTGGAAGGCCCATCACTCACACTTCTATCCCCGAACGCCCTTGATGCCAGCCCTCGTGTTTCCTGAACTGGCCAGGCCCCAGGGCCTCCCACTGTCCACACACTCCCATCCTCAGTTACGAGACAGAACAAAGCAAAACTCCACACTCTGACTCAGAGGGGCCCCTCCAGGCGG
Source organism: Hipposideros armiger (assembly GCF_001890085.2). Taxonomy (NCBI): domain Eukaryota; kingdom Metazoa; phylum Chordata; class Mammalia; order Chiroptera; family Hipposideridae; genus Hipposideros; species Hipposideros armiger. Next base: position 4,237,794 of record NW_017731381.1, read on the forward strand.
GAGGCAATGTGTCCATCTGCTCATCTCCTGTCGCCTCCCTGGGCTGCGTTGGCCCGCGCCTCCTGCACACACCTCAGAGCGCACAGCCTGCCTCCCCTCCTCACTGTTGGGGGCGGGGGTGTCGCCTCTCTGTCACTGACATTGCTCTGATCAGTGTGCCTCTCTCCTCCTCCTCCTCCTCACACCTCCTCTCTCTCTCATTTTCCTTCTTGCCTCAGAGAAACAAGTGGTTCAAAATTGTTTCTCCCAGCGGGGCCTGTTAGCTCAGGTGGTTAGAGTGCAGGCTCCTAACACCAAGGTTGCTGGTTCAATTCCCACATGGGCCCGCTGAGCTGCGCCCTCCACAGCTAGATGGAAGACAACTACTTGACTAGGAGCTAATGGGTCCCGGACAAACACACTGCTCCCCAATAAAATTTCTTTTTAAAAAAACAAAACTGCTCCTCCCAGGACAAACTAATCAATGGTGACAGAGGTCAGAAGACTGAGTACTCAGGCAGCAGAGGGCATAGTCTTGGAAGGGGCCTGAGGAATCTTCCGGAAATGTCCCTTGATCTGGGTGGTGGTCACATGGGTGTGTAGTGTACATATGTGAAGAGTTATCAAGCTGTACACTTCACACTAGTGTACTTTAAGCACTTCTCTGTATATAGGTGACCCCTCAATTTAACAAAAACAAATGCCACAGAGAGCTTTCTAAGCAGTAGCAAAATAAACAACAACAACAAAAACCACAACATAAGTTTTGGAGTCATGTGGACCTGTGCTGAAAATCTGGCTCTGTTTTCCAGCTGTGTGACCTTAAGCAAGTTACTTGGCCTCTCTCAACTTCGCCTTTCTTATTGAGATACCTGAGAAGTAGAAATACCACTTTTTATAAAAAGTACTTGGCCCAGGGCTGGCTCCCACTGGGTGCTCAATACCTAATCGCTTCCATCGTTATTAAAACCAGTGGCTCTCAAGGTCTTCCCTGAGTGCAGGCCATAAGAGGGGTACATGATCTATAGAGAATTTAAAGAGGAAATAAAATCAAGGTGAAGCCAGCCTGCTTTCTGTTATCACTATGCACGTGCAAATATAAATAATGTCAGTTATAAAGCATTTTGTCCCCCAAAATGTCTTGTTTTGTTTTGCTCTAAGTTCTAAACACTTGATGCAGTAACTGTTGAATTTTATTAATATGCATGTAAACTTTGAATGAGCACATTTGAATTCCTATTCTTTAATAAGCATATTCTACATGGAAGTTAACATGGAGAATTTCTAGGAATACAGTTGCCCGTCACACACACACAAACTCAGGAACACGCATTCAGGAGAGAGTCAGTTTCTAACAGTTTTAGAGTCCTTAGCACTTGCTTCAAGTCACTTCCTGTCTCCAGCTCCACTGTGTTACATATTTCTGCATCTCAATAGTAGACCCAAAGCAACAATGACTATAGAGTGATGGCAAAGAGGAAGACACAGGTATTTCCGTGCTGTCATTCTATGTGACTACGTGGAGCTCTCATTTGTGTTTTTCAAATTTAAAACAGTGAAGAAGTGTGCACATACCACCAAGGTTGCCAGTTCGATCCCCACAACTGAGTTAAGCCCTCCACAACTAGATTGAAACAACTGTTTGACTTGGAGCTGATGGATCCTAGAAAAACACACTATTCCCCAATAAAATCCTTAAAAAAAAAAAGTGTGAACTGTGAAGGATAACAATTTTGTTTGGTGGGTGCAAATTTTAGTACATACGAGAAATATATTTGTTTCAACTCATGTCGATTGCTAAAAATTATTTTGTTGTACAAAGGAAAGTGGAAGGCGCTCAAGAATAATCTACTCTGGGTATAAAATACCCTCGGCATGCTTCTGACTTAAAATGGAAGCACTTATCAATCAGTCACTATACCTCCCTCCTTCCGTTCAAGGCTGTGGACACACCAGCCCCAACCTTAGCCACTTCCCCCAACCACAATAGTCAAATCCTGCATTTTCACTTTTAACTTCCATCCCCATTATGTCCTTCCCCTAAGACTGCAAACGGGAGGGTGTCTCCCCTCTACTGAAAAATCCCTCAGTGTGACTCCTATATCAAGTCACTCTTCTTCCGGACCAGCCACCCATTCTGGAACCTTCTGCTGTCCAACTCTCTCACTTTGAGATTTGGGGTACTAGTGGAGATTATGGGGCCAAAGCCTTCCCCAGGCACCCCTTGACATCACCTCTATTATTTTTGCCAAAGTCTACAGTCAAAGCTCATGTCTTTATATCCTCCACCCCTCAGTGGCTGGAACATTGTAGATGTCCCCCAAAATACTGGTAGAATACATTCGGGTGTCTTACTCCCCACATATAAGACCACTCCCCTCCTTATAGTCAGGGCCAGTCACACCTGACACCTTTGTCTCCAGAAATAGGCGATGCTATCATGCTCTCTCCCACCTCTAGGCGTTTGTACGTGCTATTCCCCCTGCCTGGAACATTCTGCCCTTCAAACGCCCTATTTCCTTGGCTCTCTGAAAAGACACCTCCTTCAGAAAGCTGTCCCTCACCCTCAGTCTCAACAAGGACCCCCTCCTCGGGATGCCCAGAAATTCCACCTGTTTTCTCACTGTCATCTCCTTCCCTGGGCTTTGTCCCAAAGTTGTATTGGGTATCCGGTCCCTGCAGAGGGGGCCTCAGAGGTGGCTGACTTACATGAAATGGATTTGGTTCTTCCAGGTCATCTCGTAGTGCCCGGCAGGCACCGGCACGCAATAGGTCCAGACTGCATGGGCTCATCCACCACGGCCGCCTGCCAGAGCCCGGAAAGCAGGCCCTGGGGAGGCCCCTCATTGCCAAAAGCAAACAGGCCGCCAGGGAAGTTTTGCTTTGGGTCACACCCGCCTCTGGTTGGCTGCCAGTCCTCCTGCCAGAAGCCACAGGCCCTCCAAAGCTGCCCAGAGACCGGGCTACAGGGATTAGGAAGACTTGGGTCAGCTCTGCTAAGGGGGTGTCTGCCCAGCATTTCCTGGATCTACAGCCCCTTGGGGTCAGGCAGGGGGTCTGGGCAGGGCTGCAGCAGCTACGGCAGTGGTTTGGTAAGGCCCTGTTGGGCGGGGAGGAGCTACAGAAGCCCCTGCCAGCCTGTCACAGGCTCTTGGTGCTGACACTGGCTCTGGCTTTCACACACACACACACACACACACACACACACACACACACACACACACACACACACTGTAGCCACCCTCTTGGTGGCCTCCACTGTCTCACCTTCAGGTAAATGGGCTCATCAGTGGAAGGGTAAGGATGGGAGAGGAGCAAGGAATGCAAAGACGTGTGTGTGTGTGTGTGTGTGTGTGTGTGTGTCTGGTGCCTGGGAGTGACCTCACAGCCGCTGGAACATAAAGACTTACAGGTCCTGCCTCCCAGGCTCGAAGCTGGCTCCGTGGGGGACACAGTGACATGAGAGGCACAGCACAGACCCACCTCCTGGCCTTCTGCCTCCTCTGCCTGCTCTCAAAGGTAAGGGGGCCCCGGGCCCCAAAACATACTGCTGGCTTCCTTGGTGTGGTGGGGGAGGCGAGAAATCACTGCCAAGGACCCCTGGAAGGATCCCTGCAGGCCCTCCTGTGTTGGGCACAGCCAGGCGACCCTCCCTGGTGCCCAAAGAGCTGCCTCTGATCAGCTCTACTATGTGACGTCAGGCCAAGTCCCTTCTCCTCTCTGAGCCTCAGCTGCTCCCTCAGTTGAATGGGTGCAATGTTCATGATGCCTTTGTGAAGATCATCTATGATAATTCATCTAAAGAGCTCAGTACAGGACCTGGCACATGGCAAAAGTTCAAAAGAGGACTTTTGTGATTCTTACCTATCCCCACAGCCCCTCTACAAAGCCCCTCTATAAATGAGACTCAAGACATGACCTGCTCTGTCTAACGATGAGCCAGGGTTTGAATGGATGGTGGGGTCTAACTGATTGGAAAGTTCATACTCCAAGGGCATTAATGCTGTCGGGCTCTCAGGCAGTGAGTGACCTGCTGACCCTGGCTGGAGGGGACAGGGAGAGGCCTCCATGGAATAATGACCTTCTCTTACGGGATATTTTTCAAAGGGCTTTTGGAATGTCTACCCTGTCCAACATGCCTAACAACCCTATAAGGAATTATTATCCCCTGTTTTCAGTTAAGCAAGGCTCAGAGGGGGTAAGCAACTTGCCTAAAGCCACACAGCAAAGAGATATCAGAGCAATAGAGGTGAAGCCCAGGATAGGCCTGGGAGTGTGTAGGGGTGGGAGTGGGGACTTCAGCCTGTACTTCTCCACCCCCGTCCTGGACCATGGCCACAGCTGCTGGGCCCTGTCATCCCCTCAGCAAATGCTGAGTTCCCAGCGCCATGGAGATTGGCCCTGCCCCAAGCCATGATCTCACTGTATCTTCATGCTCCTTTGGGGAGCTCAAACAGGAGTTTCCCTCCTGGTCCCAAGCAGTGGTATAGGGAAGGCTGAGAACCCTGCTGGCACCCCGGTCCTGCTGTTTGTTCTCCCAAAAGGGATGGCCAGGACATGTTGCCAAGGTGGGTGCCTGCGGTCACTGCAGCGGAGGACTTGGGGTGTGGGGCCCAGGATTAAAGACCAAAAATCAAGCTGTCCTCTACCCGCTGTGTACCCCTCCATTTTTCCTGGGTTCCTGGGAGACAGGCAGCGTCTTGCATAGAACACAGGGACTGAGTCATCACGAACATGGACAGCCACCACATCCTCCAAGGGAGAATTCCAAGTCCGCCAGGCAGGCAGGTGGACTCCTGGGCTCAGGGCTGTGGCTACAGGCCAGTGGCCAGTAGCAGAGACCTGGAAACATGACGGAGAGCTGGCCGTGACCTCTTTTATTCCCTGTCATGACTCCAAGATAGGTAGTCTCCACCCCATTTTACAGAAGCTCCCTCCACACGGAGCAGTTAAGTGAAGTGCTCAGAGTCACAAAGCAAGTCGGTGGCAGAACTCAGATTCCAACTCTTGCCCAGAAGATTCCATGTCCAGAGCGTTGCCCCTGGTGACCACAGCAAGGCTCTGGGGAAACCGAGTGTGTAATGGGGCAATTTGGACACAGGGACGGGGTGGTGAGGATGGGTGTGGAGATAGAGGGAGACCAGAGAGGGCACATCTCTTCTTGGCTATGGTGAAACACCCTCCCTGACTTGTCATTATTCCTCTTGATCAAATGGGTAAACTGAGGCAGAGGCTAAGCTGGTATCAGAGCCCCCAGAGAACAAGAGGCGGGCATGGTAATTAAGAGCTTGGGATTCCTGGGAACCTGGGTTCCAACCCTGGCTGTACCTCTGACTGTCACTACATTGCTTTGGGCTTCAGTTTTCTCATCTTTGAAATGGGCTTAGTGGCAGTACCTCCCATCGGAAAGTTAACTTAGACAATGTGTTAAAGCTCTCAGCACATGGGATGCCCGGGGTAAAACTTAGCCATCATCATCAATATTATTAGCAGCCTCTGCTGAGTATAAGGACTTGCGGATCCAGCCCCTGCCAGGCTGGCCCTGTGTAGAGAGCCCAGAGTGGGAACCAGGTGCAAAGCAGGAGTCCTACGTCCTCACACCCCTGCTTTCAGGTGGAGGGGGGACCCAAAAGCCAGTTCTGGCCAGAGTCCCCCATTTCCCACTAACCAAGGAAGCGGAGCCTCTGGCTTGGAAGGGATCTCAAAAGTCCAGCCAGCCAATTGATTCTCAGAAACTCCATGTGCACCACCTCTGGGTTTACTAAAATGCAGATTTCTCGTCACGAAGAAGGGCCCTTGTTGCATTTCTAACAAGCTGCCGGGTGATGCTACTGCTCAGTGTCCAGGCCACATGGAGCGGGGCAAGGCGAGGCCAGGCCATCTTCTCTAGAACCTCTTCGGCATCACCCGGCACCCTCTTGAAATTCCTGCAGAGATAAGAACTCGCTCCCTTGTCAGGCCCCAGGCACACAGCTGCACAATTGCATCTATTACCAGGGCCGGCTTAGGTGGGGGCCTCCTGCTCTAAGACCCCCACCAGAAGCTGGCGGCAAGTTTGAGGCGGCCCCTGGTGGCCAAGGTGAGAACTGCAGGCCACTGAAAGGTTTGCAAGACTGGGGTCGGGGTGGGAGGCGGTCCTAGGGATAGGACAAGGTAGGGACTAGGGCAAATGGGCCATTGCCTACTTTAGGGGCCACACAGGAGATATGAGGTCATTGATTTCTTCTTCCTAAACTGCAAGTCTTCCATCCGCTAGAGAAAACCCTCCAGTCCCCCAAGGATCCTGCTAAACTAAAGGTTGGTTCCCCCATAGACAGGGCCACAGGGAACAACTTAAATTATGACTACCTCTTGGTCCCCACCTTCAGCTGGACGTATGGGGAGCCCATGGCGTCTGGTTTCTGGTTTGGTTGTTTCTCTGTCCTGAGTGGGGAGGGCCAGTTGGGACACTTGAGTTGATACCTTGACCCTGCCCCGGGGGTGGTGGGTCCCTGGCTCAGACCTGCCCCTGTTACAGGAGAAGTCAACCCCCACCCCGGGACCCTGGGTCCTCAATGGAGAAGCAAGATCCCAGCTCTGCAGCTAACACACTGTGACTTCTGGCAAGTTCCCTCCCCTCTCTGGAGTTCAGTTTCCCCATCTGTACATAGCAGGGGGGAGGGATTAGCCTTGAGCAAAGGTGCCAACGACCTGGCTGTGTGCCAGAAGGCCCTGGAAAACCTGCTAAAATACAGATTCCAGGGCCCCGTCTCTAGAAGTTCTGATTTGGTAAGTCCCAGAGGAAGCCTGGGGGTCAGCATTTTACCAAGTTTCCTGGTTGATTCAATGCTCATCCAGAGACAGGTTCTGGATTGTTCCAAAGAGTAAAGACATCTATGATACTATTTGATTTATTCAGCCCCAGAGATAAGTATCTACAGTCTACCTGCTGGAAAGGGTACAGGACCCTATGGTCTTTTTCGTTTGTTTTATTTAAAAAAAATTTTTTTAATTGGGGAACAGTTTTTTTTCCCAATATCCATCAGCTCCAAGTCAAGTAGTTGTTTCAATCTAGTTGTGGAGGGCGCAGCTCACTGGCCCATGTGGGGATCAAACCGGAAACCTTCGTGATAACCACCTGGGCCAGCCAGCTGCCCCAGGACCCTATGGTTTTAATCCTTGCTGCTTATGCCTTTCTGTAAGCTCCTAGGGCCCTTTGTTGTAATTCATAATGGAGACCATCATAACTAAATAAATGCACTGAACACTTATGGCATGCCAGGGCTGTGCTACGTGTTTTACAGGCATCACTTCATGTACTCCCCAAAACAATCCTCTGAGTTAGATACTACTGTTGCCCCCCTTTTACAGATGAGGAAATTGAGGCTCAGAGAGCTTAAGTAACTTGCCCAAGGTCACTCAGCTAATAAAGGGCAGAGTTAGGACCGGAACTCCAGTCCAGTGTCCGTGCTCATAACCACAGTGCCATGCTGCCTCTTAGGGAGGATCAAAGGACCGCCAGGGTTCAAGGCCAGGCCTGTGAGACTCTGGGACCAATGTGTGGACTCCACACTGCCCAGCCTGGCAGAAAGGTGGCCAGTTGTGAGGGCCTCACTGTCCATTGTGAATATGGCTGAGTGAGGTCTCTGTCTCTGCAGGTGTGTGCCCAGCTGTGCCCAACACCGTGTGCCTGCCCCTGGCCACCACCCCGATGCCCACTGGGGGTACCCCTGGTGCTGGACGGCTGCAACTGCTGCCGGGTATGTGCACGGCGGCTTGGGGAGCCCTGCGACCATCTCCACGTCTGTGACCCCAGCCAGGGCCTGGTCTGCCAGCTGGGGGCGGGCCCCGGTGGCCGGGGGGCCGTGTGCCTCTGTAAGCAGGTTTGCGGGACTCATGGGGGGGTGGTGGTTGGGGGGGTGGGGGTTCAAGGCCATGGTGTCCTGAATCGAAGAGAAGCCCTTATTTCTGTACCTCCTTTCACCCTTATTTCAAGTACATTATCCATTCCAGCCAAACCTGGTGACCCAAGGTTCCTCAGGCCCACTCCCTACTTGTCCCCTCTTGTCTCTGCTCAGGCCATGCCCACTACCTGAACAGCAGTCCCCCATTCCTACCTGTCTAAATCATAGCTAGCTTACAAAACCCTCCTCTCCCAAGAAGCCCTACCCAGATTCTTCTAAGCAGAAGTCATCGTCTCCTCCTCAGGACCCTCACAACACTTTTGGGAAAATAAAAGTGCAACTCTTTATTTGGGGCATAATACGTGTCAGGCACCGTGCTAAGCACTTACTACATAATCCCATAATCCTCACAATAATCATATAAGGTAAGTACTTTCAGACCCATATTACTGATGAGAAAACTGAAGCTCATAGATATTAACTGACATACTTAATGTCACACAGCTTGGGACCTAGTCCAACAGGCTCTAAAGCAACATCCTGTCTGTCTTCCTGTTGGGTTGGGAGCCCTTGGACCACAGTTTGAATTCTGTGTTTGCATTTACTAGTGACCCTGAGCATCTTAAATCTGTCACTACTCTTAAGGCCTCGGTGCCCCTGATGCTTTATATCGGGAGATCTCAGCTTTGCTCTAGGGACATTTGGGACCGGATAATTCTTGTTGTGAGGACTGTCTTGTACTTGGTCGGACATTTAGCAGTGTCCCTGGCTTCTACTCTCTAGATGCCAGTAGCACCCTCACACCCAAGATATGACACTCAGTAAATAGTTGCTGAATGAATGAATGAATACCAATAGCTCTAGCGGGACGAGCAGTCGCAGGCACCATTTATCGAGCATGTACTATGAGCAAGCCCTTTGCATACATGATTTCACATTAGCCTTAGTAATGAGGTAGGTCCTAATATCATCCCTATTTTGCGAGGGAGCTGGGGCTCAGAGAAGTTATATTGCTTGCCTAAGGTTACACAATGTGCAAGTGGCTGAAGGTAAAACACACACACACACACACACACACACACACACACACACACACACACACACACACACACACACACACACACACACACACACACACACACACACACACACACGTTGTTCCTTCTCCTACAAAGGACTCTCAGAAGGGAAGGACACAGAAATCACCAGGTGACAAAGCTGTGCTCTGAGGTTGTTTGGGCAGGTTGCCAGACATGGAGGCATTGGAGAAGGCATAGAAGGAAGAGTGGGGTGTGGGCAGCTGTTGGGGTGTATGGATGGGTGGGGAGGGGGAATGCCAGAGTGCGTAAGTCTGGAGGTGCCTCGTGCTGTTTGGGGCCATGTACGCGGGTACACCAGGGATGGGGAGTGGCTGCCCAGGGGTCATTTCCCCCACCCCCCACCCCAGCCAGCTCCTAGCTGGAGGACCCAGGAGAGGTGCCAGGAAACCTTGCTAAAATTATCACCCCCTCCAGATGATTTTCCTAAACAATCCCTCTGTTTACTAGGTCATCCCAGTGACCAGGAGGCCCAGAGCTGTGGCACCAGGAGTAGGGCTGGGAGACCCAGGCGTGGCCAGGTTGGGGATGAGGATTAAGGTGCCACTGCCCCCTGTAGTTTCTAGGAAACCAGGGGCCACAGGGGCCAGGCCAAAAGGTCAGGATTTGAAGCTAAAGGCCTGTGGCCTGGAAGGAACGAGGAGAGAGGGCTGACACTGATCCCACCCTCCCCAGAGGAAGAAACGTCACCCACTCCCATTGATTGAGCATCTGCTGTGCTCCAGGCTTGGGGCAAAATGCTTTAAGTGCACTAGCTCATTTTATCCTCCAGTGGCCCTGTGAGCAGGGTACCACAGCTCAGAGAGGTGAAGTAACTTGCCCAGGTCCCACAGCTCACAAGCGGGGAACCGAGGTTTGAACCCAAGTCTATGTGGTTCCAAAATTCCTGCGTGTGAATGGACCTATCTGAGCTCTTTCTCTGATGACCTGGGAAAACCTGCTTGCCAACGAGTCCTCTGCCCCAGACCCAGCTGAACTGCCACTCGTGTCTCCAGGAAGCCCTCCGGATTGCTCCTTTCTCCACACTTCCTGAGCAGCTTATATGCACTTCTCCAGGGCTCTTCATTGCCTGGAGTCATTGCCTTGGACATTGCCTTGGACATTGTCTCCCCCACAGGCCCTGAGTCCCTCCGGGCAAGGACTATGTCTTAGTCCTGTCTGGGAGCACAGTGGTTGGCACACAGGAGGGACATAATCTAGATAGATCTCAGAAATTAGAGTCAGAACTATTTCATAAGATTCTTTTATGTGTTGGGCCTTGTGCCAGGCATTCATTCAAAGCACATAGATGTGTCCCATTCATGCTATGAGCCAGCACAGGGGACACCAGGATGAACACTCTCAGCCCCAGCCCTCAAGGAGTTCATGTCTGGAGAGGAAGTGGTAATAACACCCATATATGGAAATTGTCATTCAAAGAGCGTTTCCTGAGCACTTACTATATGCCTAGCACTGTGCTAGGTACTACGTGCATATTATGTCATGTAACTAAAAGTAGAGATTATCATTTTCATCATTGCTATTGTTAAGGAGACTCAGAGAAGTTAAGTAACTGACCTAAAGTCACACAGCAAGCAAGTTAAGCCCTGACCTGGCAGTGATGACTACAACACAGCAGATGGACAATGAAAGTTTGTGGCATGAAATCTCAGTGTATATATCATAGGTACCCATTATTAACCTATAATAATTACACTAATAACAACAGAGCAGCTAGGATCTATTGACTGTCTCCTTTATGTTGTACTCATTACATATATCGTTTTACTTAGTCTGTACCACAACCCTGTGAAATCAGTACCATTGTCACCCATTTCACAGGTGAGGAAACCGAAGCAAGAAGAAGTGAAATCGCTTGGCCAAGGTCCATAGCTAATTCAGGGGCTCAACCCAGGCCAGTCTTCGCGCAATGGGCCAGGATGCAGTGGGCCACGCTGTCTTCCTGCCAGCACCAGGGCAGGCTGGCCATGGAGTCTGTACTGAGGGGCTGGGGCCGCTTGGCAGTGCTCAGGAACTGTAAGGGCACCACCTCCCCAGTGGGATCTGTGCCAGCGCTGCCAAGAGGGCCAGATGAGGATGTGGCCGGAACAGCCCTGCCCAGGGAAAAGTTGGGGATCACCGACAGGGGTCCTGTTTCTCCTCCACAGGGGGAGAGGATGACGGCAGCTGTGAGGTGAACGGCCGCCAATACCGGAATGGGGAGACCTTCCAGCCTCACTGCAGGATTCGCTGCCGCTGTGAGGACGGGGGCTTCACCTGCGTGCCACTGTGCAGCGAGGATGTCCGGTTGCCCAGCTGGGACTGTCCTTACCCCAGGAGGGTTGAGGTCCCGGGCAAGTGCTGCCCAGAGTGGGTGTGCGACACGGCAGGGGCTCTGGAGGTCCAGCCCCTCCCAGCCCAAGGTGAGTGCAGGGCTGGCCCAGCCCATGGGGCGGGGCCTGTGAGGTGCCAGGACACCTGGAGGCATCAAAGCGAAGACTTTACTGATGACAAGCTGGGAGGGGACGGTGGCTGAGGAGACATGCAGGGAAGTGGGGTGGCGAGTCACAAGACCTCTTTAAAATTAAGAAATCATGAAGCAGTGGTGTCAGTGTATCATTTTAAGTCATAAATAATTAAAAGTAAAAATTGGTGGCAGAATGGGGAAGGGAAAGGAGGGTTAGGATACTTGAACCAAACTCTCATGTTTCTTAGCGGAGGCATACTGTTATAATATCTACTATTATTATACTAACATATTGATCTATATTAATAATATATGTATATAACATAATTTAAATATAAGAATATTATTATTTGGTCTTATAAAACGAATTCAAAACTGCAAGTGTCAAGGTGGTTGTCTCTGGGACATGGGCACAGGGGTGGGCAGAGGAGGAAGACAGTTAACCTCCTGCTATAAATTCTTCAATTGTAGAGACTTTGTGATTGTTATGTTGCCAGGGGTTTTAAAGTTGTTGTTATATGAATGTGATTTTTTTTTTTAAGCTGAGCCATCCTGCCACCTGTTGGCAGCTTAGTGGCAACTCAGCTCGGGCCGGACTCGAACCGCTAGTTACTCAGAGCTCAGACTCTTGAGTGAGCTCTTAACCAACTGAGCCACTCGGCCAGCTTCTTTTTTTTTTTATTTTTAAAGGCCACTGAAAAGAGGGTGCTGGTTCCATAGATGATGGCGCCATGGGAGAGGCAGTGGCGCGTGGTGGGTCTAGGCCAAGTTCTACCACCACTTCCTAGCTGTGTGACTCTGAGACAGTTGCTTACCTTCTCTGTGTCTCAGTTTCTCCAACTGTAAAATGAGAATAAGGGCATGTACCTCACAGAGTTGTTGTGAGGACTGGATGAGTAAATACAAGTAAAGCAGTTATGACAGTGCCTAGCACTCCATCAGTGGTAGCTGGTATTATCCCTATGATGGAATAAGACACATCTGTTCAAATCCATAGGAGAATGCCAATGAGTTCGCCTTACATATAAAAAAAGCAGAATAGGATACCATATATGCAATTTGATCTCCATCATGTGTGCACATACAAGGTCAGACAATGAAGTTCGTGAACTCATCCTAGAAAAAGTGCTACGCACCTCGTTGCTGAATATCACTATGGTCACCTTCAAAGTACTGCCCTTGGGAAGCTATGCACAGACTCCAGCACCTAGTCCACCCTTCAAAGCAACTTTGGAACTCTTTCTGGAATGCCCATCAGAGCTGTCATCGTATTACCCTTGATGCCCTGAAGGTCATCAAAATGTCTTCCTTTCAATATTTCCTTTATCTTTGGGTAAAGAAAGAAGCCATTGGGGGCCAGCTCAGGTGAGTAGGGAGGGTGTTCCAATACAGTGATTTGTTTATTGGCTAAAAACTCCCTCACAGACAGTGCTGTGTGTGAGCAGGTACATTGTCGTGATGCAAGAGCCATGAATTGTTGGTGAAAAGTTCAGGTCGTCTAACTTTTTTCACCCAGACTTTTCAGCACTTCCAAATAGTAAACTCGGTTAACTGTTTGTCCAGTTGGTACAAATTCATAATGAATAATCCCTTTCATATTAAAAAAGGTTAGTAACATTGTTGCAACAAGTTCATCAACTTAATTGTCAGACCTTGTATGTGTGTGTCTGCAAGTCTATGCACACATATACATCATATATGCTACACACGTGTGTGTATAACACAGGGTTTCTCTGCCTGAGCACTAGTGATATTTGGGCCAGATAACTCTTTGTTGGGGGAAGGGGCTGTCCTGGGCACTGTAGAATGTTTAGGAACATCTCTGACCTCTGCTCACTAGGTCCCAGTGGCAGCCTCTCCCAATTGTGACAAGCAAAAATGTTTTCAGACATTGCCGAGTGACTCCTAGAGGGCAAAACTGTCCTTGGCTGAGACCCTCTAGTATAAAGGACCAGAAGGAAGGACATCAACATATTAATAGAGAAGAATAAGACTTGGGGAGGAGGAAAAGCTAGACCCTGGTGAACCTGCCATCTTGTTCCGGGCATGGCCTTTGAATCACTAGCGTCGTTGTTGCCAGGACATGGCACTACACACAGGCCACAGCCTCCCTCCTGTAAGATGCTGTGGAGGATACAGAAATGAGAAACTCACCGATTACTGGGGGACCGTCATGGTCAGGATCATCATAGTTGCTTAATAACCATCATTTAAGAGGTGCTTACAAGTACTAGGCACTGTGCTAAGTACTTCACCTCCATTATTTTATTCAATCCTAATAATCAACTCTCAGGAAATTTACACAGGAAGAAACTGAGGTCCAGAGAGGTTTAAGCAACATGACAAGATTGTGCCACATGTCGGTAGGTTGATTTGGCTGCCAAGCCCTGACCTCAACAGTGCTGACCCCCCCTCTTTCTTTCCCCCAGGACCCCAGGCTTCCGGCCTTGTTGCTGTCCCACCCCCTGGGGTCTCCTGTCCAGAATGGAGCACAGCCTGGGGACCCTGCTCAACCACCTGTGGGCTGGGCGTGACCACCCGCGTGTCCAACCAGAATTACTTCTGCCGACTGGAGACCCAGCGCCGCCTGTGCCTGCCTGGGCCCTGCCCACCTGCCAGGGTCTACGGCCCACTGAACGGTGCCTTTTAGAGCTGGGCTTGGGGTGGAAACGCAGTGCCCACCCTCCCCAGCAGGCAACCTTGGCTACAGGCAACAATCCAGCTCAGGTCCTCCATCTGGGCCCTGGAGGACAAGGACGTTCACAAGCCTCCTCGTCTGTCTGGACCCTGAGCTACAGCGGGGATATACGCCCTAGTCCCCCTTCCTCTAACTCCCAGCCTGAGAGGCTGGCCAGCTTCCTAGGGTCTTCGGGTCCATTCCCAGCCTCCGCACAGCCTTTATCAATCATGTGCGTGGGCCGGCTTCCTGGAGACAGAGCAACCATCTCTCCTTAACCGTTACGCTCAGGCCGGTGCTGGACTGGATAGCCTGTTTCTCTGGGGGTGGGGTGAAGAGGGGCACACCTGAATCTCCCGCATCCTTTCCCGGGGTGACGTAGAAACATCCCTGAATACGTGCCTATGCATGAACTTGTGTGTCAGGCTTGTGCTGTCTGAGAAAGCCCTCCCCATCCGGGGCATGATTCAGGGGCTGAGTGCTTTGTGAAAAATCACAAGATGAAATCACATGGTCTTGAAGAAAGTCAGAAAACAGGCCTTGGAGTGATCCATGAAACCCAACCTGTATCAGTAAGAATTCACCTTTCTTGAGCACCTGTGATGTGCCAGGCACTGAGCTAGACACTTTATACAGACCAGTGCTTTGCAATATTTTTTGTCTCAAGAAAAGCAGACAACAATGCCCACTGGGGACTGGGGAACGTGGCCTGAAATAAACCAACCCAAGTGTGAAATTCTGTTTGAAGTTTCATGTTTTATTGTTTTGTTTTGTTTTTAAACCTACCTATAAATGTTATATCCTCTTCTGTGATCGACTTGTGTGTGTTTAAAAATAAAAACTGTGTTTTCATCAGGATCCAACCAGGAAATTAGAAAACACACAGTTAAACAGACGGGCCTTAAGCGTATGGTTTCATGAGTCTTTACAGTATACACACCTATGTAACCAACACCTCAATCAAGGTATAAAACATTTCCATCACCTCAGAAAGTTTCTTCTGGGCCCTTCCCGTCATCCGCTCCGCCCCCTGAAATCATCAACTGTTCTGATTTCTATCACCATAGGTGAGTGTTGCCTGTTCTTGAACTTCGCATACATAGAATCACACAGTAGGTACTCTTCAATGAACGGCTTCTTTCGCTCAGTACCAGCCATGGGGTGCAGGGGAGGAGAGACAGCAGAGACCCCCGCAGCTGGGACCAGCCAGTGGAAGATGGAACCACATAGCAGGGCCGTTTGCTGGGATCAGGCACCTCTATAGGGATGCAGCCGTATAAGCCTTACAAAAAGCAGAGAGAGATGGGGAGACAGACCCTGGCTTCTACTCTCTCCTGTCCCCCCGTTTTCAGTAGGGCCTCTCATTGGTCAAACCTCCGCGGAAGGTGGGAAGGGAGGGAGCCTGTGAACACTATGACCTAAGACACAAAGCAGAGCAGGGGGAGGACAGGGAGGGCCTGAGAGCAAGGGAGATTCCAGCCTGTAAGGCTGTAAATGACCCATCACTCAGGGACAACCTTCCTCTAGGAACCTCACTTTGAGACCCACAGGCAGCGTTCGAGCCACAAAATATAACCAACTCTAGTTCACAGATGAGGAAATAGCATGGAAAAAATGAGCAGCCCAAAAGCTGGTCTGCAGCTGAGGGGGAGGACTTTAGTCCAAGCCAAGTTCGACTCTTAAGGCTGGGTTTATGGTCTCACATCTCACAGGCTGAAAGTTTCTGGGGGCCTGGCTCTGGACACATAAACTCTGAACACATAGCCAGAAAAAATTCTGATAAGATCCTGAGAAATAGGGAGAGTAAGGATGAGAATAATGCACCTGCATTGAACAAATCCTACAGGTGGCGGGGGAGGGCCCCTCTGTCCAGAGCTTTGCCCACATAATTGCATTTCACCTTTGGGACATCCCTAAAAAGTGCTACTGCTATTTCCATTTTACAGATGGGTAAATTGAGGCTCAGAGCAATTAATGAGTTGCCCTAGAATTGTGGTGCTGGACTCTGGGCCAGGTTGACTGCAGGCTCGTGACTTCACACCTGAGCGGCTGCAAGCAGGTCTGTGAAGAGCAGGCTCGGCCAACCTGCCATGTCCTGGCTCTGCTGTTTCCTGGTGTGCATCTAGGCAGGGTACTTAACTTCTTTGTGCCTCAGTGTCCTCATCTCTAAAATGGGGACAATGGCAGTACTCAACACAGAGGGTGGCTGAGCGTATTATGTGATTTAAATAAAAATTTTACTATTATTAATCT
Organism: Hipposideros armiger; assembly: GCF_001890085.2. Lineage (NCBI taxonomy): Eukaryota > Metazoa > Chordata > Mammalia > Chiroptera > Hipposideridae > Hipposideros > Hipposideros armiger. The sequence continues at coordinate 4,254,129 of NW_017731381.1, forward strand.
TGACTTGACCTCTTGGTGCTTTAGTTTTTTCATCTGTGAAATGGGCATAAATAGTAGTGCCCACCATATGAGATCACTGCGTTGAGCGAGTACCCACCGCAAAGCGGTATTGTTAATATTAGGTGAGTAATTCCCCTGATTGCCTTAAATATAAGCTATGATCGTCATCCTGCCTCCATGGTTCTACACAGACCAGAGAATGATGTGAGATGAAAGCAAGGGCTGGGGTTCTTCTTTTTTGTGGAGAAGAAAAGGTAATACTGGGGGAAAGGTCCCCAGATAAAAAATCAGGCTCCTCTCACTGAAACTTACAGCCAAAAGTACCAGCCCCAGCCATTCCCATTATATCTGTACGTAGTATCTACATTGTTGCAAGTCCCCATAGAGCATTCTTGCCACTGTATAATATTCCATTATGTGAATATCCCACATTTTATTTATCCATTCTACTCTCCATGGGCATTTGGGCAGTTTTCAGTTTGGGGCTATTATGAATAGGGCATTATGGACATTTTAGTACGTGTCTTCTGCTGGATATTGGTAAACATTTTCAATGGATCTATAATACATATCCTGGAGTAGAATTGCTGGGTTGGGGCCTGTGATCTTTCTCCTGGATTGGATTATCTGCCAGTATAATAGAGGTCTCTACATATAATAGGTGCTCAATAAAGACTTATTGCATAAGTATAGTAAAAATAAGAGCTAACATTTATTAAGTTCTGACTACATACCAGGTTCTGTTGCAAGCATCTTCTATGCAATGACTCACTGGACCCTCACGATAACCCTTTGAAGTGAGTATAAATATGCCCATTTCACAGACGGAGAAGCTGAGGTGCAGAGAAATTTAAGGAAATAGCCCAAGTTTACACAGTTCAAAGTTGGCAAAAACCAGGATTCAAACCCAGAGAGTCTGGCTCCAGAGCCCACGCTCCCGGCCACCAGGCTACCCTGACCGCAGTTGCTACAGTGTTCGGGAGGAGAGATGCAGAGCCTGGAGGAGAAGTCGTGGGTTTGGGAAAGAAGGAACGGAGGGGAGGACCAGCTTGTGAGATCTTGTCTGAAGGATGGATGTGACGAGCAGCGGGAATGAGACACCAAACGTGTACCTGGGCTTTCTGCTGGAGAATGGGGAGAATGGGGTGGGGGGGGAAGAGCAGAGGTGAGCCCCGTAGGTGGCAGATGGGAAGAAGTGGCCTCGATGTTTTGAGTTCGAGGAGGCAGCAGTCACTTAGGACAGTGTGGCCATAGGCAACTAGAGATCAAAGACGAGTCAGGTCTGGATACAGAGAAAAGAGTCAGGTCGAGCATTTGAGTCACCTAAGCAGAGGTAATCAGATTGACTGAGCCAGTTTAGTTATAGAACTAGCAAGCAAGTATGTGTGTGTGTGTCGGTGTATATAACCTCTCATCACCCCGTCCACCCTCCTGCTGCTCCCTGGCCCGGCCACCATCATCTCTGCCCAGGTAACTACACTGGCCTCTTTCTGCTCTGCTGACTTCCACTCTTGTTCCTTATAGTACGTGCTGGAAGGACCCTGTTAAAACCAAGCCAGATCATACCAGTCCTTTTTAATTCTGAGAAAAGCAAAAGGCCTTTGCACAACCTACAAGGCCCCCACTCTCTGCCCCAGTCACCTCACTGCCCTCACCCTCAGCTACTCTCCCCCTTGTTCATGCTGCTCCAACCTCATTGGCTCCCTTGCTGTTCCTCAAGCACACCAGACATGCGCCTACCTCAGGACCTTTGCACGGGCACTTCCCTCTGCCTGGAACCATCTTCCTCAGATACTCCCATGACTAATCCCTTTGATCTCTTTCAAGTTTGACTCACATGTCACCATTTCACTGAGAACCCACTCCGGCCACCCTCTTCCAATGATGCACATAACACATATTACCCTTTGAACACACTACATGAGTTACTTATAACATTTATTATTTGTTGCCAGACTCCACAAGTACTGGGACTTTTGTCTGTTTTGTTCACTGATGGATTCCCAGGACCTAGAATAGTACCCAGAACACAACCAGGCTCAGTCTTTAATGAATGAGTGAAACAATATATCTTGCTTTATAAAAAGGGATTTAATGCGGGTTAGAAAAGTACATATGTAGTTGACAAACAGGAGTGGCTGCCCAGTTCACAATGATTTTCCAATCCTAACCTCAGTACTTCTCAAAGTCGGGTCCCTAGACCGCAGTCATCAGCGTTGTCTGAAAACTGGTTAGAAATACAGATATCTTGTGCCCCATTCCAGAAACCGTGGGGATGGGCCTAGAAATCCGTGGTTTAATATATCCTCCACCTCATTAAAATCTGTGTCAGATTAATAGTGTGGCTTCAGATGAGAATCGCAAGAAAACGGTGGTGCGCTGCTGCCCCCTTGTGGCATTTTGGTGCATGAATCGTGGCGAGACCACAGGCAGGAGAAGCCCTCTGAGATTGGGGCCCAGCGGCTTTCTCCAGTTTCGCTGCAGATGGAGAAACAGTCTCACCGAAGGGAAGCGCCTTGCCCAAGGCCTCAGCGTGAGACGGTGATACAGCGAGGCCTAGGGTTCTTTCCTATTTGTGTCCAATGCAGCAGCTTTCTTTTCTTAAAATATTATTTAAACAGATGCCTGTAAGGGCCCCTGCTGGGCCCTGAGCCAGGGCACCTCCATCTGTCCCCTGGATGACTCCCTGGTCCCTCAGCCCACAGTGCAGCTCCCTCCTCCCATCAGCCACACTGCGCAGCCAGAAGGATCTTTCTGGGGCACAATTATAGTTACATCACTCTGCTTAAACCCCCCTGAGGCTCAGAGTCACCCCCTGGGTTGGCTCCAGGTACCTTCCATGACTCATGGGCCTGCTGCGTCTTCCAAGCTCTCTGTGCTCCAGCCACACTGGATGACCCGGGCTCCCCACTCTGACCCAGGCCTTTCCCCAGGTTGTCCCCTCTGCCTGGGGCCCCCTTTCCCCCGGATCTTCACTCGATTAGGCTTCATTAATCGCAGTTTTCATGTCTACCTGAGAACGGCCCTCCCCAGCAGCCTCACTCCCATCCTCTCACCTGCTCAGGTGCGGTCCTCCTGCCACTCCCCCCTTCTTACTCCCACATCTTCCTCTCCTCCCTTTTTTCTGGATCAGTCCCATCAGTATATACACATGCTGGTCCTTTTTCCAGCGCTGCGAAAGGTGGTCACGCAGCCCACGAGTCCACGCGCATCCTGGCTACTCCGATAACAGGCAGGGTGCCTTCTTTAAGGGGTAACTCTAGCAGCCTCGCTAGGGGTACCTGGGAAAGCTAAGGCTACCCATGGCCACTAGGTTTCACATGCCATCGAAAGGTCCACCTGCCTCTCCCCGGATAACATGTGGTCTAGGTTCGGAGGCACATTCTCAGCCATGCGGTCGTGATTTAGCTGATTATGATTTAGCTCATCCTTGGGAACTCATCTTGTCCCTCTTCCACTGCAATTAATTATAACATCAGGGAGAACCCAAGGGCAAGAGCCTAGGCCTCTTGGACACCTCGATGCTGGCCAGCGAGCCTAGCTGTAAATGGCCCCATCACACTGGTCTGGTTCTTGTCTGTGGCCCATTGGCTGCCGGCTGCTGGCTCCTGGCCCCTCACCACTGGCTTTCATAAAAATGTTTCCAATCTCATCGCTGGGCTAGGTCTTTTCATCCACTCTCCATGGCAATACTCATGGGCAATACTTAACATGAGCTTCTTCAGTTGCTTCTCCCCAGCCCTGAAGCCAGCAGGCAGTCAAGCACAGGTGGTTGACTTCGACTTTCATCTCCCTTCTCACCTCAAGGACTGGACCTCCACGTCCCGATTACCCTCCCGCGTCCTTCCATCTCTGAGACATCCCATTCATGTCCCAGTCTCCTCCCTTCCTCTCTTGACTCCTGCCCTGTGCCCGACTCTCAACCCTATTGAAGTCCAAGGTTTTGGAAGCTGGTAACCTCCACACCACCTCACCCTCACTCCAGATGGTCAGTCCAGGGTCCTGATGTGGCCCCTGTGATATGCAAAGTCCTCCTGCGTCCTTTCACCAGCTCAGGCAGATTTTGATCGCCAAAAGAAATCTAAACGTATTTAAAAATTTCTTGTCAAAAGTCAGATGTGTAATGTTTCCTTAATCATGGTGGTGTGTGAGCTGCTAAACTTTCCAGTTATGTGAGCCAATAAATTATCTTTAGTACTTAAAATAGCTTGAGTTGGGATCCTATAGCTTGAACTAAGAGTCTCCACAAATATAATTGTATACTGTCAGGTTACTACCTGTCTGTTCCTGGCTTTTTGTTGGGCTTTGCACCGTGGATGTTTAGTAGGTTTCTGATTCATTCCTACATCCCCAGAGCCCAGCAGGACCTGGAACATGGTAGGGATTATATTTACTACATGCTTGCTAAACGGTGACTGAGGCCTGGGCGCTAGCCTTGACTCTGCCTCTAGCTTGTGACCTTGAGCATCTGGGTCTCCTTTCTGAGCCCAGTTTCTGACTCTGCACGATGAAAATGATTATCTTTGCCCTGCCTTGCTTGAGAGCTGCGGTGATGACCAGATGAGCCCAGCCTTCTGAATGTACTTGGCATACTCGAAAGCTCTGCATACACAGGAGCTATGATTAATTATATTTTCAAGGATGCACATTTTGTCCTAATTTCATCAGCCCCCCCCTCCCCGCAATAGACTGTGGGTTCTTGGGGCACAGAGCAGATCGCATGTTGGAATAGCAGAAAGAAGATCTGAATAGCAGATAAAACAGTTTCAGCTGTCCCCAGCACCGCCTCCATGCAGTATCAGCCCTGTACCTGCAGATGAGATCAGCAAGAAGGGCCCCTGGTACCCAGCACCTGCCTCCCACATCCTTCTGCCAGAAATCATTGAGACAAGGGGTTCCAGTGTCTCCTTGAATTGGATTCATTGCAAGTGACATGAAAATGGGGCAGAGGCTGGCTAGCTGTTCTCCAAACTGTCTCCCTTTTCCTCCTGGCCACCCAGAGAGAGACCACATCTCCCAGACTGGTACTGAGTCTGGCTGTGAGAGATGACTCCAGGTTCAGACCATCAACCCCTCTCACAACCCTCTACACCCACACGCCGCCCTCATCTGCTGATCCCATGCAGAGGACCCAATGGTGCCTCCAAGACTCTGCAACATGGTTTTTCACTTTTCTTGATAAGCCCAGGACTCCTCAGGCAGCTAGGAAAGTCTACAATTTCCTTCGCAGACTGGCGATATTAAATGTATGAAATATAATACATGGAATTACAAAGGAAGCAAATTATTGAAATATGGTAAACAGAACAAAAAAGCATGTGAGATGCTTATTATATATGCTTCTTTGTGAACATATTAAACAAGATCTAGTCTAATTATCATCATTTCAAGATGGTTATAGTATAAACAATATTTCAAGATCTGCTATAACTGTCACGTGATGTGAAAAGACCTGTGATTTCTATTGGTGACAAATAGGTACGCCAATACTACTGTGTTTGTCGTCTACATTCATAATGGAAGGAACTGCCAAATGTTAGCTAGAGGTCAGTGTAAAGATGCAGTTATTTCCCCTTTCAAGTTCATGAATCCTTGAATTCCATCCACAGAGGTTGTCTCTGGGATAAGGAGCTCTGCTTTAGGGCATTACAGAGCCACAAGAAAGAAGGAGTCTGGGTCCTTGGATGACCACACAGAACAGAGGTCCTTTCAACACATATTCAACCCAGAGGAAAAACTATAATAAATCCTCACCTAACAACTTCGTTAGGTTCTTGGAAACCGTAACTTTAAGTGAACAGACCTATAACGAAACCAATTCTACCCTAGGCTAAGAGTCAAGTTCCTAAGGCATATTTCTGGTCACAAAAACATCACCAAACTTCTAAATAAAGACTCAAAACACTTCTAATATTAAACTTGGAAATCCATGTAAGCTATATACACATTTAAGCAAGATGAATCAAAACAAGCAGGATAATGATTTTCTAGCCCACTTATTCCAGTTCAGGGTCACGGTGGCCAGAGCCTGTCCCAGCAGCTTGGGGTGCAAGACGGGAACCCACCCTACGCAGGACGCCCTTCCATCGCAGGGCGCATCACACACACCCACACTCACTCAGACGGGGGCAATGCAGACACACCAATTAACCTCACAGGCACCTCTCTTGCATGTGAGAGGGAACCGGAAGCCCTGGAGAAAAGCCATGCAGATGTGGGGAGACCATGCAAACTCCACGCAGACAGTGGCCCCAGCCATGAATCCATTTTTTTTTCTTTTCTCAGCAACATTATAATGAAACAATGTTGAAGGAAATGACGCTATTCCAGGACCTACTCTATTTTTTTCTAGGAACATTGAGATTCTAGGGCCAGGCCTGATATATTGTTCCAGCTGAATGACCCTGAGTAAGTCATCTAACTCCTTGGAACCTCAATGTCTTCATAAAGAAAACGTAGACTATGATTCAGTCTTAGCAATCATGACGATGAAGGGGGAGAATAGCTCTGAATGCGTGCAAGCTCTGTGGTAATTTATAACTGAGGTCTTCAAACACCAGCCACTGAACTCATACTGAAAATAAGGACACACAGTGAAATTCCATCTGTAGGACTGTCCTTTACTCCGAACTTAGGACTTTCCTAATTTGAGGGGTTATGAAACTCATTCTTTTATAAAATGAGGATGATTATAAACAGTACTTGTGAACTGTTTCCATTGTCCTTACTTTGCAAATGAAGTTGGCAATGTTATTTGGATTCACAAATATTTTGTGAAAGGTGGTTTTATGAAGACCACAAAGTATGAGAATCATTGCTTTACACCACCACAAAAATAGTCATGCTTATTATCACTCAAAATGGATAAAGCTTAGAGAGGATTTGATCGCTGACCTGGCATAAGTTTGAAGAATAAAAATACTTACCATGTACTGAGGGTTTAGATCTCAAACAGATCTAAACCCTTCACGTGTGTAAGTGGTTTATTGAATAATCTGAACTTGGTGAGGGACACACATAAATGGGTTTAGTGTTTCTTCAACCATTGCCTTTGAACACATTTAATCAAATCTCTCCTCTTGCCCCATGCCTTTTAGTCAAGTTTGAATATCTAATCATATTCTGTTTAACACTTCTTCTAAATCAAGCTTGATCCCTCACCTCAAAAATGCATTGTTATTTAACTTAACAAACTGTTAAATAGCCTAACTAGGTGCACCTTACAAGGATAGGCACTATTATTAATGGCATCTTACAGATACTAAAGCCCAGAGAAGTGAGGTAACTTGCCTAAGGCCACACAGCTAGTAAGTTACGGACACAGGATTCAAACCCAGGCTGTCTGGCTCCAGAAATTCACCTTAATCTCTGCATTACAGTCTTCTGCAGTACTGGGAGCAGTGTGAGGGTCCTTACCACCCTTCACCCCTTCTAAGTTCTAGCTTTTTCCATTTATAAGGCTTGGAAGGAGCAGTGGAAGGCAGGGGACAAAAATCTAACTGTCGTTTTTTCAAGTCCTCTCAGGAAGATAGATTCCTTCTGCGTGGCAAGTGTCCAAAGGCTAACATTCCTGGGCCATATAAGTAGCTTATTCAGGGGTCCTTGTAGTGGTCTCCTGACTGTTCAGGGAGGTCTAGGACCCCAGGACCTCTCTTGGACCCTATCCCCAGAAGTACACTTCACAGCCTCTTTCTGCCAGGGTCCTCTTTCCTGGAAAGCAAAAGGATCATCCCTTTTGGGCAGGGTACTGACCAGATGGCCTGGCACCCACACCGCTCATGGGAAGCTCACTCACTCTTGAGCAGCCAAGCGCTGGGTGTGCAGGATGTCCCCTGCCCTGCCAGCTCTCTCTAATCACTTTCTTCCTGCTCAAACAGGCACCGAGGCATATCTGCAAGCCTGCCCAACAAGCAGAGAATCAGACACCACTCACGGACCACTTCTTACAGGAACCCCAAATCTCTACAAGGCTGCCCAGTGGTCTCTATTCCGTCTAAATACACCACTCCTGCCCAGGCATATTGAATGCTCACCACTAGCAGGCCCCTCTGGCATCCCTCCCACAGAACTGTGTTATGGACAGAAAGCTGAAAGTTTGTGCCCCTGCTAAAATTCCTATGTTGAAATTCTAGCCCCTGAGGTGATGATATTAACAGGTGGGGCTTTGGGGGTGATTAGGTCAGGAGGCGGAGCCCTTATGAGTGAGATTAGTTAGTGCCTTTATAGGAAGAGATAGGAGAGAGCTTGCTTCCTCTCTCTACTCTCGGCCATGTGAGGAGCCAGTGAGAAGATGGCAATCTGTAAACCAGGAAGAGGGCTTTCACCAAGAATTGGGCCATGCTGGCACCTAGATTTCAGTCTTCCAGCCCCCAGAGCTGTGAGAAATACATGTTTGTTGTTTAAGCCGCCCAGTCTATGGAATTCTATTTCAGCAGCCCAAGCTAAGACAAACAGCACATTTACCAAGAATCTATTGGGTTTCTTCCCAAACCAGTTTGTACCAGCCGCACTTGTTACTGTACTCACGTTATTTTATTAGATATTCCACGAGCTGATGAAATATGAGTGCAAAAAAGGATGAGATTTGTTTTTGTGAAAACTCAATAAAGATGAGTTGCTAAACTATACTGTCAAATCAGGTATGAAAGAAACAACTACAAAAGATCTGGGGGAAAAAATTACCCTGAGAATCTAAGGGATTGCTGCACTCAAGCTGCTACCCAAGTGTCTTTAAATCCTTGCTCCACTTGAAATAAACCAAAATTGGAAACCAGAAGATAGAATCTGGGAGTAATTTATGTCAGGAGGACAACGTGAAAAGCCAGTTAGCGCCACACTCAAAGAACAGGTGGGCAAACATTCCAGGTGTGTTCATTTAAAATGATTCCCTGCTTCTCTGATTAACTGACTGACTAACCCTGGTCCCCACTGAGTGGGACACATGGGCTTCAATGGGGTTATTACCCTCATTTTGTAGGTGAATAAACTGAGGCTCAGGATAACGGCAGGTAAGGGGTGGAGCCGCAATTCAAAACCAGCCAGCCTGGCTGAAAGTCCACGCTTTCGCTGTCTAGGCCAGCGGTGTCCAATCAATCTTTCCATGATGATGGAGTCATTCTGTATCTGCCTGTCCAATGTAGTAACCACTGGCACATGGGGCTACTGAGCACTTGAAAGGTGTCTCGTGTGACTGGATAATTGAATTTTTCAAATTTGAATTAATGTAAATATAAATGGCCACATATGGCTACTGTATAAGACAGCACCACTGCTCTGTGCTACGCTAGTAGCACATGCCATTCTTGGTGTCTCAGGGGCTTTTATTTCTTTGCTTTGACCCTTCGCAGTCTTGATGTCTCCTGAAATGCAAACCCTGCCCAGACGTCTCTTGATTCTAATCCATTACGTTGACTGAAGAACAGGAGGGGTGGGCATTGGCAGGAGGAAAAGGGGCAGGCCTCTGTTGGCAACCGCTGAGCTCGGATTGCCATGTGGCAGCAACTGCCACCTTGTGCCTGCACAGGGCTGTGTGTAGCCTTTAGGAGCAAGGGCTTGGCAGCAGTACAGGACAGCTCCCTCCTTCTCAGGCTGGGCGACTTCAAGCAAATCACTGCATCCCTTAGAGCTTTGGCTTTCTCCTCTGTTAAGTGGGGTTAAAAGTGCCTGGTGTCCTGAGGATTACATCAAGTGATGATTGCTCAGCCCCTACCTTCCTGCTTAGATCATAGTAACTGCTCAGTTAATGTCCTTCTAATTCACTCCAAGCTTCAGAATCACCCTCCCACTCAGACCAAAGGCACAAGAGGAAAAAAAATATATGGGGGTGGGATGGAGAGAGAGAAAACGTTCTTTTAAAAATGTTTTATTGAGGGCCGGTTCGGATCCCACATATGAGGGCCAGTGACACTGCCCTCCACAGCTAAGATGCTGAACAACAGCTCAACCTGGAGCTGGGCTGCCGTGAGTCACTGGCGATGGTGTAGGCTGCCGCCCCTGCTGCAGTGGGTTGCCATGGGCTACCGTGTGTAGCCAACAGCCGCCGTGAGCGGCCGTCCAGAAGCCGGTGACTGATCTGCCTCGCCCAGGAAGAGTGCAATGATGGTGCCAACTTGGGCCAGTGAAGCAACGTCCTCCACAACTAGACTGAAGAACAAAACGACAGCAACTTGTCTGTTCCCCTTCCCCCAATTCCCCAGCCCTGTTCCCATCCCACAATTCCCCAGTGAAAAAAAAAATCTTAAAAAAAAATGTTTTATTGAGAAAATCCTCAATCGTACATGAAAGTAGATAGAATGGTTTAATAAACACCCCCCCTCCCCATACTCCTATCACTTAGGTTTTTAAATTATTAACCAGAGTAAAGGTTTCAAGACCTCCATTCACCCTAAATATCCATCTTTAGGAGGCTGAAGAACAAATTTCCAAGGTCTCCAACTAAATGGCCACAAACACGTGACAGGAATCCTATATAAGCAGTCCTGATGGGCCCCAACAGTCAGAGATGGGGTCGTGCTCATTTGTCCCCCAGATAATATCCTAGGAACAATGGTGACCCCCATACTGGGCATGGCGACGGTGTTTTCCTGAGGATACTCAAGGTTCCCTCTCTCTGGGTCCCCCAAGTGATATGGTTTGTCTTCCAGTGTTAGAAGGTTCTGGGAGATCCCAAATCCTAACCAACAACGTTCTTTAAATTAGCACAAGGCAGCTTTTAATTTCTTGCAACCCAGGTCTCTAAAAGATACTCAGGCTGCCAAAAGGCCACAGCTGCCATTTTGAAGGACCTGGTACCTATTGTCTCCTGAGGTCAAAATAATCCATTCTTTTAGAAGAGAGACAAGAAAGAGATCTTATCTGGGAAAGCTGCCTGGTCCTCTGGCCTTTGGGAAAATTACTGAACTATAATCAAACGATAAAAATCAATGCTTCAAGATTCCAGTAAGCCCGGGGAGTAAGCAGTGTGGAAAAGGGAAAGAAATTAATTGGGTGGAGGAGGGGTGCTCACATTTCCTGGCACCTACTATGTGCTGAGCACTCCTTCACTACTTTCATTCAATCCTCACGGGAACACCGTTAGGCAGATATTTTATACCCCTGTGTCACAGGTGAGGAAAGTGAGGCTCACAAAGGTGAAGTCACTTACGCAAGATGGAACCGAGGTCTGGCTCGCTCAGAAACTCATGTTCTTTCTTAACCACTTGCCCTACTGTGTGCCACCTTAAATGACAGTCTTCTCTCTCTGAGCCTGTTTCCTCTCCCTGGCATGGGAATGGCACGGCCTGCCCAGCTCACAAAGCTTTCAGAAGGATTTAGACTCATAAGGGATGTGAAGTGCTTTAAAAGATGCCCAGGGCCCAGCTGGGGACTGGGCTCACCTGTCTCATTGTCCTCATAGCCAGCAACCTTGGAGCCGTGATAGAAGATCCAAGCCTCGGGGAGAGGCATGAAGGGACAGAGGAAAATCACCAGGTCCTCTCAGGCTCCCAAAGGAGGAAGGAGGGGAGGAGGCAGAGGGAGGGGAGCTGCAGGGGGTGCCTTGGGGTGTTGCTGTTTTTGGTGACTGCACAGCTGACGGTTTTCCAAGCTGAGAAACACACATACACAAACTCTAACCTCCTTCAGCTTAAAATAGAGCCCCTGAACCGAAAATGCCAAGCACAGGGCAGAGTCACCTGCCTGGCAGGGCCAGACAGCTCCCCCATGGCCCCAATAATACCCACCCCCAGCGGACACATTTGACAAAGCACCTCTCAGCTGCGTGTCACAGGGTCCTCACAATGGTAGGGGCAAACAGCCAGCCAGCTCTCCTCAGTCCCATCTTAGAGATGAAGAAAGTGAGGTCCAGAGAGGTGGCAGGAGGGTGATCAAGCCAGTGGCATCTTGCCTGATGAGGCCGTGTACTGGAGAGATTGTGATCTTGGGGGTCTGAGTTCAAGTTCTGGTTCCGCCACTGCCTGGCTGTGAGGATTTGGCAAGTGGGACCTCTTCTCCTCTGTGCCTCTGCTGCCTGCATTGGAGAGTGAGGGCTCATTTAGTATTGTCTGTGAATATGCTGGGGACGGACAGGTGCGTGACCGTTTTAGCTTTGTCCCTGCTTCTGGAAAAGAATTTTTGACATCTGCAGGCAGACAGCTGTAAACAGGGAAGAAAGCGGCTACCTGCTACCAGGCACCTGGAAAATGACACACAATATCTTTTATAATCCTCTACATGGTCCTAGGAGGTAGGCATTGTTATCACCCCATTTCTCAGATGGAAAACCAAGGCCCAGAGAAGTGGGAGCATTCTATCCATGGACACGTACCTAGAAAGTGGAGGAGCTGGAATTTGAACCCAGGCCTCGCTGGCTCCAGCTGTGTTCATGACCAGGACCTCAGTAACTGTCCCCGGCATGGACCCTGTCCTTCCCCTAAGAACAAGCTGTCCCCACCCCCACACTGTCCCAACAAGCTCTTCTCAGGTCCTTCGTGGGCTGTAGGTCCCCGGTGCCCCATCCACCCCCACTCTGAGATTATAGCGTAGGTTCCTGCTCTGCTAAAGTCTGGGCAGGAATCAGAAAATCAAACTTGCTGACGCCATTGCTAAAAATAAGGCTGAGGCAGCAGCCCCAGCGCCCTGCTTCTGGGCCACTGAGCTGCAGTCTGCTTCTGGGGTGGTGGGGGAGGGGGGTCCAAGGCCCCCTGATCATGCACTGGGCCCCAATTCTACCTGAGAACTGAATCAGGGCAGGTACTGGGTGCAACGTCTCTATGGGACCCAGGCATTTGCTCCATTGTGGTATTCGTCATAGTGGCTAACACTTCTAGACAAGTCCTCAGAGCCAGACACTGCTCTGTGACAGTAAAGTGTCACATCTACTGTCTCAATTGATCCTCACTGTAGTAGTTTCCTGTTGCTGCTGTGACAAATGATCACAAACTTAGTGGCTTACACCATGCAAATGTACTATTTTCCAGATCTGTCAGGTGGAGGCCTGCACAGGTCGCACTGGGCTAAAATCAAGGTGCTAGCAGGACTGAGTTCCTTTCTGGAGGCCGTAGGGAAGGATTCATTTCCTTGCCTTTTCCAGATTCTATAGAGAAGTCGCCTGCTCTCTTTGGATCATGGCCTCTTCCTCCATCTTCAAAGCCAACATCAGGCCAAGTCCTCCTTGTCTTGCACCTCTCTGCTTTTCCCTCTTCTGCCTCCCTCTTCCAGTTAAAAGGACCCTTGTGATTACACAGATATTCCAGGATCATCTCCCAGCTCAAAGTCAGTTGCTTAGCATCCTTAATTCCATCTGCAACCTTGATCCCCTGTGCCATGTAACCTAATTACATGTCCTCAGGATAGGACATGGCATCTATGGGGGTGGGGGAGGAGCATTATTCTGCAGACCACAGCACCGAATGATAGAACTTTTTTCGAATCCTATTTTACTGGTGGGGAAACTGAGGCATCCGATTTCACACAGCTGGTAAGCAACAGAAGTGGGAATATGAACCCAGGCAGTCAGGGTGCAGAGTCCATTCTCTTAACTTCTACGTGCTGTGGCCACTCCTTTGTCCATAGTCGCTGGTGTGTACTCCTGCCAGGTCTGGGGGCAGGCAACAAAGAGGTGACTAAGATAGGATCCCTGTCTTCAGGGGGGAAACAGATATGGAATGCAAGAATTTCAATGCAGTGAGAGGGATGCAAGATGGCAGGAGGCAGAGAGGCCTGTGGCAGCAGAGAAGGGCCACCAGAGGAGGAGTCAGGAAGCGAGATGTCCAACTGGGAGTGGAGGGATGAACAGGGCTTTATCAGCCACACCTACAGCACAAGGAGCTGGTGATGATTAAATGCATTAATCCTGGGAAAGTGCTTCAACCGGTGTCTGGCCCCTGGCAGACATTCAATAAATGCTGGCTGTTGAGTGGGATGGGGGGAGCGGGAGGACTGTTCCAAGCAGAGCAAGAGTTTGTGCAAGCTGTTGAAAGTTTATTGTGGCAGAGGGGCTGTGGGTAGAGAGGCTGGGGCAGTGATGGGGGGCAGGTGATGCATGCCCAGGCTGCAGCCGAGACCAGGGAGTGCAGACGCTCTGGACAGCAGCAGGAGAGGCTGCCAGGTGCTTTGTTCAGAATCTCTACAAAGGCCCACCCACACTCTAAAATGTGGGTCGCCTTGGTGCTGGGGGCGGGGGGCAGGATGCATTCCTCTGGAAGTGAGGTCAATGGAAGTCTCCCCAAGCACCCAGCTGTTCAGGTCAAAGACATAGGGGTCATCCTGAGTCCTCCCCTTTGCCCTCCACATCCAACCCATTGCTCGGTGCGGCAAGGTGAGACTAGCTACAAGGACAGACTGACCCCACATCCCAGGGGCTTAACGCAACACAAGTTCAAACAGGTGTTCCTGGTGGAGGTGGCCTTGCAATGTGTCACTTAGGTTCCCAGGCTCCTTCCACCCTGTGGCTCTGCCCTCTTCTAAAGACTCTGCATTCAGCCTGTGGGTGGGGAAGAGAGGAGGAACATGGCATATGGGAGGATTTTATGGGCCAGGTCTGGAAGTGGCACATGTCACTTCTGCCCACATTCCATGGACCACAGCTTGTAAGTGCAAGAGAGGCTGGGAAATGTGGCTAGCTGTGTGTGCCCAGCTCCACCTCCCCAACACATCTCAGGTCCATCCGCTTCTTTCTACCTCCAGGGCTGTGGCCCTGGTCCAGGCTACCCTCAGCACCCATCTGGACTACAAGAGTCTCCTAGCTGGCCCCCACTCTTAGCCACCATCCCTTTTCCACATGACAGTCAGAATGCTCTTTTTGAAAAATGTCCATCAGATCATTGGTAAGTTTGTTTTCCTGTCTATAGCCTTACCAATTGTACTGAAGAATAAACCCATATAAGGGCCTCTAAAACCCTGTGTGAAGTCACCTCTGTCTTCCTTCTGCTCCCTCCTGCTCTACACTCTCCAGCACCCCAATTCTCCTGGCTCCAGCCTCGCCTCCTAAAGCACTTACACTTGCTGCCTCGATGCTCCCTCCCCTGTCACTCCCCAAAGAGGCCTCCCCCCAGAAACCGGTTTCCTTCTTTCTCACACTTGTCTTAAATGATCTTTTTGTCTGGTTTTTAGCCAACCCTCCTTTCTAGGACATCAGCTCTATTTACATCAGGAATCTTGTTTGCACCGGTAGGTGCTTGGTAAATATTTGTTGGATGACTGACAAACTGATTGAACGAACGAACGAACGAACGAATGAATGAATGACTTGCCCAAGGTCACAGGATGAGAGGGTGGTGGGGATAGGACTTCTGCAGACCCAGGCTTTGGGCGCTTTGCTCCAGATGTCTCTGTTTGCGGATACATTAGCCCCGGGGCGCCAGCGGGTAAACAAAGGCAGATGTGTGTGGTGGAGGCAGGGCAGCGATGGCTGGAGGAGCATCGTTGCCCTCCTAGCCACCCCTTCGAGGCCCCGCCTTTGGGTGCCCCACTCTGGCCACGCGCAGCCCGGGCTCCCGCCGCGCGGGTCACGGGCGCCGGCAGGGGCGGAGCGGGCGCGGGAGGCCGTCGGGGCGCATGGCTGCAGCCGGGACCGGGGCGGCACCACGCGGAGGGGGACAGCGCGGTCCCCGGCGCAGCCATGAGGCAGCAGAGCGTGCGCACCGCCGCGCTGGTCCTGTGCATCCTGTCCTACCTGCTGGTGGGCGCCGCGGTCTTCGACGCACTTGAGTCAGAGGCAGAGAGCGGCCGCCAGCGGCTGCTGGCCCAGAAGCGGAGCGAGCTCCGGAGGAAGTACGGCTTCTCCGCTGAAGACTACCGCGAGCTGGAGCGGTTGGCGCTCCAGGCTGAGCCGCACCGCGCCGGCCGCCAGTGGAAGTTCGCCGGCTCCTTCTACTTCGCCATCACTGTCATCACCACCATCGGTGAGCACCCCGGCGCCCCCCCTCGGTGCCCGCTCCATCCCAAGCAGCCCGCGGTGCCCCTGGGTTTGCAGTCCACCTCTGCCCCTGCCCAGCTGGGTGACTTTGGACGAGTCATTTCAGCTCACTGAGCCTGACTTGCCTCCCTCTGCAAATGGGCTGTCATTCCACGCAGTCGGGGCTGGGAGAAGTCAGAAGGTCAAGTTTACCAAGAGGCCGGCATGCAGGAGTGCCCAGAAAACGCCCCGGGGGCTGGGAGGCAGAGGAAGTGGGACCAGAAACCCAAGTGGCTGGAGTTGCTTCCTTGCCTGGCTGCACCACACTAGCTGTGTGACCTGAGACAAGTTGCATAACTTCCCTGAGCCTCAGTTTTCTCCTCTGTAAACTAGGGGGGCTAATAGGCCCGCTCTCATTATCAAGCAAATAACATATGCAGAAAGTTTCAGCACAGGGGCCTGACACAATAGAAAACACTAAAACAAGAAAGTGATTTTTGTATTATAATTATTATTCTGTTACTTCCAGTCTGTCTTAGTCACTGCAGTATGGCCAGTGCCTGGCACATAGTAGACACTCAATAAATAGTTATTGAAGGAATGACTGATTACCACAAGATCTGGACTTCACCCTCGGGGATTCAGAGCACTTTCTCTGCAGCATCTGGACAGCCAGCCGTTGCCATGGCTACCATTGGCTGGTACCTGTGGAGCCTAAGCCTAGGAAAGCAGGAAAGGAGGCTCTGCAGGGTTCCCAGCTGGGTGCCAGCCACTCCCCAAGCCCCAGCTGTGGATGTTCAGGCGCCCCCTTGGGCTTGGATCACCATCCTGCCTTGGAGGAAATGTCTCCATAATGCTCTTGCAGGTGAATATGAGCTTGTGGGTTTAGCACTGGAGTCACGAGTCTGAGTTCTGCAAATACACGGACCAGAGTTCTGGTCTCATCTCTATTGCCTCCTGCCTTCTCTGGTAACTGGCGGTACCTCTCTGAGCCCTGGTTTCCTCAGCTGCAAAATGCAATTGTTCCTACCTCATTGGGTGGTTGCTAGGTTTAAACGAGGTCAAGCATGTAAAATGCTTGGCACGGTGCCTACAGCTAAATAGGCACTATTAATTAGTAATAATGACAATTCGTTATTTGCCAACTGTGGGGCCAGCTCCCATTCAGTCCTTATGCCCCACCTTGTCAACGTGGGCACCCTCGCTTCCGTCTCTTGTCTCTCAGCCTTCGACTCTCCCTGCCGCCATGCCCAGTGGTGTTGGAACCCATCCACCTCTTCTGCTCTCCCCCTCATTCTTTGGAGGCCTGCTAGCTGGATTTGGCTTCCTCTTCTGGATGTGCCCCCTTTCTCCTCCCCCCACCTTACCCATCTCCCCTTCCTGCCCCTCCATGCATGGGGGGGGGAGGGACTAAGAGTAGAAACAGGATTTTTGTCTTTTTTGGCCACCTAGGGTCGCCAACCCTTGCAGTGTGGCCCCCGCGGCATAAGCCAGCCTTGTAAAGAGCCAGGTGCCAGAACCCAGGAGTGTGAGCCCTGCTTTGGTAGAAGAGAGGCACTGAGAAGCCATGGAGGAGAGTAGTTCATAGCTCAGGCCTGTGACCGTCGGGCAGCTTCCTCCCAATGAGTGTAGTTTCCTTATCTGTAAAATGGGGATAATGTCATCTCATACAGTCACTGAGAGGGTTACGTAAAATAATCCATGTGGAGTACCCAGCATGGTTTGCTAGTATCATTACTCATGTCACTCTGCCAAAAATCTGACATAGTCTCAAACAGCTGGAAACGGCACTCCCTGGCCTCTTAATCCTAAAGAGGTTCCTCTGTCGCACACTTAGCAGCACCTCCTTCAATTTGGTTTATCATTATTATTAATGATTAAACTTTCATGGAGCCGTAGTCTGTCAGGCTCTGTGTAGGGCGCTGGTGACTAGGGACACAGAAGTAACCAGCATGGTTTCTCGCCTCAAGAAGCTCATAGTCTAGTGGTGGGCAGAACCCTCAACCCCCCACTTCCAATAACAGATAGGGCCATGCAATAGAAAAGTGAAAGTGGAGCCATAGGTCTTTAAAAACACATACTGTGTTGATATTTTGAATAAGTTATATATGCACACAGTACACGCTTCACCCGACACAAAATGGTATAGAATAAAAAGGAAGTCTCCCTCTCACCCTGTCCCTCAACCCCCAAATTCCTTTCCATGGATCAAATACAGTTACCAGTTTCTTATGTATCCTTCCAGATATATTCTCTGCCTATATATTTCTTTAAAACACACACACACACACACACACATTATATAGACATATTATACACACAATTTTTTCTCTTTTTTCACTTACTATATGTAGGTGATGTTTTTATATTAGTCCCTAAATAACTCTGTTATCTTTTTCAAAACTGTATAGCAGCTCTTCTCAACCTCCGCACTATTGACATTTTGGACTGGATAATTCTTTGTTGTGGGGGCTGTCCGGGCTGTCCCATGCATCATAGGATGTTTAGCAGTATCCTTAGTTTCTACCCACTGGATGCCAGTAGCACACAGCCGCCACCTCCCAATTGTGACAACCAAAACTCTCTGGACATTGCCAAATGTCCCCTTAGGAGCAAAATCACCCTGAGTGGGAACTGTTACTGTGTAATATTCCATCATTTGGATGGTACCATGATTTATTTAACCAGGTCCCTAAGGATGGACACTTAGGCTGTCTAAAATTTTCACTGTGAGCCACAATGCTTCAATGATAACCCACGTGCATACATCACTTTGCACATGTGTGTGTTTTGGAGGACTAACTTCCTAACTGTAGGACAGCACAGGTCAAAGGGTTTTTTGTATTTTACATTTTGGCAGATGGGGCCAATCTTGGTCGAGAGGGGATATTCTGTTGGGGAAGGCCTATTGGCTTTTGGGGGGTCATGGGACCCTTTGAGAGTATCATGAAAGCTCTCGCTCCTCTGTCCTGGAAAAGACACATATCCACTCCTTCCAAGACTCAAGGAAGCCCACTCATGTTTAGGTCCCCTACAACAGTGGAGGGGACCCCGTGAAGAATCGCTACACCGGGCTGAAGAGGTGTTTAGTGAGAGCTGGCTTGGAGCAGGATCTGGGAAGGAGAGTGGACCGGGGCAGGGCAAATAGGGCAGTGGGGCGGGGGGAGGAGAAGGAACCTGAGAAAACACAGGTGGAGGTGGGACATGCTGGTTGGGAAAACAACATAGGGTGAGGCTGGAGAGGTGACAGGGATTCAGATCATGAAGGAACCTGGACGCCATGTGGGAACTGAGACTTGACCCTGTGGGAACTGAGAGCCACAGAAGAGTTTGCTTTTTTTTTTTTTTTAAATATCAAGACATAATTTACATCCAGTAAAACTCACCATTTTCAGTACACACTTCTGCGGGTTTTGACAAATGCAGACCTGTCCTGTAACTGCAGCTACGATCGAGACATAAAACATTTACATCACCCTTCAAAATTCTGTCCTGCCCCGTTGTCGTTTAACCCCTTCTCCTGTCTCCGTGACTGGCAACCACAAATCTGTTCTCTGTCCCCATAGTTGTGCCAGCGTGTCATTTAAATGGAAGGTACATGCAGTATGTGCCTGTGGAGCTTGGCTTCCCTGTAATTCATTTGAGAATCATCCTTTGTTTGTTGCTGCAGGTAACTGCAGTTCACCCCTTTCTATTGCCCCAGAGAATTCCATGGTAGGGTTGTTTATCGGTTCCCCAGTTGAGGGACATTGGGGGTGTTCACAATTTGGGGACAACCAGGCAAGGTTTTGAAGCCAGGGGAATGTCCTAGTTAGAACTAGCATCTTCAAGATGCTGCGCCAGCTCTGGGGGATGGGAGCGAGACCGGACAGGCCGGCCGAGGGCGACAGTGGTGTTAGAGGGTGCTGCGCACTCACCGACCCTCCCCTCCGCTCTTGCTCCAGGTTACGGCCACACCGCGCCAGGTACCGACTCGGGCAAGGTCTTCTGCATGTTCTATGCGCTCCTAGGCATCCCCCTGACGCTGGTCACCTTCCAGAGCCTGGGCGAGCGGCTGAATGCGCTGGTGCGGCGCCTCCTGCTGGCGACCAAGCGCTGCCTGGGCCTGCAGCGGCCCCGCGTGTCTACCGAGAACATGGTGGTGGCCGGGCTGCTGGTGTGCGCGGCCACCCTGGCCCTCGGGGCCGCTGCCTTCGCGCACTTTGAGGGGTGGACTTTCTTCCACGCTTACTACTACTGCTTCATCACCCTCACCACCATCGGCTTCGGCGACTTCGTGGCGCTGCAGAGAGACGAGGCGCTGCAGAGGAAGCCGCCCTACGTGGCTTTCAGCTTCCTCTATATCCTCCTGGGGCTCACGGTCATTGGCGCCTTCCTCAACTTGGTGGTCCTGCGCTTCCTAGCAGCTAGCACCGACGCGCCCGAGCGTGCTGTCCGCCGGGCCAGCCCGCTCCGCCTGGGGGCGCCCGAGAGCCGCGGCGGCCCGGCCCGCCCCGGGGGCTCCTCTTCCGTCTCCTACCGCGTCCACCAACTCGAGATGTGGGCCCGCGACAACCTGGGCTTCTCGCCACCCGCGAGTCCTGGGGCTGTGGGCGGCTGCGGGGCAGGCAGGCCCCCAGCCCGTCGGAAGTCCATCTGACAGCCCTGCCCTACAGGAGGTCCATCCCAGAACGGAAGGTCTGGGTTTACCCATCAGTGCACCGCTCTCCCCAGAGCTTGGAGAGGGGCGAGGGACCCGTGGCCGCAATGCCAGTCTTCTGCCACGGCCCGGTTCTCATTCTCTTCTGTGGCTAGCCCCTCTCCCCTCTCCGAAAATCTATTAAAGTCGCATCACAAGCACAAATACGACTCTATAGTCGCCCAGTAGGTGCAAATCCCTCTCATCCACATTGTTGTCTAGGAGAGGCTCTCCACAGACCCATGTCACTAGCCGACCCTCCAAAGTGGAAGCAGGTGGCTATTTTTCTGTTGTCTGAAGAGGCCAGGTTTCCGTGTTAGAGGGGAAATGCACGATTTTCAACACTGGAATCCTACCAGTGAGGCCAGCTGCTCACACTATGAGAAGCACAGGGGAGGAGATGAACTGACAGGAACCATTTACCATCCAGTGTGGACGAGCGGACAAATCACTGCACTATTTAAACGATCGCTTTCTCTTGCTCAGCGTGTAGAGAGGAATTGGCCCAGGTGTTAATGTAACATAGTTCCCCATCCCCAAGCTGACGCTCTTTGTCCTTGGCCAGCCCCTCTTGGGGAGGAGAGGAGCCTTGTTGACACCTACCATGTCATGGGGGCCACCTGGACGCAGCTGAATGCTGTGAGACAAGCTCTCTTCTATGAGCTCTAAGATCTGGGTCCTGCCAGATCCCTGCAGTGTGACCTTGGGGAATCTCAGTTTCTGGGCCTCAGTTTCCACACCTGTAAAATGACTGGGTTCACCCAGAATCCTGCCCTCTCCTATGCACCTCTGGCAGGGTTCCTGGGACGGGCCCATGAGGGGGCATTACAAAAGCCCACAGTGGGGCATGCTGGCATCCTGTAGTACTCAGCTTCTTAAAACACCAACTGCCCTTAGCTGCCCAGATAGAACTGTCTCAACACAAAACAGCAAGCCAGGTTAGAAAAGCCAAAAACTTTAATTTTCAACATGAGCTACATGGTCATGAACACAATGCAACGTGACCCACTCCAACCCAGGGGCCCCGGAAACCCTCCCTCCTCAAAGGCCCGAGCTCCCAGACAGGGAATGAGGGAGAGGTGGGTGGACAGAGAGGCCCCAGCCTGCGGACCCGGAGTCCTGCCTTCCTGCCACCCCCTCAGGAGGCAGTCGTCCAGTGAAATGGCTTCAGCTGTGATGCCTGAGGCCCTGGGTTCAAGTCTCCACCTTGCTCTCACAGAAGCTATGAATAATATGGACACGGTCAGCCTCTCCACGGGGTTTGTGAGTCAGATGCTCATGGACATGAAAGCCTCCTGTTCACGCTGAGGTGCTGCTATACAGACACAGGGCCCTCCCAGAGAGCTGCAGGAGTCATTACAGGGGTACAGGGACAGCTCAGTCCCCTGGGCCTGGCACAGCACTGCTGCTCAATAAATAAATGCAGGTGGCCTTGCCTGATGCAACAGCTGTGCTCCAAGGGGGGTGGGGCCCAGGAGCTCCTGCTTTCAGGGACTGGAGGGTGACTCAGCTTGTAAAGTGCATAACCACCCCCTCAACTGCTTTACCTCCCCGTGTAGAAGAAAGGGCTCTGAGCTATTGCAGAACTGAGCTCTGGTCCAGGCTCTGCCACTCACTCACAGTGGGACCTTGGCAGGCACCTTCCCCTCTCAGGGCCTCAGCTCTCTCCTCTTTAAAATGGGGCTGATGATAGAGGCCCCACCTACTGCCCAGGGCCTGTGAGGGTATACTCGAGGTAAAAGCACTTGGAAAACAAAACGTTTGAAAAGTACTACAGGAAGATCAGACATGATTACCTCTGAAGGTTTTGTGAGGGTTTCCTTAAGATGAGGTGTACTATAGCCGCCTCACTCCCCCATGGCCCCAGGCAGGACCTGGTGCTTCTTACCTCTCTCAAGTTGGTCCTGGAGGGTTATGGCCCCTTGGTGTCCCCCAGGAGAGCTAGGTCTCTATGGCAACCCTCTTCCCCAAACCCGGTCCCAGAAAAGTTACTGGCCCATGGAGATGGAACCAAGCAGGACTGGGTGGCCCAGGGCTTCAAGGCCACAAATACTTATCATGGCAGCCATGTCCTGGATCAGTGGTCTCCTGTCCCAGGAAGGAAGTACAATGGAACCCCTGTTCTGTACCCAATGCTCGCTTGCTGACTCTGGGCCTCGGTTTCCTCATCTCTCAATTGGGCTACAATTTGCCCTGCCCATCTTTTCAAGGCCACTGGGAGGCTCCACTGAGAAGGGAGGAGGAAGGGTTGTGAGAAGTGGCAGTGCCACCTTGTCCTGCCCAGGCTCTAGCTCAGCCTCAGGTACGAGGATGAGGAGGCCCAGGCTGGGGGTGCCATCGAACTCACAGGTGACCCAAGGCAGCTCTTCCTGCACTGGGCCTCGGTCTCCTCACCTGTAAGATGGAAATGACTTTACTAACGGTCCCAAAGCTCCTTTCCCTTTGGTATGAAAAGTGGACTCTGGACAAGGAAAGTGGAGACGATTCCCTCCCACGCTACCCCTGCATGTGACCGTTGGCCCAGAGATTGAAAAAAATCATTCCCCCGAGAGACCCCAGCCTCCCCACCCTGAATGCCCCCAGCTCTATCCTCTCTGGTCCTCTCCCCAAATGGTGGCGTTTGAGCTGCAAAGGATCTGACAGCAGTGGGGACAGGCTGGGCTTGAAGGTTCCCAAAGCTAATAACCCCCTTCCCTCAGTAAGGACAGAAGGTAGTTCCCATGCCAAATGGTCAGAGCCCCTTGGAAGGGGGTGGGAGGCACGTGCTCACAATGGTGATACAAAGAAATAGGGCTCCAGCCCTCACTCACCCCACCCCACCAGGAGGTGAGCTGAAATTTCACAAAACAAACAAGAAAGTCAGTGAGGGGGCCCTTGGGGACCACCCCAGAGTGTTGTTATTGCTTTGGAGCTCTCTCTCTCTCTCTCTCTCTCTCTCTCTCTCTCTCTCTCTCTCTTTATAAAGGCTGCGCAGACACCAGAGGGCGGGCTCAGGCTGGGGGGGGGCACCAAGCCCCCTCTCCCTCTGGCTGGGACAGCCAGGCTCTGCCCGTCTTTGAAAACGACCCCTGAATAACCAGAGCGGTGATGGCTGCAGAGAGAGGAGGCGCTCTCCTGGCTCAAAATATTCCAAATGGCGAGTAATAAATGAACAGCAGAGAAGTCACATGGCTTAAAAAAAAAAATGGAGGAAGGGCTGATCCCGGGCCTCAGATGTCAGTCTACCCAGAGCCTGGCTGCCTCCTGCTCCAGTCTTAGGGTTCCACCCCCACAAACCTAGGGAGCTCTGAAGGTCTCTTGGATGAAGGGGTCCATCACCCCTTCCCAGTGCAGTGTGAGAAGCGCCATGGAGGCGAATGAACTCAACCAGACTTTAAAGGATGCCCAGGACTCAAACAAGCTGGGGGTTGGATGGGGTGGGGCACGGTGGGGTGCGGGGAGGAATGCCAGGTGAGAGAATCGCCTGGTCAGTAGCCTAGAGTGGGACCAGGGACAAGGCAGGACCAGACATAGCCTGGTCTCCTCAGTGGAAAATGACCCCCTTTTAACGGAGCCCGGGCCCCCTCCACCAAGGACCACATCCTCAGGAGTGCTTCGTAAATAAAATCAGTACCAAGGATAATAACCAAGAACATCTGAGTATAGTGGGGCAGCCCCACAGCTACAACCCTACGGGGGGGGGGGGGGGGAGAAGGAATTGCTGGCCTCCCGAGCTCCAGGCCCAGGCCAGCGAGGAGACAGGGGTCTCCTCTCCACCCCATCCCAGGACTCTGGGAGAACTATCTGCAAGCTAAGAACAGGCCCCAGGGCTTGGAACACTAACTACCCAGCTAACCTGGACTACGCCCTACACAGCAGGGACTGGGTAATCAGGGGTGGTGGGCTGCTGGGTGCCTCCCAGGGGAGGTGGCAGAAATGTGCTTCTATAAAGAGGGGCCAGCCCCAGTCCTCCCCAAGCATGCAAAAGGGCTTCCGTAGGCCCCAGGGAGGGCTGGGCCCAGAAGGCAGCTACCCAGGCTTGCTTGAGAGGGAATCTCCCAGTTCTTAGACTCACACCACCTCCACACTCTCCTTCTCTCCTTGAGCCAAGGTTATTGAGGCCGGGGCAGTGGGTTCTGCCCTTAGTACACGTGGTTTGTTTAAAAAGACTAAAATAGGGGAGCTCTGTTGCCTCCCCAGACCCCTCACCTGGAGGCAGAGGGGTAGACAAGATGACTTTTGACCTCATCCAACAAGAAGGGATTCCCCAATTTGGGAAACCCTCACCTTGGCATCACCAGTCCCACTCCCAGCTTTCCCCAGACTCCCTCTCCAACCCAGCACCCCAAAATACAAAGATGGTGAGCTCTCTGGGCTTGGGGTTCTGGAAAATCGGGGTCCCATAGCTCCACCAAAACCCAGATGACAGAGTTCTTCCCAGTCTGATAGTTTCCAAAGTAACTTGTTGCAATCCCACAGAGAGAGGCACCCTGGGGGGTCTGTGCCAGGCCCTGGGCACCTCCCCCTGTCCTTTGGTCCCTGCTGGACCCCAATTCCTAGAGTGACCGGCAGAGGGGCAGGCAGGAGAGGACAGACAGATGGACTCGGACAGGCTGCGGCAAAGCTCCTTCCACGGGCAGGTGGAGGGAGGCCTGAGCTCCTCTTCAAGTGGGGGGCTCTGGGCCCCCCGGAGCTGGCTCCGGATCCTTGCAAAGCTGCCCCATCAGCTTTGGGGCAGGTGTAGCTGCCTGAACCCGGTGCCGCAGGAAAGACACTTGCTGGTAATTGGCACCATGGAGATGGCCGCTGGGTTCTGGACTTGGCTCCGGGCAGCGAGCTTCCGAGGACGCAAAAAGGGGGAACGGTCAGACAGTGTCTGGGGCAGGAGAATGGTTTGCTCTGCCACCTCAGTCTTTCCCTTCTCCGAATTGCAGCCACATCCACCAGGTCAAGAACCGGCCAAGTCAAAAGTGCAGCCAATCCCGTTGGGAGAGGAAAGGTCTCGGGACAGGAGGCAAAGAAGGGGTGAGGAGGGTCTCAAGGGGGGCAGGTCTCCCCATTCTGCTTCCCCGCTGTGGGGGAGAACTCCATCCTCCTCTGTTCAAGGTGCCCCTGGGCCTGGGGTCCCAGGTCGGGGCTGGGTGGTCTCCAGGCCATCTCGGGGAGCCCCTCCCCATCCCTGGCATTAAGATCGCTCGCTGCAGGGCCCCACGGTGCTCTCGAGGGACAACTGGGATGCCTGCCGGAGCAGGGGGCCTGTGGCTGGGTCCACCATAGAGGAGGTGGGAAAGAGCTTGTACCAGCCCACGGCCAGAGTGGTCAAGTCCAGCTCCTCCAGCAGCACGCGGGCCACACCCATGAACTGCTTCCGCTCCATCCGCCCGTAGTTCCCCCACACGATCACCTGCAGGGCGAGAGACACAGTGGTTCCAACCCTCCAATGACACTCACAGGCCGAGAGCCAGCTCCTGGGGTCGCCCCCATGCCCAGTTCACCTTCGAGTCCTGTGGATCTGACCACCTAAGGAGTGCTTAAGTCCAACCATATTTTCCTGCCCCCAGCGCTGCCATCATCGCTCACCTGGATGGCTGGCTCGCTACCTGCAGTCTTGCCCTCTGCATTCCATTCCATTCTCCACACGTCCCCTCTTTGAACCCAAGTCTTGAAGGCTGACCCTATATCGTGAGCTCCCTACCTGCATCCCCCATGGGCCCTCTGCTCCCAGAGCCTCAGACACCCACTCATGAAACAGGCATGGTGGATGGTCTTCTGCTTGTTCCAAAATTGTGTCTGCATGCCTCGAGACTAGAAGGGTTTTCCCAGGCTTTGTTGACAGGGGTCACCAGGAAGACAGACATTCCCATCCTTACCTATGCACACATGGGCTTCACCATTGAAACAAGTGCCCCACCAGAGAAGACTTCCGTTACTGAGAGTGATGTTTTCTCTCCTATTCTATTTCACTCCATTAAAGGAAAATGTGCTGAGACTGGCTAAATTGATTCCACAACTCACTGATGGGTCTCAACCCACCGGCTGAGAAACTCTGTCCTAGACACGACCTGGGCTTCCCAGTTTGGCAGAAGTCCCACTATCTTGGCAACTCGTAACACCTCGGCCCCATCTTCAGTTGCTTTGCTGGCCCAGGTGAGGAGCACGAAATTGAGGTACAAGCCACAGGTGCCCAAGCGACAGCTCCGTGAGGACGGGCATATGGTTCCTGCAGGCACCTGGCCTGGGACTTGCCTGTACCCACGTTTCACAGCTGTTTCTAGCTCCAGGTTTGAGTCACCACTGGGATCCTCCTAACGGCCGGAGGGCCAACCCCCTGTCTAGATCCTCAGAAGGCTCCCAGTCCATTGTCAATGTGCCCCAGGCTAAGGCCTTGGCCTCCAGACGAGGTTGTTAATGACAATGACGATGGAAGCCATTTGTAGAGCACTATACTACAGGTCAAACTTGCAAATACTTTTCTTGCACAAAGCACACATTTCACTGTCACTGTTATCAGTAGGTATTATTAGTGTCCCCATCTTACAGATGAAGAAGCTGAGGCTCAGAAAGAAGCCTGTTCAGAGGCGCACAGCTGGTTGTAGAGCTCCCATCAACCATAGCGGTCTACTTCCTCCAGGCGAGGCCCTCCCCAGGAGTATCTCCCTCTCCCGCTGGTACTGTGCATGCGTGTTCATGCATACACACACACACACACACACACACACACACACACACACACACCATGCCCCTCACCTGCAGGACTTTGCCCTGGGGACTCTCAGGAAACAGGAGCACCTGGTTATACAGTGGGTCCAGCGACTTGCGGGCGACTTTGGTCTTCTTCTTGGCAATGCAGACGCCATTCTCCAGCAGGTAGGCCTTGATGTAGGCCGCTGGGGACAGAGGCCAGCAGGCTGAGTTCCCGTGTGGGCCTCAAATGGTGGGCAAAGGGCACAGCAGAAGGAGGCCACCCACCTACCCACTGCTGGGGATTGGAGCGCCCCTGTGGGGTCTAGGGAGGAGGCAACTGGGGCAAGTGGGATAGTGGGTGTGGGTGGTGGGGTGCAGCCAGGGTTGGGTGGGACCTACTCCACTCCCTTGGGTGGTCCTGACTGCCTCCCCCACTTCCTTTGCTCACCCTGTACCCACCTGTTTCCTCTGTCTCTGACTCACCTACCCCTTCCCTGCTTTATACATTCATCGCCAGCCATTCACTCAACAACTTTTACTGAGCGCCCACGGTGTGCCAAGCCCCCTACTAGGCACTGGGGTATAACCATCAACAGGAAAAATGGTCCCTGCCCTCCAGTAGCTCAGTTCAGTGGGGGAGGCTGGCAAGGTCAGCTGACAATCTCAACTGATTTCCCCAGAATAAACCCTAAATCACTAGTTCTATGTGAGTCACCAGAGTTGGAACAAAAGGGTCCCCCACAGCGGGGCTCAATTTTCTCTCTTCTAGGCCCAGGTATCCCTCCAGACATCCTCCCTGCCTCCACCCCCACCTCGCAGGGGGAGAGCATCCCACACCTGGCAGTGTCTTGGAGCCTGGCTTGGCCGTCAGTCCCCGAGCCTGGATGATGTCCACTTCGAGCTGGCCGTTCCGCTCCTGCAAGCCAATCTCCACGTCTCCTGCAAGAGGCCTCAGGAGATGAGACTCTGAAATGGCTTCGAAGCTCATTCGAGGACTCAGATACTCCTCTCAGCTTAGGGATGAAACCCCCTTCCCCAGCTCCCAGCCCTAAACAAGAGCAGAACCAACTCCCACATGCCTGGGCTCTGCTGAGGGCTTGGCAGGTGTGGACCAGGCTCTGGGCTGGGTACTCAGCAGATGCATCCAAGGCAGAGGGGAAGGAGGGGGAGATGCAGGGATTGTGGTGGGACCCCCCTGCTTTGGAACAGGTCTTGGGGCACTCACCCATCGGCGTGGTGGCCAGGGTCTGGCGGCCCACAAACTGCGCTGGCCCCATGCTGCCCAGGAAGTCACTGAACTGGGCGTCCGATGCCAGGCAGACTCCCCCATAGTTAAGGCTGCAAGGAAAATGAAGAAGACAAAAACCAATGTTCCTGGAGCTGACTGAAGGCTATGATGGCTCAGGTGGTCAGCTGCAGAATGTCCCTCATGCCATGCCAATTCTGTTCACATCCATCACCCAGCTTTAGGCAGACCCGTGTCCTGTCTCTCTCTGTCCTGCCATCTTCATGGCCTTGGAATCTCAGCTCTAGGGTTTAGCCTTTGTGTCCTGTACCATCGCCCTAGCTCTCGTTGCCGAGCCTTCAGTTCCACCTCTGGGAAATGGGTACGGTGATACCTGCCTCTTGGGGTGGTTGTAGGAATCGCGGGAGATGATGCTTGTCAGTGCCCGGCTCTCGTGGTTTAATGCCATGATACTCCAAGTATGGTCCAGAGGCCAGCAGCATCGCCTGGGAGCTAATTAGCAACAGAACTGTGCCCAACTCCACCCCCAGCTGCTGAATCAGAATCTGTCTTTGAACACGAGTCCCAAAAGACCTGTTTGCATCTGATCATTGGAGATGCACAGGCCCAGGAACTTGGCCTTGGAGGTCTGCATTTGTTGCTGCTGTGGGCTGCCCAATGTCCACCTGCTTCCTTTGGGCACAAGACCTCAAATCTCCTTTGGGGAGCCCCCTCCCTGAGACACTGACTCCCATGGAGTGGAGCAGACTGGGCTCCAGAGGCTGGTGTGAGCTCAGCCTGGCCAATCAAGGCATTCCTTTCCTTGACCTGACTCTTAGCTCAGAGACGCACGTGTGGCCCAATTCAGCCCCCAAGTATGTGGTCGGGAATGGTTCTTTGAACTGTAGGACTGAGAAGCTCTCTTTTCCCACCAGACTTGAACCTGAGACACAAGGCTGGAACCTCAGGCAGCTCTCTGGCTACCATCCGGAGTCCATGCATGAAGCCATGAAACTGGTGGCATTGCGTGAGCTCCGGGATCAAGCTCTGCCTGAAGCAGGATACTTCATCTTTTTTTTGGTTGCACAGATCAATAACAACAACAATCACAGGACTAATAATATACTTTGCTTAAGCCAATTTTAGTTTTCCCGTTCCCATCTCTGCAATGGGAATAATGTTCCCATCTCCTAGGTCCGCTGTGTTAAATGAGATGAGGCACTCAGTTCCATGCTGGATGTACCTCGATTATCTTTAGGAGCAAAACACCACAAACAGGAGGTCAGTTGTTGTTGTTTTACCTTTAGCACCATTATTCAGATGAGGATGCCCAGCTTCAACTGGTCTAAAGCCACAGAGCTCACAGGGCAGAGTCAGTACTTAAATACTTCTAACACCCAGGTGACTTTCCAACGGGGCACGTTCCAAGAGTAACAGTTACCTTTTAATAAGCACCTACTGTGTGCCCGGTTTCACAGAGCAGCCAGGGAGGCCTTTGAGTAGGAGAAAGAAGCTGCACTGGGCCTCAAGGGCACTGCATATTTTGTTCGCTGCCCTGGGAGTGCCCCACCTCCCACCCCACCCAGAACTCCCCTCTTGGGAAACCTGCTGGGTACTTGACCTTACCCGAACAGGAGGAGCGTCCAAGGGAGGTTGGGTTTCTGGTTCCACCCAGCATGGATCCCCCTTCTGCTTCCAAACCAGCCTGCTCTTCTACCTTTCCCCAAGTTCTTCATGGTCCTCTCGTCCTGCCCCTGGGTCTTCAGTCTAGACAGGTTCCTTGGCGCTTGAACCAAATCTCTCTGACCGTCATCACACCTAATTGCTAACTCACAAAATCTCATGGTTGGCCAAGGATTCACCCACTTGCTCAGCACAGAGTTATAGGAGAATGTTCTCTAATCCAGCAGATTAGAAGATTAGAAGACTGAGGCCCAGAGCGAGAAAGACACCTGCCTTTCTATGGTATGGTCTGTATGATGGCAGCCTTTGCTGCTATACCAGGCTACTTCCTGATTCAAGTCACCCGTTAGGTATAAAGTTCCAGGCAAGCTGCAGAAGAGACAAGAGAAAATCCTGTATACAACTTACCATTCTGCTGGACAAACATGTTGCTCCTCAAGAAACAACTCAAAAATATAATATAACGAGGTACAACCAGTCCCCTATCCACCCACCTTGAGTTGGGTACCTCAGAACCAAGGCCCTACTATGCGTCAGCACCCTTCCAGGCTCCAGGGCTACAAGAGTGAACAATACAAGTCCTGTCCTCATGGATCACACACTCCGGTGTGACTCCTGCAGTGGTTCTATTGAAGGAGGCATGATTTGATTCCATTGACATGCAAGGAAGCCAAGGTTCAGCAAAGGAAAAGCCACTTGCTGAAGGTCACACTGTGAGAGGGTAGGAGAAACAGGGTTTGAATCTCGGTTTGCTTGTGGAAGGCACCTTTAATTAAGCTGGCTGTCCCGGCTTACAATAACCTCCCTCGCCTGTGATTGGTCCCAATATACAGGGTGAGCTCCTAGAAGCCTGCTGTGTGTTTCTGAGCATGTAAATGCTACGTATTCACCTTTCTCTCCTGGGCACACAGCTCGATCTTTTTCCCAGCATTATAACTATGTGTGGCCAATGGATGTGAGCTGAAGTAACGTGGTCCACTTCCCAGCCTAGCCTATAAAAACCTCCCACATGACGTCTCACAACCATTCACATGGCTACTATCAAAAACAAAACAAAACTGAAAACACAAAACAACAAGTGTCAGCAAAGATGTGGAGAAATTGGAATCCTTGTGCACTGTTGGTGAGAATGTAAAATGGTGCAGCCATTGTGGAAAACAGTAAGCAGGTTCCCCAAAAAATTAAAAATAAGACTACCATATGACCCAGCAATTCCACTTCTGGGTATATACCAAAAAAGAAAAAAACTGAAAGCACAGTTTCTAAGAGATATTTGTACACTCATGTTCATAGAAAGCATTATTTGCAATAGCCCAAAGGTAGAAGCCATCCAAGTGTCCCATGGATGGATGAATGGGTAAGCAAGGTGTGGTACATACATACAATGGAATATTATTCAGCCTTTACAAGGAAATGGAACACGCTCTGACACATGTCACAACATGGATGGACCTTGAAGATGTTACACTAAATGAAGTAAACCAGTCACGAACGGACAAATACTAGATGATTCCACATATATGAGGTGTCAGATTCATACAGACAGAAAGTGGGATGGTGTTGCCAGGGGCTAGGAAGACGGGGGATGGAGTTACTGTTTAATGAGTTCAGAGTTGCACTTTAACAAGATGAAAAGAGTTCTGGAGATGGATGGCGGTGATGGTAGCATAACAATGTAAATATGAACGCACTGAATGCCACTGAATGGATCATACACTTAAAAATGGTTACGATGGTCAATTTGAGATTGTGTGTATTTTACCACAATTAGGAAAAAAAACCCCAAAGCCTCCCACATATGATCGTCTTCTATTTTCCTCCATCAGTGTCTCCAGCAGAGAGTCCTGAGGCCCTAAGGATGGTGAAACCACAAGAGAAAAGGAGCCTGGGGCCAAACAACCAGAAAACACCTGTATTGATGTTGGCCTGAGCAAGAAATAAGCATTTTTATTAAGTCACTGAAGAGGCTGGTTATTGCCAACTGGCTTTACTTAAATCCAGCAACCCTGTCCCCTGGCCAGAGTTGACCCAAGCGCAAACAGACTCTCTAGGAAATTAAGAAACAGAGAGAGAGAGAGAGAGAGAGAGAGAGAATTCCAGAAACTAAAAGTCACGAGGCCTGAGCCGTGTGAATGGCCTGCCCTTGCAAAGAGCCCCAAACGACTCGCTACCCAGTCCTGTGCGCTCTCAGCTCTCCCTCACCCACGTCAGAGTCCCCAGCGTGGTTCCAATAAATTCTGTTTTTACTTAAGTTATCCGCAGAGTCGCTGGCAGCGTAATTTGACATTTTAGCCTGCGTGCTTTTCATTTTCATAATTTCCTACCATCTCCTGCCACCCTTGCCCATTCAAGCAGTAGCCAGGGAACAAAACAGTCAGATTCTTGGCTTTTGAGCTTCAAATCTAAGAAGGATAGGTGCAAAACGGGGCTGCCTTGCCTCCAAATAAACAAGCAAACAAAAAATCCCGAGCCAGGGAGGGCAGAGGGTGCCAGGTGGGGATGGCAGGGTGCTGAGATGCTGGAGGGTCTGGGTCTGGGTCTAAGAAGGTCTGGGGTGGCCGTGCTGAAGGATGACAGGAACCCCCCCGCGGGAATCTGAAAGCAGACGGGGCTTGTGCCCATCCTTCTTATTAGGTGGAGCTGAGGAAAGAGCACGAAGCTTTGCAGAAATGGCTGCCTGGTGTCTTGCCAAGTAAACCTGTGAGGGTCTGAGGCCCTCTTATCCCTCCACGCCCCAGAGGGGAGCATAGGTTCCTGTCGCAAGAGAGAAGGCCAAACCAAAACGGGGGCAGAGTGGTATTTGAATCCAAGCAATCGGGCTTCCGAATCTATTGTCTCAACAATTACGCAACAGTGTCATAGAGACAGTATGGAAAAAATGACTTCAGTATCTGGGGATAGAAATGTGTACCTATCATTCTTACCAAACCAAGGACCCTGAATTAACAGCCCCACAGCTAAGAACTAGACTCTCTCACACAAGCTGGTGACATGGCTTTTCCTCTATATCCAGTCTCTTTTCCACCCTATCCATCCTCCTGGCCATGTGGGTGGGGGTGGGGGTGGTCCAGGATCCTATTTGTAAGGAGGGTCTGCCTGGTCTCCAAAAGCCTAAGAAATGGCGTTGCCTCTTGGATTCCAAGTCACTGACGGGGCCCAGCCTTCTAGGCAGAGCCAGCCTTCTACAGCCTGAAATTGAAAGTTTCCTCCAGCATCATCGTCTGCTCCTGGGTTCCTGGTGGGATTGTGAGCAGACAATGGGGAACTGGCAGGCCTGGTAATTAGCAGTAATTGTTTATAATATTTGGGCGGCTGCCTGATTTCCCATCCCAGGGTGCCTCGCCAGCTGCCAAGGAACCAGGCAGACGCCCCAGAAACCCTGAATGGGTTATCACATCCTCCAAGGAGCTGGAGGAAGGAAGAATACGGTGGTGGCAGGTCCCTGCTGGCCAGAGGATCAACTGCATCGGAGACCCCACTCCACCTTGGGGTCTTCCCAGGAGTAGGACGCAAGGCAGGGGATACAAAGTCAGAGCTGCGTCTGCCCCTCACTAGACACCTGCCTGCTGTGTGACCTATGGCAAGCTACTGGTGTCTCTGCACTTGACTCATCTTATCTGCAAACAAGAACACACCCTCCCTAATGGACAGTGTGCAGCCACTGCATTGGCATCGAAATTTTCTGCTCATTAGATCCATTTGCAAAGGGGTAGGAAAGAGCTTGCTGCGTTATTAAGTACCATACACATGCTACCACATACACCATGCCTCGTATGCAGTAGGAACTCAATAAATGTTCACTGCCGAACCCTTCAGCTGGTCCCAAACTGGAAAAATACAGTGGTTAAGGCTGGATTGGATTCTAGTGCTGTGCAACCTGGGGTAGATTCTGTAACCTCTCTGAGGTGCTATTTCCTCATGTATAACATGGGAATTACATTGTAATCGCCTTGCTGGGTTGGGAGAATCCAGGAGATAATGCAGGCAAGGTGCTTAACAGAGGGCCTAGCACACAGTATTTGCTGAATGAATAAAGGATTGCAACGCCATGGCTGCGGGTCCCTGCTGCCCAGCCAGGGAGAGCCTCTTCGTGGCATTTCTGATTCCAGACCTGTTAGGAGGTGCAGATCTAGATGCCTGAGGACCAAGCCCAGGCCATCTGGGGGGGGTGGGGAGGG
>NW_017731381.1:4288470-4325866 GCF_001890085.2 Hipposideros armiger
GGGGGGGGGAGGGTTGCAGCTGCTGGTTCCACCCAGGGGCACATGCCACACAGAGGCTTGAAACAGGACTGCAACCCATGTTCCACTGGCCTTTTATTTTGTGTTAATGGTGAAATGAGATTACCAGCATTTCAAATCCTGTTAGTTTTGTCTGAGGAGCTGAAACCCATTTGTCCTTTGTTATTCATCTTCGAGCTCAGTTTGACCCTGGATTTTCTGTGCTCTAGATGATTAGAGGAATGGGTTATTGGGGGATTTGAACTCTACTCTCTTTTCCAGACCTGTCTCAATTGCATCTGAAACGAAAAGGCTGCACTGCCCTCGTGGTGTTTATGGGTTACATGGTTCTGAAAGGTTTTAGTGTTTTACAGGCTCTCTGTCCATCCATTCACCGCCACCCGGCCCACCTGTCCACCCATCCATCCACCGTCCCATCCACGGACTGGCTGAGCCTGCCATACAGTCAGTTCAAGCCAGGATCATAGTAAAAATGGGAGCACGGTCTTACACGTGTTAAATGGTTAAGAAATGCACGCATATCATAAACATGGTGCTTCAGCTTGTTTGAAGATGATCTGAAGTTTGCTTGTGGAAATGAGTGTCAGAAGGATTGCAGCCTAAGGGTTACTGCAAGGAGGGACAGAGGGCTGTTGAAATGGGGGGGAAAGTGGCAACGCCAGGTGTGGATGGGCTAACACACAAGCTGAGGGAGCAGGGAGATGTTCGAGGTATGTTTTGTGTATTACTATAGGGGTGCAATTTTCTGCGTTCACCTAGTGCTTCTCATGGATGAAATCGCACCTGAGCAAAGGAAAAACGTGTGCTATGCTCACATTATTCCCTAATACCTCAATCGTGTTGGGAACCAATTCTCGTTTGCAAAGCAAGCATTTTAGCGAACTGACTGTATGCCGGGATGCACAGCATTGCACAATCCTGACTCCGGCTTGTCCAGCATTTGAGACATCGCCAAACCCACCCCTCCCCCCTGCCCCTGCCCCAAGAGTGTGGTTCGTGGGTATGAAGCCAGGGATTGGATTTATTTTTTACTTTATTTATCAAAAACTAGGTCATGAGCCAAGCGCTATAGTATTAAGTTATCAATATTCACTCACTGAATCCTCATTTAACAACTCCATGAAAGCTAGGTACTCATTATCAATGCCCATTTCACAGAAGGGGGAAACAAGGCACAGAAATGTTAAGTAAGCCAACCAAGATCACCCTGCTAGTAAGTGGCAGGCCTAGGTAACCACGCTGCTCTATGGTCTCCATGTGCCCCAAGGGGCCTGCCGCCTCGCCCAGAGCAGAGCACAGGGCTTTGCAGTCCATGCTTTGGGGTGAGGCACGCCCGGATTTGAATCCTGACTCCCCCACTCACTAGTTGTGGAGACACATTCTTCACTTCTCAGAGCCTGGGGTTCCTTTTCGGTGAAGTAGGAATTAACAGTGATAGGCTATCTCCTCAGTGCTGTTTAAGTCTTAAATGAGATAAACGTCTCAGAACAGAACCTGGCAGTCAAATGCTCATAACCCCCCATCTCCTAGCCCATGGCCACATCCAGTCCTGGTTTGTCCTTCAGGCATGATGACTGCTAAAAGCAGAGGTGGGGAAGAGAAAGGGTGTTCTGACCACCCGTCTGGCCCTCTGGGCCTGTGGGGATTAGGAACAAGCTTTGGCAGGAACGCATCCAGGTGAGGTGGCCCTGCCATCAGCTCACATCTGCTTTCCAGGGCTGTGGGCACAGTGACCCAGACACCTCAGGACAACGATGCAGAGGGAAGGGGCGGGGCAGGGGGCACTGGCAGCCAGTTCTGAGGACGTTGGGGCCCCGATTCTGTGTGATGAAGGAGACTTGGGGGGAGGGGTGGGGAGGAGGGGTGGGGTGGAATATGTGCATGCTTCTCTTCATAATTCCTACCCTTTATCAAAATTTGCAGAGGATCACCTGTGGCCAGGACCCGTGCTAGGCAGGCACTGAACTCACTATCTAGACAGACATAGATGTGACAATTTCAATAGAGTAGAGGGTGCTATGGAGGTGCTGGGGGACGGGGGCAGAATGGGCTGTGGCAGCTACTGACACACCCAGAGGAATTGCGGGTCGTGCTGGTCCGCATCCCCTGCCCACGCCCCGGGCAGACATTGCTAATCAACCTCGACACTCCTGCCAAGCCTGGACTGGGCTCCAGAATCCTTCTCAACACACCACTCCGGGGGCCATCATCAATTAACTGGAGTTGGCACATGAGATAAAGCGTATGTGCCAGTTCTTAGCTGAGGTCTGGAGGAGGAATGAGTCAGAGGGTGGAGAGGGAGTAGGGGTAGGAAAGGGGGTGCCAGGTAGAGGGGGGTAACGTATGAAGGACCTGGAGGTGAGACAGAGGGGCGCATAAGAGGTTCAGGGTGCTGGGGTGGGGACACATGGCTGGAGACTGGGCGAGGCTGGCAGAGGTCAGGGAAAATGAGTGCCGAGGGACAGGTTACAGCGTTTAGACCAAAATGGGGACTTGAAGGTATCCAGGCAAGAGTGATGAGTGGCCTTGACGAGAGGGTGGGGATGGGGAGAAACAGATGGAGTCCAGAGATAATTAGGAGTGAAATGGCAGAGCCCAATTACAGATTGGATTTGCAGTGTGAGAGAGGGGGGCCCACCTGGGAGAACCCCAGGTTTCTGGTTGGGCAGCTAGGAGATGGTGGCACTACGCACTCAGGCAGGGTGGCAGCCTCTGCTGGTCCCCCCACCACCATATTCCCTCACCCTCGCCACATCACTCTGACTTCTAACTGCCAGCACATGTGTCTCCCTGGCCCCGAGGAACACCTCTGGCCTCCAGAGCCCACTGTGCTGCCGGAAAGGCAGGAGCGCCAGCCGGTAACTGATGCGAGTCGGGGTATAAATACGTCAGCTCCCTCGCCTCCTGGGGGATGACTCTCAGGGGCATGGTCCACACTGGCTCCCATCAGGACTAAGCTCCGGCTGCCCACAGAGGCAGCTGGCTTCTCAGTGCCCACATTACTGGACACCTCCTCTGCCTTCTTTCTGGAATCACCTGCACGCAACTCCATGTCTCAGGTCTGGCTCTCAGGAACCTAAACTAAAGCAGATGGTCCAGGGAGTATCTCAGGATTCAGGGGGGCCCGGGGAAGTGCTGTTCTCATGGCCCTTTCTCAGGAGGCTTGAACCCCTGGCCCTTTGTCTAGGGGAGATGGACCTGCTGGTGGAGGGGAGTTTGGCTGGTTGCCAAACCCAGTGCTGTTCCTTTCCAACCGTGACTCACTGAACCTCAATTTTCAATTAGGCAGAAAGGGGATCAGAGGAAGAAAGCCCTTCTCCAGCTTCAGCAGATAAACCAGAATCAGTCCAACATGCTGAGGTCTGCAGAGGGAGAAGATGGAGCGGCTTGGGGCCCTTCCAGGAATCTTGATAGATGCAGCCATTATATGAGGGAAAAGAGTCAAGGGCAATCGTTAAGGGCAGACTCCAAACATCTGAATTTGAATCGCAGCATTTGGAGCCATGTAACTGGCTGTATGACCTTGGGCAAGCTAATTAACCTCTCTCGGCTTCCGTTTTCTTGTCTGTAAAACGGGGATATGAACAGTCCCAGCATCTTCAGGCTGTCACGAGAATTAAAGGAGTCAACATCTTAAAGGCACTGAACACACAGCCCACGCTCTCTACGTGTTACTCTAGGACAGCGGTTCTCAACCTGTGGGTCACGACCCCTTTGAGGGTCAAATGACCCTTTCACAGGGGTCGCCAAAGACCATCGGAAAACAAACAGATATTTGCATTATGATTCATAACAGTAGCAAAATTACAGTTATAGAGTAGCAACGAAAACAATTTTATGGTTGGGGGTCCCCACAACATGAGGAACTGTGTTAAGGGGTCGCGGCATTAGGAAGGTTGAGAACCGCTGCTCTTGGACATCATCACTGTGAAGCCAGGGCTGCTCAATCTCATTGTACACACGAACCACCTGGGGACCTCACTAAAATGCAGATTCTCATCAGTGGGTCTGTGTGTCTCCCAAGCTCCGGAGGAGGCTGCTGTTGCTGCTGCTGCTGCTGCTCGGCTGTGGACCACTCCTCGAAGAGCGAGAGCTGAAGCCACTGTTCGCTGGTACCGTGTAACCTGGAGCCCACAGATCTTCACTCATAGGATGGCCCAACCCACGTGCGCCAAGACCTGAGGGGGACGCAGCCTTCCCAAAGTTCTCTTCGGCATTTGGCAGCTCTCACCACACTGCTAGTTACTTGGTCAGAAGAAGGCAGGGTCCCGGAGGCGCCCGCCTCAATGGTCTGACACACCGTAGGTGCTCGATGCCATTTGCTGAGGTGAAGCGCCGCATGGGAGCAGCCCTGTGCCCACTTGCAGGAATACACATGCCCGGTGGTGATCCAGTGCCTGCGGCAGACAGACCTGGAAGCGCCCAGGGCCACAGGCTTGGGGGGCTCCCGCTCAGGCATGCTGGCTTCCTATCAGCCGCAGCTGGGCTGGCAGGAGCCCAGAAGGAGGATGGTCACACCCCCTCCTGCTTCAGAGCTTGGCATCTGAGTCCTGCCAGTGCCAAAAATACCTCCAGAACAAGGGGGAGGCCGACCACAGCTCAAGGTCGCTACCTGTCCCTTCACCTTCCCTTCCTCGGCCAGATGTTGGGCAGGGTGGCAGCACCTGTCTGGGCTCAGCCCCTCGGGGGAAAAACTGCCTCCTGCTGGACCACACACCCTCCGACCCACCCTATCCTTCCTCACTTGGGCTCAAGACACCCACCCACAGCCTTCTAGTAATCATAATCATCACAGCTAATACTTATTCCGGGTTTACTCTGTGCTAAGCACTTATATAGACACGATTGTATTTGGGGGGCTCACTGTATCCGTTAGGATGCAACTGGCCTCAAGGAGTGAAATACCCAACTAACAGCGGCTGAGTCAACCACAGACAACAATCATCATAGGGAATCATAAATACCGCTTGCTGGGTGCCAGTCACTGTTCTAAGTGCTGTCACATAAGAGTACATTAACTCATTTAACCCTCACAACAGCTTTATTAGTGGTCCGTACTATTGTCCTCTTTCTGTAGGTGAAGAAACTGGACTCAGAGAAGACAAGTAACTTCCCCCAAAGTCACACAGCTACTAAGAAGCAGAAATGAGGTACAAGCCAAGGTTGTCGGACTCGAGTTCTGGGTTTGAACTTCTCTGTAATGTAAGCAGTCTCTCTGGGTCCTTAAAACACATGATAACAAGTGACAACAACAGCCACCTCCCAAGCACCTGCCATGCAGGCATCATCTCATTTCTTCTTCACAAAACCCTCCTATGCTGTTCTCCTTGGAGGAAGCTGTGTGGCGTCTCTGAGCCTTTATCTCCTGTTCTATAAAATGGAAATGTGGGTTTGACTTCCTGTGGCTGCTCACGGCACCATGCTGCCCTCCCGTGACCTGGTCCTCCAACCTGCTTGGAAGCCTACAGATGAGATATGTGCTGGCCTCCCGGAGCTTAAGCAGACCAAGGAACATGCCCAAGGTCACTCGGGGGTCAGTGGCAGAGCCAGGACTAGGACTCAAACCTCCTGACCCTCTGAAACTCAGCAGGGACCCACGGCTATCTAGGTGCCCAGAATATCTTCCTCCAAGTTTTGCTGCCTTGCCAAGCTTCTCAGGTTAAAGAAAACATTTGTTCCCTTCCTCCTCCTCCTCTCCCGTCCGCCTGTCCTCCTCCTCTTCTCGTCCTCCGGAAAGTCTCCCTAAGAGGTGGGTGGAACGGCAGCATCTGCCAAGCAAGGCCATTCACAGAGGCCGGAGATGGCCAGTTTAGGAGCTGCTGGGGGTGGGACAGCTTTCAGGCAGCAGAAGCCCCCAGCGGCAAGGCAGGGCCCGAAATGGGGGGGAGCAAGGCTGAGCACTGTCCTAGCTCTTTATAAAAGCTAA
This sequence comes from Hipposideros armiger, assembly GCF_001890085.2. Classification (NCBI taxonomy): domain Eukaryota; kingdom Metazoa; phylum Chordata; class Mammalia; order Chiroptera; family Hipposideridae; genus Hipposideros; species Hipposideros armiger. Next base: position 4,294,415 of record NW_017731381.1, read on the forward strand.
CCCATTTAACCTTCATAATACCGCTATGAGATTAGTAGTACCCTCATTTCACAGGTGAGGAAACTGAGGCACAGAGAGGTGATTGGACCAAGGTCACACAGCTGGCGAGCCATGGAGCCAGGATTCAAATCTAAGCAGTCAGTCACCAAAGTCTGGCTCCCCTCACTCGTCCTCAGAGGCTCCTTGCTCCATCACCTCCCTCCTGAAGATGGGATGGCCCAGGAGCCCTGAGCCAGGGCCCCTCCCAGCCTAAGGCCCTCCCGCCCCACGCGAGAGAAGACCGAGGGCCAGGATGGCCAGCGGGCTGGCCGGGCCCCACACTCACTTGCCCTCCGAGCCGTAGCTGTTCATGCTGTCCTCAATGGACTCATGGCTGGCCTGGCGCAGGGTCCGGCTGGGCATCTCTACCGCCAGGCCCGTCTCTGTGCTCCTCTGGATGGCTCCCTTCAGCCTCCGGCTGTCCCCTTCTGGGCAGAGAGGCCAAGAGCAGTGGGGAGAGAGACACGGGGCGGGAGGGACAGAGAGGCGAGACATCTGGTTAGGATTTCAGTGGCTGGTGGCTGACCAGCTTTGGCCCCATCCCCAGTCCATCAACCTCTTCCCCCCACAGGTCTCACCTGCACCCACCCTCCTCAGGACAGCCTGTCCTTGTCACCCACCCCAAACAGTAGCCCGTGAGTTCTCTTAACTGACAGGTTCATTTACATGTACCGTTTCTCTCCACTTGAATTCACTTCTCTGCTGCAACCTCCTCCAAATCACTTCTCCCCCTCACCAGCTACTATTTATTGAGCACCTACTATGTGTCATATTCTCTTTAAGTGCTTTGCATGGATTTGGACCTGGGTTTCTCAACCCCAGCACAACTGGCAGCTTGGATGAGATATTGCTTTGTTGTTGGGGCATCCTGTGCATTGTAGAAGGTCTGACGGTACCCCTGGCCTCTACCCAGTAAATGCTAATAGCACCTTCCCGTCCAGCTGTGGCCATCAAAAATGTCTCCAGACATTGCCAAACATCCCCCGGGGGCAAAAGTCACCCCTGATTTTGAGGACTGCTGATTTAGACCATGGGCTATGAGATCAGGCATCCTAGGCTCAAATCCTGGGTCTCTTTCTCACTGGCTGTGAGACTTTGGGAGAATCACTCAGCTTCGCTGTGCCTCGGTTTCCCCAACTGTAAAATGGCCAAACAACAAGATTTTTGTGAGGACAAATGGCCCTCCCTCTGCCCTTGCTATTTCCTCCCCTTGAACAACGCCTCCCGCACAGCAGCTCACTCCTGCACTTCTACTCTGTGATTAAGTCATCCTATCCAAGACCTTCCTGGACCTGGGGGAGAGCAGTGCCACCCAAACCCCTTCATCCTTCTTGGCAAGAAGACAGAAGAGCTGGGTCTGCATGTCGCATGCCAGGGGACAGAGTGAGGCCAGGACATCTTCCACTGGCCTCCCAGCTCAACGATGGTGTCCCCTTCCTCCTGACTTTAAGACACAAACAAACACACACACACACACACACACACACACAGATGCTGTGTTTCTCAGAGTGCGTGTCTCTCACATGTGTCTGCGCTATTCAGACACAGGCGCCCACATACTCAGAAAAACGCACAGTAACATATGCACACGTACCCAGGAACACACGTGCAAAGACACAGAGTGTGTTTATGTAGGTCTGAGTGTCCACAGACCTATCATGCTGTGTTTCTGAGGCCAGTCACATGCAGAGATGCATATCTATAGACGAAGGATGTGCCAACCCACTCAAAAAAGCACAGGGAGAAACTGACTCTGTACTTCTGGGTATGTCACCCTGAGTGTTTCTGAACACGTGGCAGAATGTATGTGGTCCTTATGTCTGTGTTCCCGTCACTTCACTATTTGTTCTTTCCCTAATTTCTATCTGCAGCCTACTCATATATTTCTTGGTGTATAGCAAGTATAGAGGCACAGCAAACATTCCGCACACACGTGATCACTCAAAAACTCACAGATACGCACAAGCACATATGTCAGGGGACAAGCACCCCCTCCTCACCGGACCCACGACCAGCACCCGCAGGCAGGCTGCAGACGCCTGCCTGGGATGTTTACCTCCCCACTGAGCACTGCTCTGGAGCTCCACGCCAGCTCGTCCCCACCCACCAGGATCTGATTTATTTCTCCAGGAAGACGGAGGACCAAAACATGACAACTCGGTCCCCGCTGAGACTGAGGAGGAGGTTTGGAGAGGTGGGCTTCACACCTGTGTGCCACGCAACAGCCCCACAACATTCCACATCCTGTCCTCTATTTGGGCCCCAGCACAGGTATGGATTCACCCAGGTGAGCCTGGCTTTGCAATCGCACAGCCCAGGCAGAGTCCCAGGCAAGCTGACCTTGAGCAAGTTGGGCAGGACCTACCCCACAGAGCTGTTGAGGGGGTTAAATGACAGTACATCCACCACAGTACCTGGCACATAGTAGGTGCCAAACAAAAGTAGCCACAGCTGCTGCAGAGAAAGACCTCTCAGTACCTCCCAAATCTGCCCACGCCAGCTGTCTTTCATGTTCCCTCTGACATAACACCTTCCCCACCTCATGAGTTCCCAGTCTGGGGACCCAACCACACCAACAAGGTCCACCATCTAACCTCAGCCATCTAACCTTTCCATTGGCCATCTCTTGCTCACGCAGTCACGGTCCCCAAAGTGACTTTCCCAGTGCGTTCCCACTCCCCGCCCCGCCCCATCCATCCCAACAGATGACCTTTCTCCTATTTGACTGAGAAGACGTGTTTCTTTGTCTTGCTCTTTCTCACTCCAAATTTCACCATCCTCAGACCTTCCAACCTGCCCCTCAGCCCTCCCGCCCCCTCCTCTCTGAGAGGAAGGGGTGACCCTTCTCCTTGCCAAAGCCCATCTGCCATCTGTTCTTGCCCTCCCACCTCCTCCCGTCCTCACCGGTAACTCCTCCCACCACTGGTCTTCTCTGGACCCTGAATCTGCCACCTCTGCGTCTTCTGGCTCTTTCATTCCTCCTGCCAGCTTGCTCCAGGCTTCACTTCTTCCACCACCCCCTTCAACCAGCGCACTTCAGAGAACAGCCTCTCCCACCATGTCGCCAACCACGCACTCTCGCCTTAGCGTGGCTTCCACTCCGCCGCTGCGTTCACACGGCTTACTAAAGCAGTCTCCAATGACTGCTCACGACCACGCACAAGGGCCTCGTCTCAGTCCCCGGCCCCTGAAGGGTGGCACCTTCTTCCTTCCCTTAAGAAGCATCTATGGAGTGCCCTCCTGTTCAGGGAGAAGCCCTCATAAAGATGTTAAACCCTAAGTCTGGCCTCCATTGATAAGAGGCTTCATCACCCATGGTTATCCTAACACTCCACTGGAGAGCCCCAGAGTTGGAGTCCTGTCAACTTTGGGTACCGATTATGGCTGGCCACTGTGATGTACAAATCAATGGAGTTTGGATGAGCTCCTTCTAATGTATGTTCCCAACCATCCAGCCACCCAGACTCAGACCCTCAAAGAGCTCTCTGACTTTTTTCCTTCTCCCACCAGATGCCAAGCTACAGCAAGTCTTTGCCCTTAATATATATATATTTTTTAAGATTTTTATTGGGGAATTGGGGGATGGGAACAGTGCTGGGGAATTGGGGGAAGGGGAACAGACAAGTTGCTGTCCTTTTGGTCTTCAGTCTAGTTGTGGAGGACGTTGCTTCACTGGCCCAAGTTGGCACCATCATTGCGCTCTTCCCGGGTGAGGCAGATCAGTCACTGGCTTCTGGACGGCCGCTCACGGCGGCTGCTGGCCGCTCATGCTGGCTGCTGGCTACATACGGTAGCCCATGGCAACCCACTGCAGCAGGGGCCACAGCCTACGCCTCGCAGGCGACTCCAGGTTGAGCTGTTGTTCAGCATCTTAGCTGTAGAGGGCAGTGTCACTGGCACTCATATGTGGGATCCGAACCGGGGTCCTCTGGCGTCCCAAGCCAGCTCTTAACCAACGCGCCACTCAGCCGGCCCCCTTAATATCTCTTCTATCTCTCCCTTCTTGTCCATTTTCACCGCCAACCACCCTCATTATCTCAAATCTAAACTATTTTAATAGCCTCCTAACTGGCCTCCCTGTTTCCCACCCACTAACAGATGAACTATCTTAAATTACCACTTCAGGCCAAGATAGTCTACCCCTCCCAATTCATTCTACACGAAAGTACACAGAGATACACATGAAGAGGTTCCCCACAGTATCGTTTACACAAATGAAATGCTGGAATTTACTGTCCATCAACAGGGGACTGGTTTACAAAATGACACATCCCACAGTAAAATACTGTACAACCATTAAAAAAGAATCAGCTAGGTCTAGTATACAGTGACATAGAAGATTGCATCAGCACACTGTGAAGTTAAAAAAGCATGTTGTTGGACAGTATGTATAATATTATGCCATTTTTTGTAAAGTTATAGGTAGCTTATATATAATATTGGGTTGTTGGAGAAATCATGACATTTTTTCTATGTTTTTTGTCGCAAAAATGTGTCATGACTTTTCTGACAACCCAATATATATGTAATATTATATAATGCATATCTTCTTTGTATTTATGCATAGGCACAGAAAAATCTGGGAGGATATGAACCAAACTGTTAATAGGGAATAACTGTAGTGAGAAAGGTTGTTACAGGTGTGTGGAAGATCATTTTTGGTAACTTTTTAATCTAAGTATAAGATGTATACAGAAAAGTGTACAAACCTTAAGTGTATAGCATGATGAATTTTTACAAACTAAACATACCCATGTACCTGCCCCCAGACGAAGAACCAACATTACTAGGATCCCTGAAGCCCACTCGTGCACCCCCTTCCAGTCTCTATCTTGCTCCACAAGGGTAGCCATTATTCTGATCTCTAATGCCAGACATTAGTTTTGCCTGGTTTTGAACTTTATATACAGAGCATGGCCTTTGGGGTAGGGGGCTGGTTTCTTCTGTTCAATATTATGTTGATTGGATGAGATCCACCCACATTATTGTATATGGTTGTAGATGGCTTACCACCAGTGCTATGTGATATTCCACTGTATGACTATACCACACTCTATTTATCCATTGTACTGTTGATGGGCATTTGATTTTTTTCACGGTTTGGAGCTATTAAGAATAATGCTGCTATAATTACTTCAGTGCATGGCCTTATGAACATTTGTACCCAGGTCTCTCTGAAATATACCTAGGAGTGGAATTGCTGGGCCACAGGGCCAGCATTTGTTCAGCTTTAGCAGACGTTGCGCCAAGTGATTTTCCAAAGTAACTGCACCAGTTTACACTCCAGCCAGGGCATTGGAAGATTTTGTTTCTCTTTTGTATGCTTCTATGTCTCTTGAAGGTTTACAGTTAAATGTAACTCTAGAATGTAAATGAAGGTAAAATACAAACTCATTTAAAAAGTCACACCTTCAGTCATGCTATGATCCTATTTTAAACCCTAGAATGGCTCCCCACTGCCTGCCAAATGAGGTTCAATCGTTGCACCCAAGAATTCAAGCCTCTCCCTTACCTGAGTCCCTCCCCACCTGCTCCAATCTCCCTCGGTCTCCACATCCCAGCCCAGCCAGGTACCTCTTCGCTCATGTGCATCTTCATCCTGGTTTCCTCTCCTTTACTTCCCTCCTTTCCTCATGCTTCCCTATCAAAATTCTAACCACCCTCCAGGGTTAAGCTTTAAATAACACTTATCATTTATTGGGCACTCACCAAACTCTTAGGGCTTTTGTGAGGATTAAAGATAACAATGAGGTAATGTAGTAATATAACATTAAATCCTCAGGACATCCTGGGTGGGTGATGGTACTCAGTAAGCACCCAACAAAGGTAGCTATTATTAACATTATTATTACCATTTTCCCAGATACTATGTCAAGTGTTTTACCTAAACACCATCTCATTTAATTCTCACCGTAAGTCATGAGATTTCTATCCAATTTTGTAGGGAAATAAAATGAATATCAAGAAGGTTAAGTAACTTTCCCAGGGACACACACAGCTGTGAATGGCAGAGCTGGAATTCAGACCCAGGTCTTTCTGGCTCCAAAAACCACGTTTTTCATAAATCATTAAACAACTCACTGTGCGCTACTGCAGAATTCAAATGCCATGTCTTCCACACAAGCACATCCCTGATCAAACTCCTTGAGCCCCAGGGGCCCTGTATCTTCATCTTGACTGGGGTATCTATTCCGCTGCACCTTGAAACACAGTCCTCAGTCAGCCTAGTTGATGTCAATAGTGTAAACTCATTCCTCCGTTACTTCTCTTCAGCACCTAGGACAGCGCTCTGCATTGCCCGTTCCACTACAGTGTGTTTAATTCAGTTGGCTTTATTTTTAGGTGTGTCCCTAAGAAAAATGCAAATTCTCTAGTAAAGAAAACAAGTAAGTCTCATTCAGTTGTTTATACCTGAATATGAACGTGTTTAATGTAGCTTCTCCCAAAAGCAAGTGTTCATAAGGATAACAGAATGATGACAATGATAAATTACTAGAACAGGTAACATTATTTTTAGCACTTGTCCTGTACCGTATGTGTGTGTGTATGTGTGTGTGTGTGTGTATACACACATATATATACATATATATAGACATATAGACATATATATAAAACATATTTTATTTATATATGTTATATTATTTAGCACTTACCCTGTACCAGGCATATATAGTATACAGGGGTGCCAAAAAAACGTATACACATTTTAAGCGATGTTACCACTTTGGTCAATGTTGCTCAAGCAGTAGTTCGCTGTAATCAGAGATGTCTGGACGCTGATGGTCACCACTGTGAGCACTCCTTGTAATTGCAGAAATCAAATGTGACTTGTATTCATTTTTGTTCTCGGTATATATTGAGTATTACAATTTCAATACAGTTTTTTCCTTTTTTAAAATGTGTATACATTTTTGGCACCCTCTGTATACTTATATACCGTGTGTGTGTGTGTGTGTGTGTGTGTGTGTGTGTAATTTAACCATAACTCTGAGAGTCAAGTACTGTTATCCTAATTTTACGAAAAGGAAAGAGGGTCACAGCAGTTCAGCAACTTGTCCAAGATTACACCGGACAAGACAGAGCTGGGTTTAAAGTCAGGTCTGCGCTTACAAAGTGCACTCAGCGATGAGACCAGCACTCCGATCAAGGAACAAAACATCACCAATGTCCCCAGAAGCCCCTCATAAGTAGCAGTGACTTCCCCTCCCAGAGTAGCACTATCTTGACTTCTAACAGCACAGACTGGTGTTGCCTACCTTGTATATTTATATACTAATATATATTCTTTATCACGACTTCTTCCACTCAACATTATGTTCGTGAGGCTCATCCACATTGACTGTTTCATGGCAGTTCATTCTTGCGGTTTTATTGTCTTACATGGTGTGAACATATCAAAATTATTTTCATCCTTTTCATTGTTGATGCGTATTTGGGTAGCTTCCAATTTGGGGATGTTTCAAATAGCCGTCAAAGACATTCTTGTATGTGTCTTTTGGTGACTATCTGTGCACATTTCTTCTGGGCACATACTTAGGAGTGAAGTTGTTGGGTCACAGGATACACATTTGAAATGCTTTTTAAATGGGTTAAGCATGGACTGAAAAAGTTAACACACTAGATTATCTTTCAGCAGGAAGCAATGTTCAGAAGTGAAACTCAGGTCTGGAATATCTTGGGAAGAAGGATGGTGGGAAAATGGTTAATTAACTGTCTATCTGGTTCACATTAACCTTCCCCAAATATAATATGTGTTAAGTGAAAGTATAGAGGGCAGAGAGCACCCAGGACAGGAGAGAAAGGAGTGAACAAGTCCTGGGACGCAGTAGGCATTCAGTCAATGCTGGCTACTATAACTCACCTGTTCAAAGGTCAATGGTCAACTGCTCACTGATACTTTCTCACAATTTGACATTATTTCATTGATTCTAAGACATACATTTTTCAACATATCTAAAATTAACATATGAATGATAACTGATGGCAAGTCAGAGTTAAATTCTGACAAGTTTTCTCTCTCTTGGTGGTACGTAAAATACCTGTGACTTGCAATTGAAGGCCGCTGAGATGCTAGTAAGTACGGTGCCCACACAGCCAGATGCTGAGGGAACTGTCCGTGGTGCTGACCAGGAGAGGAGGCCTGAGTTTGCCTGGGGCAGACAGAGATGGCAGCTCACAGGGAGCGGAGATCTCAAAACCAGGCAACCCCATGCCGTGCTTGTTTTTAAAACACAGTCCCTTTCCACTGGCTTTCTGATGACTCAAAGTCCTCCATTCCACATAGACAGGGACTTCCACTTACTGAGCTCAGCCAGAGCCTATGATAGGGGCTCAATTTATACTACTTCATTTAAGCCTCACAACCCCTATTGTCTCCATTTTCAGAAGAGAAAGCTGACTCAGGGAGGCCAATGAAGCTGCCCAAGATGGCAAAACTGCTAAGTGGGAGCAAGATTTTGGTTCCCACTTTTGCAGATCAGAGTACAACTAGCCTTTTAGGCTGCTTTATACTGGGGGAGGGGTGAGGGTGCATTTCTCAGACCTTCTTCCAAGAGGATTTGAAGGAGGGAGAGGGAAGATGCAAAGATGAAATGGGTGGGAGCAAGGGAGGCAAAGAGCCCATGATAAGGCTTTAAGAACACTAGACAGAGAGAATCTGAAGATGCCGAGAGGATCAACTGGGTAATGTATATAAATATACTTTGTAACTCTAAAGTGTTCTGCCCCTGGAATGGAATGTATTCTCACCAATCCAATGAAATAGACATGTATTGAGCTCATGCCCTATGCCATGCTTGTCTTGGCCTTGAGGAGTCTAATAAGATATAGTCCTTGTCTTGAAGGAGCTTACAGTTAGTGGGGGTGGGGGTGGGAGATGAAACCGAGAAGTAATTATCATTCACTCAACAAACTCTTACTAAGTGCCCGTTCAGGGCTTGTGCTGGAGACTCATGACACAGATGAATTAAACCCAGACCTTGCTGAAACTCCCAGTCTGCCATGATACAGGCAAGTGAAGTGGCAATTATAACACAAGGTGTTATCATTACAACACAGTATCATTCAAGGACAGAGATAGACACAGAGTATTGTGAGAGCTGAGGAGAAGAGTAACTAATGAAGCATTGGAAGTAGAGGGAGGGTCCAGATTGTAAGTAGAGTTATTTCAATACTGAATTAAAGTTGATTGCGCATAAAATCATAATACGATTTTACTATAGATGCAATTACTACCTTCTGGGAGTTTACAACCAAGAGCTATACCGACAAGTGCAAAACATCTAGGGAGAAGGCAAAAATGTGGAACCAAAATGCATTTGGGGGAGGAGGAGGAGGTCCTGCACTTAGCAGGGATGGTCAGAGGAAAGTCACTCACTCTATTCCGGCCAGCGTGAGTAGGCTTTCTGGAGAAGGGGCATCTCAGCAATCACTGGGAGGAAGACAGTTTACAATCCCCACAAGTGGGCATCTTTCCCCCAGGAAGCCATTCTCACCAGCACTTGGGAAAAACTGAGCAAGCTCTGGAACAAGTTGGGTTGTGGGCAAATGTAGAGTCTATGGGCCCATCTGGCCCTAGCAAGCTTCACAATCGGCACAGCACTCGAGGATCTGCCCTAAACCTATACTGCAAGTCTGATGCCACACGCGTACCAGGTGTTCCATCCACACTGGGTTACTCATCATTCACCAAACACAGCCCACATACTTCCGTCTTCTTGAAAGCACAGGCTCTGAAGCCAGAATAACTGGGCTTGGGACTTAAAAGTGTCCCTCTGCCACTTTCTGAATAAACTCAAGAAAGGAACTGAAGCTCTCTGAGCTTCAATGCCCTCATAAAATAGAATCACAATAGTGCCCTCCCCGCATATTATTGTAAGGATTAAATGCATCTGTCAGCTCTCACTAGGCGATGCTGCAGTAACAAGTGACCCCCAAAACTCAGTGGCTTTCAGAACAAAGGTTTAATTCTTGCTCACATGAAATGTCCCTTGTGAGTTAGCTGTGGCCCTAGCCCACAAATTATTCTGGGATGCAGGATGAAGGAACCAGCCCTATATGTGACATGCAATTCTCACAGCGGAGGGAAAATAGGAATAATGGAACCAGGAGAGAACTCTTCCAGCCACTGCACTTTTGTCGATGTATATATATTTTTATTTTTTTATTGTACAGAAGGAAAGATAAGAAATATGTCCCCTGATAATGTGAAAAGGCCAAGTGTAGGGGAGGTGGGGTGTGCTCTCTCTCCCACACATACATGGGAAAGAAAATTCATCAAGCTGACAAATGGTTTGCTATAACAAGGCAGGATGTTAGCCCATTATAGCACAGGTCCACATCAATTGTGAAATAAATCCTCTCATGCCCCTTGTGGGGCTGAACTCAATGACATAATACATGTCCAGTGACTATCATGATAAGATAAATGCACTCAGTAAATTATAGCTGCTTTTATCAACATGTAGTGTTATCTATCTACTGTGAGAGCGATAGCAGTGTTCCCTGTTCCCAGAAACTTTCAGAAAACTGAGGCCCTGAGAACTGAAGTAGTTGCTCATGGTCCCATAGCAAGTAAGTGGTGGGAAGGCAGAATGCAAAATGAATCCATCCCATCCACACACAGAGTTGAACATAAATGTTCACAGCTGCATTATTCCTGAGTGTCAAAAAGTGGAAACAATCTACGCAAAGTAGAAACAATCTGCGCCAGCCGAGTGGCTCAGTTGGTTAAGAGCGTGAGCTCTGAGCAACAGGATTGCCGGTTCGATTCCCACATGGGATGGTGGGCTATGCCCACCCGCAACTAAGATTGAACACGGCACCTTGAGCTGAGCAGCCGTGAGCTGCCGATGGGTGGCTGGATGGTGACTGGACTTGGAGCTGAGCTAGCTGCGCCCTCCACAACTAAGACTGAAGGACAACAACTTGGCTGTTCCCCTTCCCCAATTCCCCAATAAAATCTTTAAAAAAAAGTTGGAAACAATCCAAATGTTCACGAACTGACAAGCAAACAGAATGTAGTATATCCATATACTGGAATATTATTCAGCCATAAAAAGGAATGAAAGTCCTGATAAATGCTACAGCACAGATAAACCTCAAAAATAGGCACTATGAAAGACACCAGTCATGAAACATTACATATTCTATGACTGTTTATATGAAATATCCCAAGTAGGCAAAACCATAGAGATAGAAAGCACACTAGTGGTTGCCAGAGGTTAGGGTGAGGGGGACTGGACAGTGACTACTACTGGGTATAGGGTTTCTTTTTAGGGTGATGAAAATGTTCTACAATTGATTGTGGCAATGACTATATACCTGCGAATATACTATAATCCAATGAATTAGAAACTTAAAATAGGTGAATTATATGGTATGTAATTATATCTCATTAAAGCACATACACAGAGGGTGCCAAAAAAATGTATACACATTTTAAAAAAGGAAAAAACTGTATTAAAATTACACTGATGGTAACCACTTTGAGCACCTCTTGTAATTGCAGAAGTCAAATGTGACTTGTATTCATCTTTTGTTATTGGAATATATTGAGCATTACAATTCTAATATAGTTTTTTCCTTTCTTAAAATGTGTATACATTTTTTGTCGCCCTCTGTAGATTCTCCATCTCATCACCCAGGCCCTACTCTTGACCCCTAATCTCCACTGACCTCCAGAGGGTCAAGAAGCCAGTGGAGTGGGGGTGGGTTAGCACTGGCCTCTGCCAAGGGCAGCCGAGGGCTCCTGCTGAGCAAGACACCAGCACATGAAGGGCAGACGAGGCCTGAGTATGCAGTTTGGGTCCCAAGTATGCCATCTTCAAAGCACACACGTACCCTTGCATCCCACAGAGGCACACAGGTAATAACATGCAGTGGGCACATGGGGGAGAGGAGGTAGAATCCCTGACTCCCAGTGCCACAGGGCAGGCCTTCTGTCTGTGTCTCAGGCAGTCCACTGCCACCACCTTGCTCAGTCCACACGTGGTCAGCTTCCTTCAGGGCCTACCGGACACAGAAGAGCTAACCAGGATCAGGGGAGGCCAGTTGGAATGAGCTAGAACCACCCAGCTGGCACTGGCACTCACCAGAACAAACCCACCTTAGATCAGCTATTCTCAGTAGCAGAGGCTGCTGGTAAAGCTGTGGGCAGCTAATCCTCAATGCCCACTGAGGCTCTCCAGGCATGAACCTCCCTGCACACCTGCTTAATGCATGCTGGGTCTCATACACCTTAGACAGAAGTTCAACGCTTCATTTGCAAACAGTTGAAACAAGACCTCCCTTGATTTGGCCTTAGCAATGCTGCAGAGCATCTGCGCCACGCCTCGGCTAAGGAGCCTCAGTTTCTGTCCACTCCTTTTAATGAGGGCAGGACCATGTCTGTTTTGTAGACTTGCAAAGGTGCCTGGCACTCAACAGGTACTCCATACCCATTCAGGAAACCAAAGCCTGCTATGCTTCCAAATTCCAGCTCCATGCCTCTCAAACGTTAATATGCAAATGAACCACTCAGGGATCTTGTGAAAATACAGATTCGGATTCAGTGGGTCCTGGGCTTGAGATTCTGCATTTCTCACAACTTCCAGGTTAGGCCGATGCTACTGGTCCGTGGCCCATACTTCAAGTAGAAAGATTTCCGCCCATGTCAACTTACTCTCTTTTTTCTGATTGCTTTCCCTTTCTTGGTTGTTGTGTAAGGAGCCTTTGAGAAGCTGAAGGAAGCTTTTCTCTCTTTCCTTAAAAAACTATCCACCAGCACAGACATATAATATTGCATAAAATTTTGAGGCTTGCAGTCGATGGGTTAAAAACCTTTCTTCTGGACCGTTCTTGTGGAAAAGAGATTGCAGTAGAGGACAGAGAGGGGGGAAAAGTGTCATCAGAGTTAGGACTCCTGGGTCTGGTCCCTGTTTCACTATGGTCTTCCTGTGTGACATCAGATAATTTCCTGCCCCTCTCTGAGCTTCAGTTTCCCGTATCATGAAGGGACTGGACTAGATTATGATGATAAATAGGTTTCCTTATTTTTGCCAACTCTGGTAGCTATCACTTAAAATACCCATGTTCAGAATTCTTAGACTGTCTAGACTTGGCAGAAAAAGGTGCCATGATTGATTGGTGATGTCTGTCATGGTCCCAAGAAGGGGGGGGGCTTAATTGATTGGTGATGTCTGCCAAGGTCCCAGACCTGGAGGGCCCTTTGAGCTGTAACATTCCATAGCTCATTTAGAGTCATCCCAAACTGGGGAAAGAGAAGTCTGTGCTTGTCCTCCAGGGGGCAGGAAGGGATAATTCTTTAAGCTGCTGGCTTCTCACACCTGCCACCCTGCAGCCCCCTCTGAGGCCAGGTAGCAGAATCCCTGCTCCATGGCAGAGAAGGACAGCATGTCCTTGCGCTCCCATCCTTGGCTATTTTTAACTCCAAGGACAGAGGCTCAGGCAGAAGCTGAAATATAGAAGGGCTGCTGCAGGCCACCCAGCCTCCCAGGGGAGGGGAAGCCACCACCCTCCCATTAGTCCCAAAGTGTCCCATCGTTGGCCAAGTGAGAGGCAAGGCAAGCTGCCAAGCAAGGGCCAGGCACCTCACCTCAACTCCCATGCAAGTTCTTCCATGGTTCTGCCCCACGTTTCCCCAGGTGGGCCAGTGCCCCTCTTTGATACAACCACAGACCTTCTGCCAGTCCCTATCCCATTACACCTGTTATCCGTGCATTCATGCACCCAGCCCACATATACGTGCCGGGCCTTGTGAGCATCAAGCAAGACAGACGGGGGTCCTTGTCCACTGAGCCCTTCCAGTCCTGGAAGAAGGGCTGCACACAGGGCGGCAGCACAATTCCACAGCTACGGTGCAGCAAGTGCTTGCAGGGAACTGCACTGTGGTCACACCCACGCCTGTGAGCTCCTCAAGGGCTGGGAGGCTCTTCCTCGCCTTTCTATCCCTAAAACCTAAGGCCTGACCTAGCACAGAGAAGGATTCCGGGTATGTTTGCTGATTGAAAATAATGCTTTGGAGACATCTTCTGGAGTTCCAGGATCCTACAGGAGCCTACCTCAGACTATATGAGATCTATCCATTCATTCATTCACGCACTCACTCATTCACTCACTCACCAAGCCTTTTCTTGAGCACCTTCTATATGTCAAGTGCTGTTCTACGCACCGGAGCTAGAGCTGAAATGAAAATACGGCAGACAACGTGCCCTCCTACATCGCCACCTACAAGAGGCAAGCACACACCAAACCACGCAAATATGTGAAGATATAACGGGTGCTGGAAGGCGAGTGGAGGGACGGATGTTTCATTTTTAAACAGAGGTTAGGGAGGCCTTGCTATGACACATGGGTAAAGACCTGAAGGAGGTGAAAGAACGTGCCAGGTGGGTTTCTGTGGGGAAAGCGCTCCTGACACAGAGACGACAAACAGACCCTGAAGCGGATGTACGTCTGTGTGTTCGACAAACAACAGGAAGCCAGCATGGCTGGAGCAGAACCAGCAAAGGGGAGCGATACAGATGGACTTTGAGAGGATGTGGCAGGCGAGGAAGGACAGGCTTTGGGAGACAGACACACCTTGCAGTAAGCCTGGCATACAGTCAACGGAAGCAATGGCGAGGATGAGGAAGGCACGGACGATGATGACGATACAAACAACTAGCCCTGACCACGTGCCAGGTGCCAAGCCACACAATGACCATAGATGCATTTATTTCATCCCCACAACCACCTGCGAAATAGGCTCTATGTTATCCCCATCTCACAGAGGAGGAGGCTGAAGCTCAACCTGGCTTATGCGGCTGGGAGGCGGCAGGGCTGGAACAGGGACACTGGCCATCGGAATCACACCGGCCCTGACGCGCAGCCACCGTGAGTACGTTTCTTTCCCTCCCACATTCATTAACCACTTGGACTCCTCTGACAATCTTTGGAGAGCTGTTTTTCTCCATTTAAAAAAATTCTGGGTTTCTCCAGAATAGAAAAATAGACGTGCACGATGACACGACTTATACATCATTTCATAACATTCCAGGTCATGAACTCGGGCTCTGAAAATAAGTGCTTTATACACATTTGTAGCAAAAGCAAGCATTGTCAGAGTTGTCTAACGAGGCAGGCGGGAAACATGGGCTCCTATCAGACCAGGTCAAATTATTTCTACAATTTGTCAAGAGCATACTGGGAGTTAGGCGCTTGTAGATTCTTTGTATCTCATTTAAAACTCATTTGAACCCGGTGAGGTAATTGCTATTAGGCCGCTTTTACGCATGAGCACAGAGAGGTTATGTGATTTGCCCAACATCACACAGCTGGTATTTGGCAGAGTTGGAACCTGCCTCAGTCTGATCCCAGACCTCAGTCTCTGTTCCAGACAGCTTCCTCCGGATGCTATAATTGCACCCCTTTATCTCCCCAGAGAGGGGAAGCAACATGCTCAAGATCTCACAGCTCAGCACAGATACAGCTGGGTCTAGAGCTGTGCTGTGCAAGACAGAAAGCCACTAGCCACATGTGACCACTTAAATTAATGAACATTTTTAAAAATTAAGAATTTGGTTTCTCAGTTGCACTGACCACATTTCCAGTGCTGAACGGCCACACGGGCTGGTTTGGGACAGGGCAGATTCAGAACATTTCCAGCATCACAGAAATTTCTATCGGACAGCGCTGCTCTAGAACCTGGCATTTGACTCTCAACCCAAGGTTTCTGCATTGTCAGAGGCTACTCGAAATCAGATTTGCCTGATCAGTGCAGTGGATGGAAAGAGAGACAGGAATAGAGCAGCTGAGGTTGTGTAAGACAGCAAGCAAGCTCAGAGAAGGGGTGGGAAGAGGGACACTTAAGCTGGTATCTTGGACAGGATAAAAGACGTGCGATGACAGCCACTGGCTTGGGACCCGCCTCACCAGCAACAAACAGGCCTGCATGTCTGATTATAGTTCTTCTGGCTCCAGTTCTCATTTCTTTGTTAATGTCTGTGGTCTCGTCACCAAGGGACAAGGCCTTTTATTGGCAGTCCCCTGGGAGAGAGAACTCAGTGGCCAAAACCCCAGCTCACTTCCCTGGGACAGTGAGGAGACAGAGCAGGGGCAGTCCATAGCCAGCCTTGGACCCAACAAATCCAGTGGGGCCTGGACACAGGGAAGCCAGGCTGTGGGCACCGGGCAGTGACTCAGGGTGGAATGAGGCTGCAGATGGTGGGCAAGGTGTTGGTCACACCTGCAGCTGCCAGAGCAGATCTGAAGACCCAGACCACACCCAGGACCGCCATCTGAGCAGCCAGGCCACACGGTGCTCCCTGAGGACTCCTTTATATCTGCAAGATGCTCAAAGGCCTCGTACCTGGATTCCTCTAATGAAATGTTGCGGAGAGAGAGAAGAAGGGACCACAGAGCTATCCCTCCACTGCCTGGCCCAGAGGAAACCATGAGGCTAAGGCTCGGGGGCCCTTACCCTGTGCATAACGGTCCTTCCCTCTCTCCCTTCCTTTCTTTCTTCCTTCACATATGGACAACTGCAAACGCCTGCTGAAGGTGGGAGAAAAGAAGAGAATGAGATGGAAGACACAGACAAATTCCTTCCCATCTCTTAGCAGCTGAGTGGGCTTTAGAAACCCGCCAACCCTCTGAGCTTCATCTGCCTATCAGTAAAAGGGGAGTGACTTTGCTACCTCCTCCAGTGGCTCTGTAAGGCTCAACTGATACTACAATAATAATGCTGATAAATGACGACAGCCATTTAGTAAGAACTTTTTCACGCTGTACCTTATCACGCTACATTAGGGCCGGTCATACATTAAGCACTCCATAAAAGCCTCTGGAACGCTGAATCTACCATGTAAATGTTTTACGTAATAGTAATAATAATAATAAATTATGAAGTGAGTGCCTTACTACAGTACTGAGCCCATATCACACGTGTTACTCAATCCTTCCAGTGACCTGAGAGGTAAGTACTATTATCATCTCCACTTAGGAGGTGAGGACACTGGGATACAGAGGCTAAGTCGCTTATTTCAGAACACAGCTAATAGGGTAGGACAAGAAAAGGGGAGTGGTTTAAATACAGGGCTGTTTGATTTTAAAATCTAGGTCGTTTTGGCCTTCAAATTAAACAAGTATTGTGTAGACAACAAATTTGGTTTTCAGTATCATCACTACGTTAGGATTAATGGTGATGGTGACCCTGAGCCCAACGGAAGAAGGACTTCCTGCAGTTGGGCTGAACGGTTATAAGTTCCCTTCACTGTTATCCAAGAGAGACTGGACGAAGGCACGGTCCCCAGATGGGAGGCCGGACAGACACCGCATGAGTCGCCAATGGATGTGGTCAAACATCAGAATCTCTTGGGGAGCTTGGGAAGCTATTGATTTCCAGGTCCATCCAAGATTTTTAATTGAGTCGTCTGGGTTGGAGCTCAGGATTCGGGTTTCCGATGGGAAGGCGTGCGCAGAACAGGCTGAGAATCACTGGGCTTCTGAAATGCTGAGCACCCTCCTCTCCTAAGGTTGTTGGATTCTAGAGGCCATGGAAGCCACCAAAGGAACCCGGGACATGCCCTCAAGAAGCATGCAATCGCTTACTAATGATGAAACCTCGCTCTGTGTCAAGAATTACACGCGTGGCCCCATGGACTCCTCCCCCTAGGCCACTTCCTCCCCAGGTTCCCTGTCTCCTCCTCCCCTTTTTCAGCTCCAGCATCCCTTCCTCCAGGAAGCCCTTCCTGATTCCCAGAGCCAGGGACCCCTCTTTGGGCTTCCAGGATGATAAGGTTTTCATTTGCGGACGTCTGTGTCTACGTCAACCCCCACCACCGCAGGCCGTGGTGGAGCTGGCCGCTCACTCAAGTCTCTGTGCCCAGTACCCAGGCCCAGCGGAGGTGCTCACTAAGCATTTAGAGACGGACTTGTTCTGCTCCATGAAGGATGGGCAGAGCAGGCAGCGAGGAAAGCAACTGCTGCAGGGAGGAAGTAATCCAGGTCACCAGGTTGGGAGGAAACAGAACCTACAAATTCTCCCTGCCACTGTTCAGAAGCAGCCGGGGCTATTTATAGCTCACAAGCCTTCTGCTTCTCGCATTTAAATGCTGGGCCAGGCATGGAATAAAAATCCTGGGTAGGTCTGTCGGTTTTAAATTTTATTTCTTTTCTTTCTTTCTTTCTTTTTTTCTATAAGAACAGGAACAGAAAGCAGGGAAGAAAATGAACCATGGCTATCAGCGTGAGCTGCCCTGTGTCATCTCTGGGTCTGACTTGGCAAGTCTGTGGTTTACAGACAAATCATACGCCACTCTAGACCTGATCCTAGAAATTGGTGTCCCTGTGGAGATGAGCCTGTGAAGGTCTTTTTAAGGTGATTTTTAAATAGTGGCTTCAGTTTACAAAACAGTATCACAGCATGACCCTGCCATGGTTTAAACACGCATTCCTACACGCACACACACATGGGCGTGCACGCATGCACACGCACACCCCCATAACACAACTGAAAAGAAATGGCCCCAATGGTTAAATATTCTGCTTTTGGGTTATAGGATTGGAGTCATTTATTTGTGTGTGTGTGTGTGTGTGTGTGTGTGCATTCTCTGCATTTTCCCGAAATTTCCACCATGCGTACACATAGCATAGATTGGGGATGTTAGATGCCAGAAAACCAGCTCTGCCATTCGCTAGTGTGCGACCTTGGGGGAGTTCCTCAATTTCCTCATCTGTACAATGGGAATAGCAGGAGGACCTCCCTCGGAGGTTCGCTCTGAGGACGATACAAGGTCACATGCATGAAATCTGAGCATGGCATCTAGAACATGCATGTGTAGGAAATGACACCTAGAGCAAACATACAAGTGTTTGCAACTTGTGAAAGAATAATATTGTTTTAAAAACTTAAAACGATAAATGGTGCCTCTCCCACTCCTGCTGTAGACCACAGCCTGGGAGGGCTCAGAGGCTCTGAGTTCCACATCCAACCTGGCTGAAAATGCACCAGAGGACCCTTTCTTCCCCTCTCAATCTCACTTTTCTGACTTTGAAAACGATGGTGGTGAGGGTGAGGAGTAAGGCCCACCCCTCTCGGCAGGGATCCAAGAGGCTTGAAGATAATGACACAGCTCTGGTCCTCACCAAGGGCAGGCGGCATGAGGGCCTTTCCTAACCCACCCACCCCTCCTTCCTGGTCTCACTTCCTCCCTATGCCCATTTCCTAATGCACCTATCTTGCCTCAGTGAGGAATAAATAAACCGTATGCACCTCCCTGACCACACAGGACACCCAGGGACCTGGACCGCCTTCCCCAGATCCAGCCTGGTAAGCAGCTTTTCCTCTTGAAGACCGTACAAAGCACCCCTTGCTCAACGGGGTCACCCAGTTATATGCTCTGCTGTCTTCCCTCCTTGGCTGAGGGGGGATCCCGTACTGTCCTGCACCATACCTTCACAACTCAGCACATTAGAACAGGGATCAGTAAACGTGTTGACTGCATCAAGTATGCTTTGAATATTGAATATCAACTATAATTAAAAATACATACATAGGGGCCGGCCAAGTGATTCAGTTGGTTAAGAGTGCGAGCTCTCAGCAACAGGGTTGCTGGTTCAATTCCCACATGGGCCAGTGAGCTGCACCTGAGCTGAGCTGCCACTGAGCTGCCAACAGGTGGCAGGATGGCTCAGCTGGTGAAAGCAGTGCTCTTAACAACAAGGTTGCCTGTTCAGCTCCCGCATGGGATGGTGGGCTATGCCCATCTGCAACTAAGATTGAACATTGAGCACCTTGAGCTGAGTGGCTGCAACCTGAGTGGCCTCCACCTGCTGATGGGTGGCCGGATGGCAACTGGACTTGGAGCTGAGCTAGCTGTGACCTCCACAACTAAGATTGAAGGACAGCAACTTGGCTGTTCCCCTTCCCCGATAAAAAAAAAAAATCTTAAAAAAAAATATATATATATATATATATATATATATATACACACACACACACACACACACACACACACACATATATATTGTCACTAAGTGTAAAGTACAGCATAGGGAATACAGTCAATGGTATTGTAATACCTATGTATGGGGTCAGATGGGTAGTAGATTTGTTGGGGTGATCACTTTGTGATGTGTGTAAATGTTCAATCACTAGGTTGCTTTGTACACCTGAAATAATAAAAAATAAATAAAAACTCATAGATGAAGGAAAAAACCTCATGAATAAAATTTTTAAAAAGAGGGCCGGCCGAGTGGCACGTTGGTTAAGAGCTGGCTTGGGATGCCAGAGGGCCCCGGTTCGGATCCCACATATGAGGACCAGTGACACTGCCCTCTACAGCTAAGATGTTGAACAACAGCTCAGTCTGGAGTTGGGCTGCCATGAGTCCACCAGCGACTGGTAGGCTGCAGCCCCTGTGGCAGTGGGTTGCTATGGGCTACCGTGTGTAGCCAGCAGCCAGTGTGAGCGGCCAGCAGCCACTGTGAGCGGCCGTCCAGAAGCCGGCGACTGATCTGCCTCACCCGGGAAGAGCACAATGATGGTGCCAATTTGGGCCAGTGAAGCAATGTCCTCCACAACTAGACTGAAGAACAAAAGGACAGCAACTTGTCTGTTCCCCTTCCCCCAATTCCCCAGCGCTGTTCCCATCCCCCAATTCCCCCCCCCCCCCAAAAAAAGAATGTGAGCAGTGATCAGGCTAACAGACTCAAGCAAGAGCAGACCGGCGTTTGACCTTACTTCTGAATGGCCCTGTGCCAAAGACAAGCCTATCCTCTCTGAGCCTCAGTGTCCTTGTCTGTACATGGGTATGACAATTGTACTCCCCTCATATTTGGATGTTGCAATAGGATAGATAATCCAGGTAAAGTGCTCAGAACACCTGGCATGTATGAAACACAGAATAAACCTTAGCTATCCTGAGGAGGAGGATTATTAAAAGTGTAGGATGGCTTAATGATTATCTCGGGATCCCAGAGTGTCAATCCTTTCCCTTCCTCTTGCTCGTGGTTCCTCTTGCTTCAGGCCCATGGGACCATATGAACTATGGGACAAGTTGCTACCTGCACAAAGGTGCCCAATTGAGGGTGGTCACAGGACTGAAACACAGCCTGTTTGCACTTGCCAGGCCATACATCCCGCTGGTACTAGAGAGGGGGAGCCTTTTTGTAATTCATCCGCCAACAGGAGGGCCTTAGTTATTTATTTAATCACCCAGGATGGAGGTGAGGGGGAGAAGTGTCTTCCTCTAATTTGCACAAAGGTACCATACAATCCATGTGTTTGCACAGGGCCCGGGACATGGGAGCATGGGGGGGAAGGGCTGTCCCTAGGCTGCTCTCGCTCTCAGTTCAAAGGATGATGCAAAGTCCCCCCACCCACCCCCAATGTTGCAGGGCCCAGGGCAATTGAGGCCCTCATACTTATTCTAAATATTTAAAAGTTATAAATCAGGCTATTAATAAAATATGTCCTACCCTTCCACTCTGACAAATACGCCTTCATAATGACCTTGAAGGCCAGGACAGGTTCAAATTTAGAATCCTCAGAGTTCCATGGCTGAATATGGAGTGAGGAGGCAGCCGGCCCTCAGCTGCAGCCGGCCGCTTCCCTTCATTGTCCCCTCCCTACTTCTAGACTCCCCGCTTCCCACATATCATGGGGCCCACTCTGCACCTCCGTCTTCTGTTCTCATCTCCACGAACTGTCACTTTGGGGCCACCTATCAGGACACCAATGATGGATAGAGTCCATCCTCAGGAGGATGGATGTACGGAAGGGGTCTGGACAGACCCCCGGCGGCTGACTCAGAGCCCTTTGGGAAGGGAATTCTGGGGTTGCAATACCCAGGACGCTGCCTGGAAAGAGGAAACAGCAGGGCCACATCGCCTCAATGAGGAGTGCCAGAGAGCAATCCAGTAATGCTAGTGACCTCGAAGACGGGTGCTTCCTCCCAGTGTAAAGGCGGGAACCATGGACGCAGCCCATGGTTCTACCAGCAGTCAGGTCGACCACTCACCAAACGGGCCGTGAGAAAACTCATGAGAGCCTGACACAGGTTGATTCTTTTGGGGATTGCGGCCCAATTATGGCCAAACCCTTTCACAAATCAGCAGATTCACCAACTGCTCGGAGGTGAGGTGGGCCTGAGGCCTTTCTCACCATTTTCCCCTAGCAAGGCCCCAATTTAGCGGTTTACATTTCCTGGGCAGCCCCAGGCATCCACAGGCCTGGTCCCACTCTGGACCCCTTCTCGAGCTGGAGGCATACAGGCCCTATTCCCGGATCCTGGCCAGGGCTGGGGTCACAGACAGCTCTGCAAACCCAGCCTTTAACTAAAGAGTGGTTTTCCTTTCTTTTTTTTAATTTTAATTTTTTTTTTAAGACGTAGACATTCACCTCTGGAGAGAAATTATGGGTTTCAAGCGTTTTTGACAAAGAGCTTCATTCCAGAAACGTAAAGCCGGCATTTTAAATTTGGTTCTTATTCACTGCTGGAAAGTATTAGAATGAAGATTACAAATTTAATAATGTAACACGGCAGGAATTGGCCCGGCCTCGTCTCCAGGAAAGTAATTTGTTCCTGCCTTCAAACTGGCACTTCCCAGCCTCCCAGCATCACCAGACCAACCTGGTGACACACGCCTGACTTTTTCGTGTCTTGCACTCTGGCCCACGCAGCTAGCCCAGACGCCAAAAGGTCACCATCACCAGAGTCAGGGGATTCAGCGCTGGGATGGTCAGACCCGTTTGCAGACAGTCACTATGACCAAAGGGAGCCATCCTGGGGCCTCTGGGTTCCTCCTTGCCTCCTGCAGCCAGAGAGGTCTTTGCAAACCCCAGATCGGAGTCTGTCATGTCACTGCTAGAAACCCAACAGGGGCTCAACTGTCCCTAAGCTCAAGTGCAGGAGTCTTTTTTTTTTTTTTTTTCAATTTTCTTTTTGGAGGAGGGGGAACAGCCATGGTCATTGGTTACACATTGCTTTCATACTACAATGGCATAGTTGATTCTTTTATGGAGGGTACAGCTCAGAGTGGCCCATGTGGGGATCAAATTGGCAACCTTGGTGTTATCAGCACCGCACTCTAACCAAATGAGCTAACTGGTCACCCCCAAGTCCAGGAGTCCTGACTTTAAAGACCTAAGTATGACCCAGTCCTGCTACTTCACCAACCATATGCTCCTTTCTCTGGGCTTTCAAAACATTGTGTGCCCACCTGTGCACAGCTGCTAATAAGAAGAACTAAATTAACAGAGCACTAACTGTGTGACAGGCACTGTGCCCAGGGCTTGACAGGTGTCCTCTCAATTCTCACCCCATCCCGTGTGGTGGGCAAGATAGCCTACAGACACTGGAGTCAAGATAAGCTCGGACACTGGAGTCAGATAGCGGGGTGTAAGTCCTGCCTCTGACCCTTACCAGCTGTGTGATCTTGGGCCACGTACTTAACCTCTCTGTGCCTATTTCCTCACCTATAAACAGGGATGATGATGGTACCTACCTCACAGAGTAGTTGTGAGGCTCGAACGAGTTAATGGAGGTGAGGTGTCCGAACACGATGGGCGCTGTGTATTAATCATCATCTCCATTTTACAGCAAGAGAAAACAGGAGCACAGAGTGATTGAACAACATGGTTAAGGTCACACAGTTACCATTGGGAATGGTCTCCAGACTCTGAAGCCCTCAATTGTCACCACGACACATCCGTTGTAAAAAAATTTGCAAAGCAGAAAACGAAGCACAAACTAGAAATTGGAAACTATCCATAATTCTGCCATGCAGAAGCAATTATGGTTAATATTTCCACCCGTGTGTATGCATATGTGGGGGGGGAGGGGAGGGAAAGTGGAGACGGCCACGCAGACTGAGAGAATCCAGGATTCGACGCCCCCCGCCCCCTCATTCCTATAACTGCCTCCCAAGTATGAGCTCTCAGCATTATGGCACCCAGTCCCATGCCCCTGCCTTCACTGGCCAACTCCACTCCTCCCTTAGGTCTCAGCTTAGCTGTCCCCTGCCACCCCTCATCCCCCATCCCCCAGACAGGTCAGTTCTCCCAGCTCCAGCCTTTACGGCTCCCTACTTATCTCCTACGACACTCATCACAAATTATTAGTTGTTATTTTGGGTTATCAAATGTCTAACCACCACCCACCACCACCACCAGACTGTAAACTCCATGTGGGCAAAGACTGGGCCCACCTTGGGTCACCAGCACCTAGAATGGGTCCTCGCCATCAGCAACTACTGGAGGAAGAAAGAAAGAGAGAAGGGAGGGGAATGGGAGGGAGGAAGGATGAGAAGGAGGGAGAGGTCTGAGATTCAGCTTCACCTCTTAGCTCCATATCGGTGTCCCTCGGGTGAGATGACCACAAGAATTACACAGTGCCTGCCCTGGAGGGGCTCACAGTGTGGCCACAGAAAAGTGATAGAAGCCAGGCAGTGCGAGTGCTGGAGAGAAAGAAGCGCAAAGCACCATGTGGGCACCCAGGAGAAATGATCATCTCCACCCGAGAGAAGAGAAGTGAGCTTCCCGGAGGAGGTGGCACTGGCGCCCCCAAAGGAGGGGAGGGCATGCCAGACAAGGGAATCACACAAGCAGAGGCATGGAAGTAAAACAACACGAGCAAGACCGCCAAGAATGGGGGAGCCAATTTTTGCCTGGAAATAACAAATAGCTGGAAAGGCTGGAAATGCGAAGTTCAGTAATCTGGCCCTAAAAGCTTATTTTCCTGTTCATCCTGCCACCTTCTCTCCAATACACTCTCCATACACAGCCAAGCCCCCGAGCTGGGGTGAGTGATGCTGTCAGTCTCCTGCCCCGCATCCCTCATCTTTACCATCCCAGTGACAGCGGGCCGCACCTCCTATTGCCAGCACCTGTATTTCCAGGCCTAAGGGCTGCCATTGTGACAGGTTAGAAACGATGGCAGCAGATAACTCTCCAGCCCATTCCCTGTGGCCCTCAAACGATGACTGATGAAAGCTGGTGTATAAATACCCCCACCTCCTATGTTCTACTGTGGGGATCCAGAAACTACGGCCGGTGAGCTAACTCCAGCTAGCTGACTATTTTTGTAAATAAAGTTTTATTAGAACACAGCCTCCCCCACCATGTACATATCGTCCAGGGCTGCTTTCGCGCTCCAACTTCGTAATTGAGCCATTGCAAAAGAGACCCTCTGGCCCTTGAAGACTAAAATATCCACCGTCTGGCCCTTAGCAGGAGTTTGCTGAGTCCCGTTCTAGAGCCTCCCAGACACCCCCAGCAAGACTCAGCTCGGTTGCTCTGAGTCAAATTGGCAGAAATGGGGTCTCAAATCCAGGTTTCCTTATGACCAATCGAGGGCTCATTCCATGACAAGTCAGCTACCCCTTAAGCCCTCAAGCAGCCTGTCGGGTCTCTGCCCGCCTCTCTGGAAACATCCTTCCTATGAGGATCGGGTGAGACCGAACAGGTAAAAATGTTCTGTCGGACCCAAAGGGCTTTATGTTTGCAAGGTGCAATGAAGAAAACCAAGATCGACACCCTTCAAAGAAGCACTTTGGAATGAGCCCATGAGCCCACTAGGAAGCATGAAATACACATATGTGTGCGTGAAAAACATTAAACGCAGTACAGAACGTTGGAACAACCACAAGTGTTGGAGGCAGGCCTGGGTTTGAAGCCCTTCACTAGCTGTGTGACCTTGGCCAAGTCGAGTCCATCCTGATACTTGATTCTTCCAGCCCACCTCATGCAACAATCACCTCTTAAGACTGTGAAGAAGGCGACCTGAAATAGGAATGCGCACTGCTCAGCGCAGCACTGGCCACACCTGCTCTCCCCAGTCTGTCGCCCGAAGTTCCTAGACAGCAGGTGGGTGGACCCAGCCCAGCCAGATCCCCTGTACCAAACAGGAGGGAGTATCTATGAGTAGCTGTTGTGAGTAGCTGCAGGTCCTGGCTCACAGCTGCCCCTTCTTTGGGGAACTGCCCTTAGCTGATGGGAGCTGCCTTGTCCTAAAAGTTATGCCCCGCCCCCACAACCTGAGAGACCGCCCACAGCCAGTGACTGACTGATATGGGAGCAGAGCAGGCCAGTCAACTTGACCATGTCATCCGTTCTCTAGAGCTTCCCACGGACTGAGCTGACGCTAGCCTGTGGCTGAGTGCCCATCTTTAGCTGCTTCTTTTCCTTCCCATCCTGCATCCTTCTCACCCTCTCAAGGGTCTCACCTGAGAGCACCTGCATAGCATATCACCTGCACACGGATCCGTGTCTCAGGCTAAGATGGTGGGAACAGGAGGGACGAGTTGTCCCATCTTCTGTATTCTTCTCAAGTTGAAGGCTGCTGGGAGGAGTCTAAGAATATTATACAGGCACACCTCAGAGATACTATGGGTTTGGTTCCAGACCGCAATAAACCAAGTATCGCAATAAAGCATGTCATAATCTTTTTGCGGATGGAGGGTCTTGCCTTTCACTTGCACCATAAAGCCACATGCAATGAAATGAGATATACCTGTACATGCTTATTTCTGCCTCGCTAGTGGCACCCACCTGATTCCCATCAGGGCCAGGCTTCCCAATTTGGGGGTCCCTGTCCCGGCACTCAGCACACCCAACAGAAGCTAGACAGACCTGGCAGCTTCCTAGGGCCAGCTGGCTCGGGGGTGGGTTGGCCAAGACCTGGGGAGCCCCAGAGGCACCTGGTCCAGTCTTGGTGTTGGGCCCAGGCAGATGTTCTCATGACATTTGCTGAGGAACTAATTAATTACCATTACAGGCCCCAGTGAGTGACACATCCTCCCACCCACTCCCAGGGAGACTCCAGGAGGCATTTTTCAGGGACACTGAGTGCTGGAAACACACGGTGAGAACTTAGAGAGAGCCTCAGGTGCTAATAGAATCCAGGATGGCCACTTGGTCTTGGCTGGGGGTCCAGAAACACCAGTTCTCTTCCTGGCTTTGCCAGAGACCTGCTTTGAGCAAACCATGCCATCCCTCTTTGGGCCTCAAGTAAAGATGAGTAGATGACCTTGAAGAGACTTCCGCTTTGAAGGCGCTGAGATAGTAATAGCTAATACTCTTGAAACACTTTTCTATGTGTGGGCTCTCTACAAAGCACTTTACAAATGTTTACTCATTTAACCCACATGACACCTTCAAGGCAGGCAGGGAGAGGCTATTATCAACCCATTTTACAGTTGAGAAACTGAAGCTCAGAGAAGTTAAGTAACTTGCTCGAGGTCACACAGCCAATAAGTGGCAAAGCCAGGATTCAAACCCATCTGGCTGTGGAGTTCGTATTGTAACCACCAGCATGCTACACTGCTTAATATAACCTGACTTACTCTTGAACCCTCACAGTGCCTGGCACAAGCCTGGGCACCACCATAAGAGTAAGAACTTAATAAGAATTTGGTAACTGGAAAATACAGAAAAAACTGGTAGCATAAAAGACCAGTGGTGGTTTGTGGGAGTGGGACTGGATGGCTGAGGTAGGAGGTAGGCTGATGTTTCTCTGGGTGGGTGCCATTTGGTGCCCTTTGGCTTTTTAATCAGGTAACATGTTATCATCAGTAATAGCCACATAAAGGGTTATAAAAGCTGCAGACAGTGTCGGTCCCAGGGAGGGCACAGGAGAGTCAGAGGATGGAGGTGCCTGGGACACTTTTCACTGGGTTTCTTTCATGCTTTTAAAATGTTGTACCATCTGCATACACTACCTAATCCAAACACTACTCATTCTTTTCAAAGTTATTCAATGACCAATCAGCCAAGGATCAGCTAGAGAGAAACTCTCGCAGGAGAGGACACTCTCGGAACGAAAGTGACAGTGGAGGGGGTATGGCAGAGTGGGTAGGGGACTCCAAAGGAGGAGCTAGGGGACCTGGACAAGTGTCCTCTGTTTTCTGAGAGACTCTGGTTGTATCTAAACCAAGCTCACCAGACTGTCACTCTGCAGATGCGGATTCTAAGGCCTGAAAGACAAAGGGAAGGGCCAGAGGAGACGCTGAGGTTCAGCAGCTGTGCGGAGTCCTCTTCTGACCCCTCACGCAGCCTCTCGGGCTCCACAGGCCACACAGAAAACACCAGCGATCCAGACCAGAGCCAGGCGTCCAGCCCTGGGCAGTGCACTCCCATCGCCCCACCCTTCCTGTACCCAGGAAGTCTACAATAGCAGGAAAGGAAGCAGCTTCCACTTCCTGGATGCCTCCTACATGTACTACATACAGTATCTCTAATTCTCACAAGGTAGGAGTTAGTCACTCCATTTTGTAAAGGACGAAGCTGAGGCCAAGAACAGCTACATACCATAGTCAAGAGACACAGCCAGTGTGTGTGGAAGAGACTCAAACCCAGGTTTGGGGGCCTCCAAAGTCCATGCTCTTCTGCTACCCGAGTCACCCATCAGTTTAGGACAAGTTCCACCTGGAAACTGTCAAAGCCTTTATCTTCAGACTCTGCGTTTTATGAGATTGGATGGGACTCTTATCACATCATCAGGTTTGTCCCCGCTGCCTCCAATCTGAGCTACATCCCAACCTTCCCAAGAAAATAACCAGCGACCCCTTTCTGAGAAGTAGCGGAATAAGCTGACTCAATAAACTCCTCCAGGAACATTTCCCAGCATTTTGCCCCTTTACATCGATGATTCCTTTGATTTACTTCTTCCCAGCAGAGCCCTGTCCTCAAATGAACCTCCTGGTCCAATATCCCACAAAAGGATATTATGGCCTGATATGTTATTCATGCTGACTCATTTATCAGTTATACAGATGATGACTTCCAAAAGGATTTATAGGGTCCTACACATTAAACCCGGTGCAAAGCAGGGCAGCAGCTGAGGCTCATTTGATCTGAGACCACGTGATAGAAACAGGAGCGTCTGAAGGCTACTGAATGTGGTACCCAATATCCCAGTATCGAAGACACAGGTAGGCAGGAGACATCCCCACCTAAGAAGAACTCTCCATTTCTCTCCAGCTTTTTCCTCTAACTCAGTGGTTCTCAAGGTAGGGTCCCTGGCCTCGTAGCGCCAGTACCAGCATCACCTGGGAACTTGTTAAAAATGAGATTTTCTTCAGACTGAATGAGAAACTCTGGGGTGGGGCCCCGCAATCTGTGTTTTAACAAGCCGCCTAGATGACTCCAACCCATGAAAACTGACAGTAATAACCGCAACTGCAGTAGCTATCACTAACAGCACCTACTATGTGCCCAGCATTAAACACAATCTCATTAGTCCTCATAACGGAGGAGGCCTTAATTCCACACACCCAGCTCTGGGCTAGGTACGTTTTGTGCATTACGTCATTTATTCCTCACAATAACCCTTTGAAGAACTCATCTATTATCATGCCCCCGTTTTACAGATGAGGAAACTGAGCCCCAGAGAGTTGAAGCCACTTGCCCACGGTCAGAGGATTTAGACGTGGCAGAGGCAGGATGAAAATTCAAGTCTGTTGGCTTCTAAAATCCTGCTCTTTCTGTCCCACCCTGTTAGCTCCCCAGGGTCTTTCACAGCTCCATCAGTCGGGGAGGATATAAAGCTGGGTCAGGTGAGATTCAAGGAGGGGAGCAGGGCAGGCAGGGTGGGCAGAAAGAGCCCTGCCCGAGTCCACAGTACCTTCCAGCTACAATGTGAAAGGAAGCCACGTCATGCATTTAAAAGCACAGCCATCTGTGTCTAAGGAACAAAAAAGACACGGATTCGGGAGGCCAGAGTTCTCGGCCTCTCTCTGACTCTACCCAGCTGAGGCGGCCTTTTCTCTTCCCACTCTGGGCCTCAGTTTCCCCACCTGATAATCAGTATCATTGTCTGCAAGGCTGAGTAATCTGCCCCCAGCTTACTTCTCTGACCTCATATCCCCTCACCTACTCTCTCTAACCATGCTGGTCAGCTTTCTGTTCCCCAAACACCCGAACTCAGACTGACCTCAGGACCTTTGCACCAGCTGTTGCCTCTACCCCCTCATGTTCCCATTGCTGTCTCTTCATCATTTAGGCGTCACCTTGAATGTCACCTCCTCGGTGAGCCTTCCCTGACTGCCTTACTTAACAGTAACTTTATCTCCTATCCCATCAACCTGTTTTATCCCCCATCAATCTGTTTTATTTTCATTCCACTTAACACAGCCTGAACTTATTTATTTTTCAATTGCTTGCCTGTGTATTGTCTGTCTCCCCCATGCCAGAACATAACTCCATGAGAGCAGAAGCCATGTCTGCCTTGCTCCGTGATATATCCCCAGCACCTAGAATGCTGTTTAGCACAGAGCAGCCAATGAAATGCTAGCTGGATGAAAAATACCAAAGAAGCAAACCTGGACTCAGAGGCCAGAGCCCTCGATCATTACCATGTGACCCTGGAAAGCCGCTTTGCCTCTCTGTGCCTCAGTTTCCCTTCTTGCTTAATAAGGGAAATGGACTAGATGCTCTCCAAGGGTTCTTCCAAGACTACCAGTCTTGGAAAGCCAAGCCTGGAACCGGTCCAGTAGGTCCATCCAGAGGAGGCAGCTGTCCAGGATCCCAGAAGCAGCTGCCCCTCCCCACCCCCACCCATGTCCCTGCCCAGCCACCCAGTCCTCTCACTCCCCCCTTTGCAGAAACTGTTAATGAAGTGCGCACTGCTAAATGCAGTTACAATTACGGGGGCTAAGAATAAGGCGCTGACATCAGCCTCTCAGTTTCCGAGTGAATCAGAAGGGTGGGGGGGGGGAGAGAAGAAAAGGGGAGGGGGGACGGTGCTCTGGAGCTGTCAAGTGGAAATAGCACAGCGTTAAATATAATCCAGCATTGGCCTACATCGGTCTGGAGAGGCAGGTGATGACTGGCCCCCAGGGCCAGGGCAGACAACTGGATTCTTCAAGGAGGCCAGGCAGCCAGCCCCGTGATGGGGGTCATCCAGGAACTGATGGCCAGGGAGCTAGTCCAGCGGGCTGGGGCAAATTGGAGTGGGACGACGGACCCGAAAGGGGCACATCTGAATGTGAACAGGCCCCCACGCCCCCGTCACTTGCTGTTTTGATAGCACAAGCACAGCCCCCAGGGCTTGCACAGCCCTTTCCCACCTGGGGTCTCATTTCATGCCAAGAGGCAGAGGGTGGCCTCTGAGGTCAAACATACCTGGGTTTGAATCACCTCCATGCGACCCAAAAGAGTCAAGAAACTCCTCCAAGCTGCCTGGCTTTTCCTCATCTGTCAAATGGGTGCATCGACAACAGTAGCTGCCTTCTGGTTGCTGCTATAGGATTCAGTGAGACACAGAAAGCACTGACCCAGCCAAGCAGCCTTTCAATCCTTTTATCTTTACAACCCTGAGGCTCAGACAAGGAGAATGAACCCTTTTTTCTTTCCTGGATGAGGAAACTGAGGCCCCAGAGCCAAGGGGGAATTAAATCCCAGCCCTGAGAAATAAGCTGAGTGGGGGAAGGGAG
>NW_017731381.1:4328511-4331793 GCF_001890085.2 Hipposideros armiger
CCTCCCCAATTACAAACCCAGTGCCATCTAGGCTGAGTGATGGAGACACATACACAAAAATGTCCCCAAGGGCAGGCCTCTCTAAAACCCCAGCATCTTGGTGAAAAGCGGCAACGGCAGTGTAAGAAAAGAGTTCTGAGCGCACAAGGGAAGATGCTCCTTCAGAGGATTTCTAGGAATCCGCAATGACCAGCAGCATCCTGAGCCCCTGGGTGGCTAGAAAGGGAGAGCGGGGAGGGGCAGCTTCATCGATGCTTTCGATGGTTACACGAAATGTCCAAACCTCCCAAGCCGGAGGTAGGAAAGTGTTCTGGCCCACTTAAGGCTAATGAAATCGTCTCCTTCTCACACGGTTCCTCCGGGAACCAGCTGGAGGGTGGCACGTAAGCCATGAAGATGGCTCTGGCTCGATCTGGTTGATGGAAAAGATGCATTTGACAGGAGTCGGAAGCAGCAAAAAGGGGAGGCACCTCGATGAGCCAGAGGCCCTTCAGGGACAGGCTTCTGAGCCACTAAGTAGACCAGGGAGGGAGCAGAGAAGAGGATGATAGAGAGAAGCCAGTTCTGACAGCCCTCCTCCCCGAAGCAGTCTGTCCAGTGTCTGAGCAATTATTCAAACTGCTTTCAGAAATTAGTTCAGTGCAGTTGTGTTCTAAAAGAATAAATCCAAAAGACTTTTTTTTTAAGGAGAAAAATAATGACTTTGAGAAGAAAACAAGAGAAATTAAGCTCCAAGACAACGTTCTTGACTTCCAATTTTCACCAGACGCTCATTAGTCCTCCGGAAACGAAACTTGACTTTCTCCTACCCCCTCCCAAACTCGAAGCATCCCTTAAGACGAGCAGACAGTAAGCACGAGCTGCCCAAACCAAACTCTTGGCTGGCAGCCACTCCCTGGGGCCTCCTCACCTGGGAACCATTTTCTACACAGTGAAGATCTGGCTTTAAAAAAAAAAAATCCTCTTTCAGGGAGAGGGCTAGTGGTTTACTGGAAAGAGAGCTGGAAACCTGATTTTAGTCTCGGCTCTGTGCCTGCCTCGCTGGGTGACCTTGGGTCACACATATACACACACCAGGGCTCCAGTCTCTCACATGCATACATAAATTCTCTCTCTCTCTCTTCCATTTGAGGTTAAGAAGAGGTTGGACAAGATGATTTCTAGCTCTTTTGCAAGTGAAAAACTTAAGAATGTGAAGAAACCCGCTGGAAAAAACATCAGGTGGGACTTTAAAAAAAAGCTCTAATATTACATGAAGTTTGACTTAAGTGAAACCAGAGCAAGTCGCCCGCAACCAGCAATAATCATCAAGGCATCTGACCCATGACATGGAGCATGACTTTGGAGAAAAATCTAACTGATGCTCCTACAAATCCATGCTCCTGCCCAGCCTGGCTCTTGAGACCCAAGTGGTCTGTTGAACTTCAGGAGAGCCCACCAACCATCAAGTAAGGGGTGGGGGAGCCAGCTCACCTAGGCTGGCTGGGCTCCCTCCCTCAACCCTCATGCTAGCCTGATTTCTTTCTGATTTTGCTCCAGTGGAGGCCACTGTGTTAAAGAGCCCCTCCCTTCCTCCTCACCTTGCCTTGTCCAGAATAATAATACAACCCCAGTCGGCTACATCAAAGGAGACGTTAAGCCTCTGAGCCTCAGTTATTGTTTTCTGTACAATGGCTTTGCAGTAACCATCTTTACCCCACCTCCATCTCCAGGTCAACAGCAGGACAGGTCTGTCAGGGGTCTGCCACAAACGCCCCCCCCCCCTTCATTCACTAAGCCAACAAATTCTCCTCCCCTTTTCCCCATCCTTCCTCCTTCCTGTTCCAGCACTAACATGAGCACTCATGACCCAGGGCTCCATCCTGGCTTATCAGATAATGGGTTGACCAGACAAGGGTCCCTGCAGGCAGGGAGTCTCAGGCAGGGCCCATGAACTCCCAAAAACTGTGGACAAAATTTTGTGGATGGGCATATGTGTGTGGTTTTGTTTTGGTTTTGGTTTTTGGAGAGATAGTCCATAGTTTCATCAGGTTCTCAAAAGGGTGCATGAAGCCACTTTGCTCCTCCCCACCACAGACACCCCTCTCCCCTTTTGTCCCGATTGAATTCAAATACTCTCAGATTTTCAGTTTACAAAATCCTTTTAACTCCACCCTCGTGTCTGAGGCACTGTCATCCCATTTTACAGATGAGGATATCCAACGATATGCCCAAGGTCACAGCTAATAAGTAGAAACGCAAGACTGGAACCTGATTGTGACTCTTAAACTGGAACTCTTTGGGGAACTCTCACCCAGGCCCTCTAGCTACCCGACCTGTTGGTGGATTCTCATCCTCAGGGCACAACCTGATCTGGAGCCCTCCTGTTTCCTCTGCCTGGTCCCAGGGCCCCAAAGACCAGGTTTCCCGACATTTTCCCGCCGCTCGGGCTCTGGCTGAGGTTGCGCGCAGGCCAGAGAGCCAGAGGTTCGGGTCGCTGGAGGGTGGCCGGGCTCAGCCCACCCAGAAGGGCTATTCCAGGGCCAAAAGCCCCCGGGGGTCAGGGGCACACTCCCGAGGGCGCGCAGGTGTATAGTTGGCGCCGCCCTACGCCTCCCCCCCCACCAGGACCAGCGGCTGAGAAAGGAGAGGACAGGCCGTCACTCGGCCGGTCCCCCACTCCTCCCCCAGGGTCTGCTCCAGTCTGATAAAA
This sequence comes from Hipposideros armiger, assembly GCF_001890085.2. Taxonomy (NCBI): domain Eukaryota; kingdom Metazoa; phylum Chordata; class Mammalia; order Chiroptera; family Hipposideridae; genus Hipposideros; species Hipposideros armiger. The sequence goes on from NW_017731381.1 coordinate 4,331,204, forward strand.
ACCAGCAGTCCGGAGACACAGGGCAAGGGGTCTAGGGCAGGGAACCTCTGGATGCATCCAAGACAAAGATGGAGAGGTAAGGTCTGCGCGCCACCTCCAATGGCAGGGGGCGCGTCGGAGCCCCAGGGGTGAGGCGGGCAAAGTCCCGGGGTTTGAGGAGTGGGCACAAACGAAAGGCTCAGGGAGGGTGGCAGGTCCGAGCCAGGGGCAAGACAGGGGGCATCCAGTAGGCGCAGGCGAGTAGAGAGAGCTGGGTCGACTCGACTCAAAGGGCCCACCTGCTGGAAAGGGGTGAATGCAGAGGATCTCGGGGTCCCTGGGGGGTGGCGGGAGGCTAGAAGACACCGCCTCCTAGAGACCCCGGGATGCCGTAGGTGGGGAAGGAGACCCTGGGGCGCATCTCCGAGCGGGGATGGGGGTGGGGAGGAGAGAGAGGCCACCTCTAAGGGCGCACCCGGTCGGGCAGGAGGCCTCCGGATCGGGTTCCCGGGACAGCCCCCCGGGGGTAGGGGGCGGGCGGCGCGCTCACCCGCGTCCTCGTCGTCGAAGGAGTTCATGCACGGGAAGTAGATGGCCAGCGCCTCGAAGGA
>NW_017731381.1:4339798-4345727 GCF_001890085.2 Hipposideros armiger
TCCAGGTTGAGCTGTTGTTCAGCATCTTAGCTGTGGAGGGCAGTGTCACTGGCCCTCATATGTGGGATCCGAACCGGGGCCCTCAGGCATCCCAAGCCAGTTCTTAACCATTGCACCACTCGGCCGGCCCTCATTACTGTTTAATACATATTACTTTAGGTGTTTTGTTTTGTTTTTATTTTTGTCCCCAAAAGCATCCCAATGGATATACCCACCTGATGATACTTCCTGTCAATGGCCTCTTGGACACTGGCCTGCCTCCCTTCAATAAAAGCTCCTCTTTGTTTTGTTTCTTGAAACCAGGTAACCTCAGACTGAGCCAGAGCACCTCCCAGCCACCTCTAAATGTAGATTTTAATGGCAGGTGACTTTGTTTCTGACTGAGGGAAGAAAGGGGCAGACAGGAGGGAGGAAGGTGGGTGCAGGCCTCATATTAATGTTATCGTGCTGTGTATTTTATTCTGTTGCCTCTTTTTGTGTGGTCAACTGTTTTTAAGCTCTATTGGTGTTAATTTATGTAACTTTAATTTATTCATTTGAACTACTGTTTGATTTTTGTCTTCATTTTTAAAATTCATTTTCAGACTGATGTAACTGGTTGCCATCACCTTGCTAATATAAACCATGCTGTGATGAATATCTTCAGACTATCTCTTTATCTTTGCTAGAGTTTCTATGCAGAAAGGGGATTGCTAGGTGGTAGGGTCTTTCAAACTTATTTTTGCATCATAATCTAGTAAGGACCCCCCACTCCACACACATAAATAAAGCAAGCGTTTTGTAAAATAATACTTATCCTTTTTATGAGAAAAGCATTCTGATGTGTTTTATCCTATTTAATTCAACTTCCTTTTTTATTGTTGCTCACAGCTTACAAAACTGATGTTATGACATATGAATGGGCTATGACCCATAACTTGAAAAGTAGTGGATTAAAATATATTCTGTTTGACTAAATACTTTGAAATTTCAGAATGGCCACGCTAATTTACAAGGCAGTAGGCTCTCATTTCCCTACGACCTAGCCAGCACTTGATACTATCTTTTTTTCTTTTTACCAGTCTGATGAATGTAAAGCAGTAAGTATGTCATTGCTGTTTTAATTTTTCTTTCTCTGGTTACTAATAAGTTGAGTTTCTCTTCGTATGTTTATTCACTACTTGAGTTCCTCTGAGAGCGAGTTTGCCCATTTTTCTGTTGGGTTGTCAATTTTGTCTTGCTGATTTACTGCCAAGCTTCTTGTATAATTTAAATTTTAATCCTTTATTGGTTGTTGTTGCAAATACGCTGCAAATATCTTTTCCCAATCTGTCATTCATTTGTTAATTTTGCCTGTGATGTAATTCATTGAACAGAAATCCATCAATCATTTTTTTTATGGTTTGGACTTTTTGCATCCTATTTGAGAAATTAACATCATAAAGGTAAAAATATTCGTAACTTAATATCATAAAGATTTGCCTTTCGATGTTTTTACAGCTTCTTAAACCATCTGAAGTTTTTCTTTACATACAATGGAATCACTTTCTCCCACGCCATTAAAATAACCCATCCTTTCCCCACTGATTTATGTTGCTACCTCTATCACATATTAAATATCCATATACTTGGGCCTGTTTCTGGATTCCTCTCTTCTGTTTCTTGCATTAATAGCACACTCTGACAAATTAGACTTTGTAATGTGTCTCAATATCTGGTACGGCGAGATCCCACCTTTGCTTTTTATTTTTCAGAATGCTTGACTTAGCTATTCATGGAAATTTGTTCTGTGCAAATTTTAGTGTTGGTTTATGCAACTTCTCGCCCCCAAATATTTAATTAGAAATATCTGAATTGACATCATTACAATACTATGCCTTACCTTCCACAAACAGAGTATATTTTGCCATTTATCCAGGTCCTTCATTTATCTAGGTGATAAAAGTCTTCTTTAGTAGGTTTTCTCTGGCATGCTTGGTTAAGTTAATTCTAGATAATTCTCTCTCTCTCTCTCTCTCTCTCTCTCTCTCTCTCTCTCTCTCTCTCTCTCAAAAAAAAAATAGTCTCCAATTTAATAGATAGGAATGGTGGCTCTTTCAGGACATCCAGATTTTCTATATACTTCCTTCATGGCCTTGCTTCCTGGATCACCTCTTTGGCAAGGGATGACCCCAAAGATCTCAGAAATCCAGGCAGACCAGTAAGACACCAGTCAGAGGGGCAGTTACCAAGAGTGTCAATCTCAAGGAAGGCACTAAGCATTTCTGGGGCTCTAAAACAACTTTAGAGATTAAATGAAATGGAGAGAATTATATTGACCTGAATTTCTCTCAAGGGTGTTACTGTACCTATTTGAAGGTGATACTTTAAAAAACTGCTTGGGGTATTGGGGATAAGGGAAATGATTTGGACTGTTAAACAGCCTCCTAAGGAAGATGGGTCGTTTAACTGCAGGATTCTAGTTTCGCTAAGCCAGTTATGCAAGTTTGGGGTCAAGGCTGAATTGCTTGTTGCCACAAGGAGTCTTTCATTCTTCACTCCACCTTTATATTGGGTCTTCGGAAAAGTCATGACGCATGTTTGCAGCAGACGGCACTAGTTCATTTTTGGAAGTACTCGAGTCATTTGTATCTATGTTATTACTATGTCATTTGACAGCTGACACTTCTGGCTTCATTCTAAAAAAAAATTGAACGATTTGGTTGAGTTTTAGAGATTTTACAACAAGTTGAAGATGAAAGAACAAACTGTACATTTTTGCCATATTTTACTGTTTTACTTCCATAAAAGGAAGAATGCACGTCAAGCTTGTGAAAAGTTGCATAAAGTTTATGGTGACAATGTTCTACAAGAACATCAGTGCCAATGATGGTTCACAAAATTCCGTGCTGGTGATTTTGATCTCAACGATGCTCCTCCGTCAGGGAGGCCCACCGAGATTGATGACGACAAAATAAAGGCAGTGATCGAGTCAAACCCACGTTACACAACACGAGAGATTGCAGAATCATTGAACATCCATCATTCAAGCATTCACGACCACCTGAAGAAGCTGGAATACGTAAGCAAGTTCGATATTTGGGCTCCACATGAACTCAAAGAAGTTCATTTGACAGCACGTATACACATCTGCAATATGCTCATTAAGCGTGAGGAAAACAATCCTTTTTTGAAGNGACTCACACACAGTCACCCTCAGACATAGACCCTCAGAGAGAGACACTCAGACACATTTCACTGGGCACACACATGCTCACGCTGAGACTGCCACACAGACTTAGTCATTACCAGGGACAGAGACATTCGGATGCACAGATAACCTCAGACTCACACACAATGAGACACACTCTGCCAGGCTCACACGCTCACACAGACTCTCCCACTTATACGTCTTCAGGGACTCACACACACACAGGTTCTGACACTAGGATGAACACAATCACAATCGAAAACCTGAACTCCATTCCCCTGGCTATGACCCAGGACCTGAGGCCTCCATCCAGCCAGGTTTCAGATGTTTAACCTCTGCCAGTGGCTCTGACACCCTCTTTGTGAAGCAGCCTGGTGAGATGGTAAGATCCCAGAGTTTCAGTCCCAGCTGTGGCACTATCCTGTGTGGCCTAGGGCAAAGCCCTTTACCTCACCTACCTGTTCCCTCATCTGTACAATGGGGATGGGGCCCTCCATTTTGGATGGTGTGAGGATTGAGTAAGGTAAGTTTCTATTGCTGTATAACAAACGACGAGGCTTAAAAACAACACCTATGTATTAGTTTGCAGCTCCATAGTTCAGAAGTCTGAGCGGGCTCAACTGGGCTCCTTGCTTAGGCCTCACAATATATCTGCCAGACTGGGCTCTTAGCTGGGGGCTCTGGAGAAGAACCTGCTTCCAAACTCACTCAGGTTGTTGACAGTATTCGGTTCCTTGCGGCTGTAGGGCTGAGGCCCCTGTTCCCTGCTGGCCATTGGCTGGGTGTCACTCTCAGCTCCTAGAAGCGGCCTTCGGGTCTTCCACATGGCCTCCTCCATCTTCACAGTTATCATCAGGATGTCAAACACTTCTTGTCCTTTGCATCTCTCTAACTTCCCTTCAGCTTGCTAGCCTGAGAAAACGTTGCTTTTGAAAAGCTCGCGAGACTAGGTTAAGTCCACCGGGTAACCTCCCTTTGTCATATAATGTGACATAATCACAGGAGTGACATCATAGCCCCAGGTTTCACCCACGCTCGGACAGGAGGAGCTTATACCAGGGCCAGAATCTTTGGGGTCCTTCTTACAATTCTGCCTACCACAATGTGTAAAACACCTGGCACAGTGCCTGGCACAGGTAAATGTTCCTGATCCCTCCCCTCTTCCCAGGAACCAGACATAGACCTTGAAAGCAGCCTGGTGTAGTGCCTGATGTGGTGGTTAAGAGTCAAAACCTCCCCTCCNGGTTCGATGCCCGGCCCGAGCTGAGCTGCCAACAGGTGGCAGGATGGCTCAACTTCAAAAAAAAAAAAAAAAACGTAGACAAGGTGAATGGACCCCTCCTTCCCCCTTCCCACTGAACAGAACCAGGGGGGCGCCCCCTCTGGCATCTGAAAACTGCCAAGGAAGCTGGAACCAGGAGTCTGGCAGCTTGGGGATGGGGAAGAGGGGGTGCCTAGGGGAGAGAGAATCTAAGGGAAGAGCGCTAACAGCATCAGAGCAGGTCCTTACGCCAGCGAGCTGCGTAATGGGGGAAGGGGTGAATCTCCACGCACCTGATTTTTTCTGAGATACTTCTTTCAGGATAATTGGATTAAGATAAAGTAGTTTGCGTCTACAGTCTCATCCCATGCCACACTTGAACTGTGGGAATAATTGGTTCAATTCTTTACCATGCCTCGGTTATCCCCATCTAGAAGAGTTCTGCCCAACTGTCAACAAATAAAGGTGACTGCCCTTGGTGATAAACTGGGGGAGGGGCAGAGTGGGGACCGGAAGTGGCTGCCCTAGGGATGAGGGTGGGAATGGAGGCTTTAAAACCTCAACCTCATGCCCTCAAGTGGCCCTGGCCCCAGAGGATACTTTAAGGGTCCCCCCACCACCACCATTCCTGCTTATCCATTCAGCACCACCCCAGGGCTGAAGAACTCAGTTCCCACCATCTCAGAGGGACATTGTGTTTCCCAGAAAAAGCTCAGGTCAAATTTCAAGGACAAAAGTTAGCACTTGGTCTGGAAAAGAAAACTCTGCCAAATGGATGAAATGGGAGGGTAGGGGGTAGACAGGAATTGGATCTCTGATTCCCCTGCCAGGATCTGTCTGGCAGGATATGAGTTTCTCCGCCCCACAACCCAGAAGTAACTCAAACAACCCCCTCCGTTTCCCCTCTGTCCAAAAAGAAGGGGGGTGGGCTTTGGTACTAGTTTGTGGGACCCATCCACCATGCCACCCCACCCACCAGATCTGGCCTGAGCAGAAGAGGGAGGTGCCATGAAGGGTTTTCCAGCCCAGAGATGTGGCCCTAACAGCTAGGAGAGGGACGGGTAGCCAGACGGTGTTACCATGGCAACTTCCTCCCTGCACCAGATCGAAGCATCCTATGGGCAAATCAGAGCTGGCTGCTCCAGCTTCTCCGCCCTTCTCCCGGGCGGGGGGAGAACTAGACGCCAAAACCACTTGGTCAGTAACAGGGACTGACCATCCTCAATTCCAGACCCTGAGGTAACTACCCCCTATGGCATTTACTAGAAACTGGAGACACCCCTGCTCCCCAGCTGTGCCCCAAGGCAGAGTGGCAGGGCTGAAGCTGTAGATGTGATGAAAATGAACTGTCAGGAAGAACAGGAAAATGGGGAACTGGACTGGACTGCTCCCCACCCTCTTGTTCCTCATGCAACTTCCACAAATCCCCATCTTTAAACCACTTCCAAGAAGGAGGGCCCAACTCTGCCTTAATAGCTGTAACAATGCAATAAAATTAG
>NW_017731381.1:4349697-4355197 GCF_001890085.2 Hipposideros armiger
GCTTGTCCATTCTCTGTGCACGTGACCCATGTGTCCCTCTGCGTGGGTCTGCATCTGCTTGAGTGGGTATGTGCTAGTGTCTTCTATTGATAGTGTATCCTCTGTCTCTACCTTACTTCTGAGTGTATCAGTGTCTACGTGTGTGTGTGAGCGAGAGAGAAACTGGGTTGTGTTGGTTACATCTGCGTATTGATGTAAGATTTCTGTTCTTAACCATCCTAGCCATTAATTTATTCTTCCTCCCATCCATCCACCCGTTCACTTAAATTGCACTGGCATTTACTAGCTGTGTAGTTATTGCTCTTAGACAAATAACTAAATTTCTCTTGTGTCTCAGTTTTCTCATCTATAAAATGGGGACAATACAGGTATCATCTATCTGATAAGGCTGGGAATGGGGTTGGGAGGGAATTAAGATACTGCATATAGAACACTTAGCACGTTGCATAGCACATAGTAACTGCTTCACTATATTAGCAATTGTCATCATCATCGTTGTGGTGGCCAGTGTATTTCAGCAAGTTCTCATTAGCACTTTCCTAAGGGCCTCCCCTGAGCTAGAAGCTGGTAAGGCTCTACCTATAGCAGAAGCCATTAAATGCGTCTGCCACCACCTTCTTGTGTGACCTTGGATAAAGCCTACGCCCTCTCCCTCGCTATAGAATCTATGGAGCACCCCCTTTCCTCACCGCCTCCGTGGAGCTTCTGAGTGCGCCTGCGCTTCAGATGCTGCAAAGAGCTGTGCCCAGTTATGCCTCAGAATGGCAGGCGCCTGTCCTGTGTCAACTGGAGGGTCAGGCCCAGCTGGGATAAAACTAGGACCCAGGGCTTAGTCCACTGCTTCCTTCCTAGCATTTCCCGTCTCTGTTCTCCCTCTGGGAAAGCACTTAATGTGCTCTCGTGGTGGGGACCAAGTGTGTGTGTGTCGGGGGGGGGGCATGGAGCAAAGGGGAGAGGACATATATCTTCACTTCTCCATGAAGAACATCTTCACTTACTATTTGGTGCGTGGCCATATTTAGAAAGAAAGGAGGGAAGGAAGGAAGAAAGGAAGGAAGGGAAGAAGGAAGGGAGGGAGGGAGGAAGGAAGGAAAAGGGAGGGTGGAAGAGAGACTGTAGAGAATGCGCGCGAGAGAGACTGGATGGGGGGGTATGATTTCTGCCCCAATAAACTATCACTTTGGAGAAGAGACAGAGAATAAAAAGGAGACAAAGGGTAAAAAGAGACAGATTAGAAAAGAGACAGGGACATAGTAACAGAGAGACCAGACACAGAGAGCAAGAGGCAGAGGAAGAAACAAGAGAGAGGGGGAGGGAGGGAATTAGACACCGGAAATGGAGGGAACGAAGTCAGGCTGTATTGTAGACCTGGTCTGAGCTGCCCGAAAGCAACGCTTCACCTGTGGCAGCCCCTTCCTCAAGGGCTGCCACTGGGCCACCCTCAACCAACACACACACACACACACACACACACACACACACACACACACACACACTGAGCCAAATTGGACTGTGATATACTCGTAAGCAAGAAATGAAATGTTATCATCTGAAGCCACTGAGATTTTAGACTCATTTGTTACAGCTGGTAGCCTACCCTGGCTAGTACATTCACGACTGGATCCTTGTACTTGAGCGGGGAGGAGAAATTCAGGTGGGGCTAAAGGAGCTTTGCCTGGGCCATGGGCCATGCGGAGCAAAGAACGTCAGGCTGCCCAGAGAAGCAGGAGAGTGAAAAAGAGCTCTGTGGAAATGAACAGAGAAGGCCAAGCTGTGGAAATAGGGAGGGGCCCCCTTGGGGGCCTGATATTTCAGCTCCCAGTTCCACTTCTTCCTGAGGTTATCTGAAAGGTACATGGTGGATTGCCTACCCAAACCCATCTCCCTGCCCCTTCCTGTTTTGATCTGGGTAATCCACCCTCCACTACACAGCCATTCCTCTTGCCAGTGTTTGGAGTATGCATATGACTCAACTGTGACCAATGCGATGGGAGTGAAATTCGGGGGCAAGCAACTCCTTGGAAAGGTCCCTGCACTCTTGAAAAATAGACGCAGAGAGAAACATTACTTTTTCCATTGCCGGACATCTACTCATCGCAACCAAGAGGAAAGCTAAATGAGGACAAAGCTGAAACACCGTTTGGCAGAGCAGGTAAAAGGAAGAACCCAGATCCTTAATGATGTCATTGAGCCACCGAATTAACCAACCTTGGCGCTGCCCTACTTTGTGGCTTGGTGTAACTGTTAGCGTATACATTTCATTACTGTTTTTTTGTTTGTTTTTTAAAGATTTTTATTGGGGAATTGGGGGNTGATCCCTCCCCTCTTCCCAGGAACCAGACATAGACCTTGAAAGCAGCCTGGTGTAGTGCCTGATGTGGTGGTTAAGAGTCAAAACCTCCCCTCCCCCAGTCATCCCCATGTTTGTAATTGGCAGCTCCATTTCTTTCCCATTGTTCAGGCCATAAATCTTGGAGTCATCTCTGATTCCTCTCTTTCTCTCACCTGCCACATTCAATCCATCAGCAATTCTATACTCAAAATGTATCCAGAATCTAACCTCTCCCCACCTCACCCCCGCCCCCCATTACCACCCTAAGCTAAGCTCCCATTATCTCTCACCAGGAGTCTTGCAGCAACCTCCTTTCTGGTCTCCATGTCTGCCCTGGGCCTCTACAGCTCATCTGTACCCAGCAGTCAGAGGGACCTTGTGAAAATGGAAATCGGAGGCTACCGCTCCTCTGCCCAGAACCCTTCTGTGGGACCCATGAGGAATGGCTGAGAAACCAGCAACGAGCCAGCCTTTAGAGTTTCAAACTCCAGCTTTTCTACTTATCAGCTGAGTCCCTGTGGTGGGTGGTTTTAAAACATGTGTGCAAATTCTTTGTCCTTCCGTTGAGAGGAGCGTCTATGTCTCCTGCCCTTAAACTGGGTCAACCTTAGTGATTGGCTTGTAACCAGTAGAATGCGGAAGAAGTGATATGCAAAATTCTAAAGCTAGGTCAGAAAGTTTCCTGCAGCTTCTTCCTGGCTCACTAGGGTTATGCCCTCAGGAGGAAAGCATCTTCCATGTAAGAAGTCTGACTAGATGTCTGTGCAATGGCTGTGCTGGAGAGGCTACAGGACGCCCAGCTCACCTCAGAGCTGACAGCCAGCATCAACTACGAGGCATGTGAGTGAGTGATCTTGGGTGTCCCACTTTTGATGGAGCCCCAGCTGACATCTGATGGCAACTGCATGAGAGACACTCAAGCAAGAACTGCTGAGCTAAGTCCTCCCCAAATTCCTGACCCACAGAATAAATGGTTGTTATTTTACACCACTAAGTTTTGGGATAATATTATATGCCACAATGGAACAGTAACCTTGAGCAAGTGAATGAACCTCTCTGGGCCTCAGTTCCTTCCATTGTAAATTGGGGACAGTACCTCACAGTGTGAGTGTCATCGTCAAATGAGGAATAAATGTGTTCTTAGAACAGTGCTCAGACACAGTAAGTGCTCTCCAAGTGTGAGCTCCTACTACTAAGGACAAGACAGCACCATCTATCAGAGGCAGATAGATGTCCAGCACTGGAAGGAATCTGAAAGGTTCATGCAATCCCCTCTTTGGGGAGAGAGGGGAAACTGAGGCCCAGAAAGTACAAGGGACTGCCTAAAGCCTCACAGCACAGTGGAGCAGAGTGTTGCCAGGTCAGAAACCTCCTGATGTGGGCAGAGCCCTTCCTGTTGGGTTCCAGATTGCCTGCTCACCTGGCCATAGCGGCAGCCCCCTGACCCCCACCCCAGCAAAAAAGGAAAGGCAGCCAAAGAAACTTCTCAGCCTCTGGGCAGCAATATACGCAGTAGACTCCTTGTGTGATTTCTCGTTTCTTGGTTAGCTCATGCCTAAAATTCCACCAGTAGGGTTTGGGCCTGTAGGCTTAAATCTTTGATCCCTTGTACATACGTAATTTCCCCATGGGAAATCTAAGCTATTTGCTATTTGCTCCTGAATATGAATAATGTGTTCCAAGAACAAGTTTGATGGTAGAGGATGCTTGAGATGGTGGGCGGAGGATGTGGTGAGGGCAGAAGAGGGAAGGGCTGGGAATCTGAGACAAACTTCTCAGCCTGAGCTTTACAGCTCTATGAGATGGAGCTGCCAAGGGCTAGTGGCAGGTGGGGCTGGAATTGAAGAAGCACTGCCTGCCTTGGGTTTATGTGCCTGTCCTTGTTTCAGCTGTGTGACCCTTGAGCAAGTCCCCTCAGGGATTTTATCCAAAAATGAGCATAATTAACTCTCACTTTGCAAAGTTATGGTGGAAAGTAAATGTGTGTATAGTGCCTGGCACATAGTAGGTACTTAATAAATACATCCATTGAATAAAAGCTTCGTGTGCCACCCTGTACCAATCATTATAGCTGGCACTAAAAACACATAGATGAATAAAACAGACTTGATCCCCGATTTCATGGCTTTATAGTCCGGCAATATTAAACAAATAATCATGCCAGTAATCATTTAAGTATAACATTATATAATAGCTTCATTATAATAATAATGTCAATTACAATTGTGATGTGTCATAAAAGATGTACTTTATAGTGCATGTATGCACCTGCAAATGCCCCCCATGTAACCTCATGAGATCTAGGAAGGCTTCCATGGGGAGGTGACATTTAAGCTAAAAATGGCACTTACTATGTGCTTGGCACTGTTCTTGGCCCTGAGGAGATATATACAGATATCTATCAGTAGATATTTATATATATCTACATATATCTGTCTATATCTTTATATATCTATATCTATATGTCAGTAGATAAAATAAAGTCACTGCCCTCACATTTGCATTTTAAAATAATTCCTGGGGCTGCTCTGGGAGAAATGTTTTGGAGTGAATTCAGATGGTTGCCTTCCCCCTTCTCTTCAGATAAGTCCTGATTTGAACCAAAAAGCCACTGATTTTCTTTTTTTAATGGGAAAGGCAGGGGAGGCTGAGGAAGAATGCCCCGTGGAAGGATGAAGCAGAGGAGGTGGGTGGACCGTGGGTCCGAAGGACAGATGGAAAGCTGTGGGACTTGGGTGGGAAGCAACAGAAGCCAAGGCTGAGGAGAGGGCAGGGAGGGCTGAGCCTGAGAAAGTTCCAGAGATAACTTGAGCAGAATTACGAGACAGGCTGGACAGGTGAGCATCAGAAAGAAAAAGGAGGGACAGAGGCGCTGCCAAGCTTCGCTGCATCCAGAGCAAACAACACACATGGCACCCCTCCACTTCAACATCTCTCCTCTAAGAAGAAGCACCGAGGCATGCGGCCCCTCAATTTTGCATATTTAGCAAGACCCAGGTGAGCGCCTTTCTGGAGAAAGTGAGAAGTGGCTGGAATGTAGCTAAACCTAATAGGGCCCAGTTTGCTGCTTTGTCGGAGATAAAAGACTGATCCTGTCTGCGTTCTGCCTGCTGGTGTGTGTGTGTGTGTGTGTGTGTGTGTGTGTGTGTGTGTGTGTGTGTGTGTGTG
>NW_017731381.1:4361927-4365424 GCF_001890085.2 Hipposideros armiger
AAGCTGAGTGAGAGGCCCTGAGGTGCCTGGCTTGGGACGAACTAATAGAAGCAACTCCCTTAAGACAAATTCCTACGATTTTAAAATCCTGCCAGGCAGGTGCTGCACGGAGCCATCCTGGACAACTCGTCCCTCTGCTGCCAGTCAGATGTCTGTTGCTCACTGGGAATGACACCAGGCCTCCAGAGAGCACACTGGCTGTCAATCAGAAGCCATTTCTGATGGTAGTGAGCCATCTCTGCCTCCTCTGTCTTTTAAAAGGATAGCTTCTGCCTGGGTAAGGGAAGCAGCTTTGGGCCACCTTGACTCTGTTTTTTTTTTGTTTTGTTTTTGTTTGTTTGTTTGTTTGTTTTTTTAATGCCTGATTCCAGAGAAGTGGAGAAATTAGGGCAGTGCAAGGCAGGTTTCTAGGGGTGCTTCCTGAGATCCCTGCCTCTGCTTACCCGGACAATGAAATCCTGCCAACCAAGAGGTGAATGTAAAGAAAGAATTTAAGTATAAAGAAGCTTTGGTATATAAGATTACCTGTAAATATTAAATATATTTAAATATAAGACAAAAAAGACATAACTGTAAGAATAAGCAGTTAGTCCTTTCTTCCTCACTAGGAAATAACAATTTTGGGGGTGGGGGGGCACCAAATGTGCCTAGTAAAAAAAACCCCACGTTTCCTAGCCTCTGCTGCAGCTTGGCATTGCAATAACATAGCTATGGCCAATGATATGTAGACTAGAGATTTGGGGAAAGCTTTTCTTTTTCTTGTTTTTTTTTTTATTTTAAGATCTTTATTGGGGAATTGGGGGATGAAAACAGTGCTGGGGAATTGGGGGTAGGGGAACAGACAAGTTTCTGTCCTTTTGTTCTTCAGTCTAGTTGTGCAGGACGTTGCTTCACTGGCCCAAGTTGGCACCATCATTGCGCTCTTCCCGGGCGAGGCAGATCAGTCGCCTGGCTTTTGGACAGCCACTCATGGTGGCTGCTGGCCGCTCATGCTGGCTGCTGACTACACACGATAGCCCATGGCAACCCACTGCAGCAGGGGCTGCAGCCTATGCCGTCACCGGGGCCTCACCGCAGCCCAGCTCCAGGTTGAGCTGTTGTTAAGCATCTTAGCTGTGGAGGACAGTGTCACTAACCCTCATATGTGGAATTCGAACTGGAGTCCTCTGGCGTCCCAAGCTAGCTCTTAACCATCGCACCACTCAGCCGGCCCAAGCTTTCCTTTCTTGATAGAGTCATTTTCTTCTTCTTCCTTGGTGGAACAAGAACATGACTGCTGGAGTAGCAGCAGCTGTTTTGAAATCATGAAGAAAACTCCAGAAGGATTGCAGTGGACCCAATCCTGACATCCGTGAGGTACTAAACGAAGCGACAGCAACTGCCTAATCTTCACTACTTGTTTTTTTAAGCTACTGTTCGTTTAGGTTTCCTGTACCCATGACTAAATGCAATCTTTCACTGATTCATCCAACAGTGTAAAAATATAATATAACAGAACAGGAAGTTTGGAAAGAAGAGATAGGAAAAAGTATGATGGTGCCAATGTTTCATTGCAGTCATCATCTAAAATTTAAATATATGGTTAAAAGTGAGATGGTTGAAACCTTTTGATATTTTCCTGAGGGAATCTTTGAGGAGCTAATATCACTTTTGGTAGAAGGTTAGCTATATGAAGTTCATAAATTCTTTACTTTCATTTTAAAAATTCTGTGAAATCCAAGTAAAATAAATATCTTTCAAAATTTAAGAAGAGTATTACAATATGAAATAATTAAGATTATTTCTTATTATATATTTGTATGTATGCATTGAAAGATGTCTGGCATGCTATTCATCTCATTTGAATTATGTGAATTTCAGCCTTTTTGGTTTGTTTTTGTTTTAAAACTCTTAAAAGACACTGAAATGATTGTAGAGTCACAGAGAAGTTGAAAGGTAGTACAACAAGTACGATCTTTTTACCACTTCACCAAACTTCCTCTAACGTTACATAAGCGTGGACCACTTATCAACATTAAGAAATTAACTTGGTAATTGGTACGATCCTATTAACTACACTACAGACTTCATTCCAATTTTCCAATTTTTCCACTGATGTCTTTTTTCTGTTCCAGTTTCCAAATCAGGATACCATGTTGCTTTTAGATAACATGGCACCTTAGTCTCCTCTGGCTTATGAGAGTTTCTTGGTCTTTTCTTGTCTTTCATAATCTTGACACTTTCAAGGAGTAGTGGTCAGGTATNAGGAATTATGAAGCTCACTGAAAGATGGCAAAAGGTTATTGAACAAAATGGGCAATATATCATGGATTGATCTTTGTTCTTTATATAAATAAATGACCTTTGAAAAACATAGACTTAATATGTCATGGCTTTTCCGAAGACCCAATACATCACCCAGTCTGTATTCTAAACAAATGTTGAGCAAACATGTGTTTAAAAGGAAAAAGAGACACTGAATTTTTAGTTTCTTTGGGCACCTACACATCTCAGGCAGGCAAGGTGTGAGGGAAGAGGGTAGTCAGATAGCAAGTGGTCCTGGCAAGAATGCAGCAGAATCTCAAACCTAGAGGGACCAGGAAGTCAGGTAGACCACCAGGGAACTTGGGAATGGGGACCAAGGCCAAAGCCTTCCTGTAGGAACAGTGTGGCCCAAGTAGGATAGAAAAGGACTTCTTGAATTGGGTACTAGTCCAATTACTGAAACACTAGCACATGTCCCAACAGAAAAAAAAAATGGCAAAATACCTGGCCAGGCAAGTTTCCAAATTAAAAAAAAAAAAGCAAATGGCCAATATATATATATATATATATGTTCAACCTCAGAAAGCAAAACAATAATAAGGGATTTATTTTTCCCCTATCTGATTAGCAAGATTTACTTTTCTCTTCTTTCTTCTTGTTCTCTCTCTCTCTCTCTCTCTCTCTCTCTCTCTCTCCTCTCATATTCATTTTTAAGAGAGTGGTGAGAGGGTACTCTCACACACAGCTGGTAGTCCTATGAATTGGCACAGCTTATCTGGAGGGTAATTTGGCAGACTGTGTTTAAAACCCTAAAGACAAGCACTGTTTTTGATCCAGCAATTCTACTTCTAGGAATTTTTCCTAAGGAAATAATTAGAAGTGACCACAGAGATGAATAATAGCAGCTTAACGTTTACTGGATGTTCACTCTGAGCCAGGTAATATGCTAAGCACTTTACATTTCACCCATTTAGTCCTTATGACAACACACAATGAAATGAATATTAATTAGTGTGTCCATTTTCTGGTGGGGAAGCTGAGGCTCAAAGAGGTTTTATTTATTTATTTATTTTTAAACTTTTGTACTTTTTTTTTTTAAGATTTTTTATTGAGGAATTGGGGGATGAGAACAGCGCTGGGGAATCGGGGGAAGGGGAACAGACAAGTTGCTGTCGTTTTTTGTTCTTCAGTCTACTTGTGGAGGACGTTGCTTCACTGGCCCAAGTTGGCACCATCGTTGCGCTCTTCCCGGG
>NW_017731381.1:4370021-4390954 GCF_001890085.2 Hipposideros armiger
TGAAGTGACTTGCCCAAAGCCACATTGCCAGTGAATCATCAAATACCTTTCAGGCAACGTATTGGGTAGGCAATGTATTTGGTGAAGGGTCAAAAAGCACTGTTTGAACCTAGATTAATGTGACATCAAACCTACACCATGTGTCTTCCACTTCATACCACCTGCTGCCCAGGAAGCACTGTGAGTGAGTAGAGGGATTCCAGTCACAGGCAAAGCTGATGAGCTTTGGCGACTATCCCCTATCCATAAGGTTTCTCATATCCTTCACAATCCTTCTTTCTCCTTGTTGATGGAGACCCACTGGGCATGAATCCCTGAGTTCAGAATCACACTGCCCTCTGTGTGCCTCGGACAACTACCCTCTGCAATGAGATGGGATCAAGGGCCCAGGGTAGGTGGGACAGCACCGCCCCCTCCCCCCCAGCCCCTCCTTGTCTGGATGCCAATATGCGAGAAACAAAGACAGAGATGGAGAGAGGGGAGAGGGGAAAGTGGAGAGGAGGAGGAAGAGGAGAGAGAAACAACTCAGTTTGGGATGTCAGATTGTTCCTCCGGTCAGCCCTACAGCCAGCCCGTCTTACCCCTCCTAAGGATGGATTTGAGCCAATGAAGAACTCTCTTTGATTGGAGCTAGCTCAAGTTTGATTCCTGCAACTTGAAACTTCAATATCCTGATGAGCATATTCTACTTGCTCTACTTGCTCCAGTTTCTTCGGCCACATAACGTCACCGTTTCTGTGAGTTTTGCCTCTCTAGGCCCCCGGGTCTGCTTCATGAGAAGTTATAACTACAGGCCCCGGAATTTGAAGATGGGGGGATGGGGAGGGGGGGTCAAATTCCAGTTCCTCCACCAACAAGCAGTGTGGCCTTGAGCAAGCACGTGAACTCCTTGAACTTGTTCTGTCTGATAAAAGGGGCTGATAATATTCCTGTGAGGTATATTATAAGAATTATGCAAGATAATGCATGCAGCACAATTGCTTAGCGCAATACAAATTTAGCTTAGCAGTCAATAAATGGTAACTATGATTATTACTATTCAGTTCTCCTTGCCAACTGACCAAAATGTAGTGATTTCCAAATTCCATGAGACATCTGCTGGCCTAAGCCATTTTGTCTCACCAGGCCACATAATTCCCATGCCACTGGTAGCTTGTGGATAAGTCTCCCCAGGCGTAGGAGTCTATCTCAGCCCCAAGTTATAACTTAGGGTTGGAATTCCAACAAAGGTTTTGAATTGTATGGTGGTCTGTGTCCAGTGGTAGATTGGTAAATATTTAACAACCAGAGCTCCAAAACAAACAACAACAAAATGTTTTGCCAATTTCCATGGTATAAATACTCCCATCGTGGCTGATTTCAATTTATCAAGGTGATGTCACCGAAGGCAAGGTTGGGGAAAATGTGGGCAATGGGTCCTCACGAGCTAGAGCTGGCCAGTGCAGGTAGAATTTCCCCAAGAAGGGAATATGGTCAGGAAAAGCATTCTAAAACATGTCTCCTAGAGTAGCAACTAAAGTGGTGGTAATGTGTCTTAGATTGGGTTCTCTTGAAGCAAGTCTGAAATGAGATTCTTGTGCAAGTGATTTATCAAGGGATTTTGCAGGTGAAACTTGCTAGGGGATGGATGAAGCAGAATAGGACAGGGGAGAAAGCTAGGCCAAAAAAGAAAATGTGGATTCTGCTGGGGTTTAGCCTCAACCTGACCCCACAGAGAGCTGTGGAGGCGAATACTGCCACAGAGTTGTCTCAGCATGAACCAAGGGGGCGGGGGACTTGTACATCCCAGGTAGTCATTGGGTGCAGGCTGCCTTCAGGACTGTAACTTCCCAGGCATTTCCTGGCAAAGAAGTTCCGCTGGCTGAGGGTAGTTCTCAGAAGACAGGAGTAGCTGTGACCTCTGAGCAACCCACTGTCACAGCAGCCAGGGGCATCAGTGTACCAGCCTGGTAAGAGGCATCCAGTGGGGCCCCAGTATTATTGACTATGTAATGATAACAATGCTGAGAATTTTTGTGATGAAAATGATAGAGATGGGGATGCAAGAAGTGGTAACAGTGATGGTGGTTCCACTGCTGCTGGCAATGGTGGGCGTGGTTGGGTTGTTGGTGGTAGTTGATGGCCCAGTGGTGATGGTGGTAACATGGTGGTGTGACAGTAGTGATAAGTTGTGGTGGTGGTGGTATTTGGGGGCATGGTGATGGTGGTGCTTCTGAGGGTGATGATGAATATGGCGAAGGTACTGGTTATTGAGGAACCAAGGATACCAAAGATCCCTATTTCTTCAAGGCTTATCTCTTTGTTTTATGCTTTTTATCTCCCCAATGACCCTGGGAGAATGAAACAACTTAGAATTTCCTCTTGTTAAGACTGGTGAATCAGGGCCGGCCGAGTGGCACGTTAGTTAGGAGTTGGCTTGGGACACCAGCTCTGAGCAGCAGGGCCCCTGTTCAGATCCTACATGAGGGCCAGTGACGCTGCGCCCTCTACAGCTAAGATGGTGAACAACAGCTTACCTGGAGCTGGGCTGCCTTGAGTCGCCTGCAACGGTGTGGGCTGCAGTGGAGTTGGTCAGCAGCAGGCGTGAGCTTTTGTGAGCTGCTGTGAGCAGCCGTCCAATGGCCGGCGACCAATCTGCCTCAACCGGGAAGAGCACAATGATAATACCAACATGGGCCAGTGAAGCGCCGTCCTCCACAACTAGACTGAAGAACAAAAGAACAGCAACTTCTCTGTTCCCTTCCCCAATTCCCCAACACTGTTCCCCTACCCCAATTCCCCAATTTAAAAAAAAATCTTAAAAAGAAATAGACTGGTGAATGAAAACATGACTGAGACAGTTGAAATACATTTATTTCACCAGTGATGTCCTCTTGCGTGTATTTTTTTTTTAATTTTTATTGGGGAATTGGGGGGAGGGGAACAGTGTTGGGGAATCACGGAAGGGGAACAGACAAATTGCTGTTTTTGTTCTTCAGTCTAGTTGTGGAGGACGTCGTTTCACTGTCCCATGTTGGTATTATCATTGTGCTCTTCCCGCGGTCGCCAGTCATTGGTCAGCCGCTCACAGCGGCTCCTGGCCGCTCACGCTGGCTGCCAGCCACTCACGTAACTCACGGCAGCCCACTGCAGCCCCGCTGCAGCCTACGCCGTCGCCTGGCAACTCACAGCCGCCCAGCTCCAGGTCAAGCTGTTGGTCATCATGTTAGCTGTAGAGGGCGCAGCGTCACTGGCCCTCAATGTGGGATCTGAACCGGGGCGCCGCTGCTCAGAGCTGGCGCTCCCAAGCGAGCTCTTAACCAGCTGAGCCACTCGGCCGGCCAGCATGTATTTTTCTTAATGCACACGTTCCCCAGGGCTGCAGTTTACTCTGTATGCCACCATGTCACACATGGTTCACTGTGAAACGTTGTAGGGGCGTGGTGACTTCAGACTTCTTAACCCATCAAACCGATGAGCAGAGTTTAACACCCAACATGATGTCAGGAAGTTCTGGAGACTGCTGAAATGGATTCACCCCGCACTCAATGTGGGATTGTTGTTTTCAGTTGAGAGCCTTGCTTGGGAGATGAGGGCAGGATGACTGTGACTGAGTAAAAAGGTCAGCGTGCTGGTGGGGAGTGTGTCAGGGGAAGTCTAGAGTGGACATCTGTTTATGTGTCTCAGTGTCTCCTAGCTGTCCCCCTCCCTTTCCTTCTCTCTCCCCAGAGTGAGGCAGTGAAGCAGGAGGGGTTGTTCACTTTCCACCGCAAGCACCTATCACATTATCTTTGCAACAAAATAGCTCTCTACCTAAAAGGTATTCTGGGACAAATATAAAGTTCATTCACTCATTCAAGAAACACGAATTGAACATCAGCTATGAGCCATGCCCTAGTCTAGGTGCTGAGGATATAACAGTGGGGGCGGGGAGACACAGAAATCCCCACCCTCAAGAGCTTATATTCTCATGGGTTTAAACATGTCCCATTCGCACCACACACAAATGAAAAAACTGAGGCTTCAAGAGGTTATTTGGCTTGACCAAGGACAGTTAGTAAAGGGCAGAGCTAAGCTGTTAACTAAGGTTAGCCAGCTCCTCAAACCCATACCCTTGACCAATTGTATACTATCTGCAGTGGATTTTTTTTTTTTTTTACTTTTACCACCCAATATCCTCTTGCCATTCTTCTGGTACTTGAACCTTTGGGTTGTTTCATGAAAACCACCCTTCCCAATACCATCTAGAGTACTCAGTCAAGGCATCTAGCCCCTCCTTTAATTGTGGGCTCATGACCCAAGCTATGTCATCCCAGTGCTGGTTTCTGCTACCCAGGCCTCCCGGGACTATGATTCCCTCTGTGTCCAACTTGGTTTTGCAGCCTGGCCTGCAATTCTGTGAGCCTATCGTATTCTTCCCCAATATCATTTTTTTTTCTCTCCAGTGATAGAGTCCACTTCCATTGCACGCAATCAAGTAACCGGTTTGACACATGGTCACTCCAATCTCTGGAACTCAAGCAAGTTTTGTTATCTGCTGCCTAAGAGGTATGACACCCACCTTGCAGGAGGCAGGAGAGAAGGTCTTGTTCCCTTGAGCCAGGCCTTGCCAACACCCCCGGTTTCTAGTGCCTTCCTCAGACCCTCACTCAACTCCCTTCTCCCAGGAGAAGCTTCCTCATTCTTTGCTGGGGCTGGCAGACATGCAGGCACTGCACACTCAGCAAAAGCAGTGCAGGAGCCTGAGCTATATTTGAGCTTCCCTGAGAACACACAGACGGCCTCCTGTGCTCTGGCTGGCCAAGGAGAGCGTAATTAATGGTACTCTTCTTCAGAGCATGGACAGAACAGGTGATGGCTCAGCAAGTTCAGAATCACAGCCATGCCAATCCCTCCTCCCCCCAGGTCTATTTTTGGATCACCACAGGTGCTTATTAAGGCCACATGTCAGGGCTACAGGGCAGAGAAGAGACTTTTCTTGGAGAGCTTGTCGGTTAGGATTGCATGGAGTTGCCTGTAACAGAAATCTAACCAAATGCAGCTTTATTTTTCTCATGTAACAAGAAGTCTAGGGGTAGGCAGTCCAGGCTGGTACAGAGGCTCAAAGAAATCATGAAGGACTGAAGCTCTTTCTATCATCCTGCTCTGCTATCCTTAGCAGGTGGCTTTCACCTTCGTAGTCACAAGCTGGCTGTTCCACTTCCAGAAATCTCACTTACATTCTGGGTGGGAATAAAAGAAAGACAACGAGGACAGTCACGTGCCTTTTGAGTTTCCCCACCCCTGTGTATGAAGAAGACAACCAGCTCCCAGGAAGCACCGTCCAAATTTCCACTTACATTTCACTGGTCAGAACTGGGTCAGAAGACCACCCCTAACTGCTAGGGATGTGGGGAGGTATTTTTAACTGGGCACATTTTATCCAAACAAAATTGGAATTCTCTTGCTGAGTAAGAAGTGGAGAATAGATACTGGTTAAGCAACTGGTAGTGTATGTCACTGAAGGTGAGATGGTGAATGGATCATTGGGAAGGAAGCCATTGAGGGATTGAGTCAGAAGTTCTCAGAAACACAGGAGATGGGGTAGTTTCCAAATCCCTAATGTGGAAAGTTAGAGAGGGCAGGAGGGTGGCCTTAGGGCTATTCACAGCCCCTCCATTATCCTCACTATGATGTACAGAGAAAACCAGGAGCAGCATAAATACGTCCTTTAAAGACCGCATTGACCTCTAAAACATGTGAAAGGTAGACGGGATTATCAAAAAGGGTCAAACACTCCTGGTTTTAAATCCCACTTATGCCAAATACTGACTTCATAACCTTGGGTAAGTCACTTAACCTCTCTGGGCATCTCAATTTTGTTAACTATAAAACAGGGAGTACACTTTGCACAGTTTTTATGTAGCTCAAACAAGACTCTGTGTATAAATTTTATATTGTAGGCACCCAACAAATGGGAGTTAATATTGGTTTAAGTCCCTCACTTTCTAAATGGTGAAAATGAAGCCCAGAGAGGGAAAGCGAGATGACCTAAGTCACACAGCCAGAGAGAGGCAGAGCTAGGACCGGGGCCCACCCAGCCTTTCTGACTTCCAACCTGGGGCGTGTTCCGTTTCACCACTGCCTCTCCCTGTTAAAAAAAATAAAAAATAAAAAGTATTAACTTTTGTTGTACACCTGAAAATAATTTTTTTTAAAAAGTATTAACTTTCACCAAGGGGTAAACTTATGCATAAATAAGTGGAACAAAGTATTATAGCTGGTTCAGAATTTTTTTTTCAAAGATTTTTATTGGGGAATTGGGGGATGGGAACAGCGTTGGGGAATTGGGGGAAGGGGAACAAACAAGTTGCTGTCCCTTTGTTCTCCAGTCTAGCTGTGGAGGACGTTGCTTCACTGACCCAAGTTGGCACTATCATTGCGCTCTTCCCGGGCGAGGCAGATCAGTCGCCTGGCTTCTGGATGGCCGCTCACGGCGGCTGCTGGCCGCTCACACTGGCTGCTGGCCACACACGGCAGCCCATGGCAACCCACTGCAGCAGGGGCTGCAGCCTAAGCCGTCGCCAGCGACTCATGGCAGCCCGCTCCATCCAGGTCGAGCTGCCGTCCAGCATCTTAGCTGTAGAGGGCAGTGTCACTGGCCTTCATATGTGGGATCCGAACCAGGGTCCTCCGGCGTCCCAAGCCAGCTCTTAACCAACGTGCCACTCGGCCGGCCCCAGAATTTTTTTTAACTGTGAACAAAGTGTTTTCAGATGCTTGAGGATAGCAAAAATTACACAGAAAAGGTAGAGGCATCCCGGTGTGCCCCTTCTGGTGAATTCTAGTCTTTGTTATCACCATCGTGATTGGTACTGATGGAGCACACTAACTGTGTGTCTGACATAATGCTGTAGGCCGTACCTGATGGCAAGAGCTAACGTGTACTGAGCACTGTGTTAGCTTTCTATCGACGCCGTAACAAGTTAACACACATTTAGCGGCTTAAAACAACACAAATGTATTTTCTTTTGGTCCTGGAGGTTAGACGACCTAACATCAAAGTGTCAGCAGGGCTGTGCCCCTTTCGGAGGCTCCATGGGAAAATCCATTTGCTTGCCTTTTTCCAAGCTGCCCACATTTCCCGGCTCATGGTGCCTTCCTCCGTTTTCAAAGCTGGCAGCACAGCATCTTCAAATCTCTCTCTCTCACACCTCTGATTTTGTTGTCACAGCTCCTTTTCAGACTCTACATCTCTTGCCTCCTCCGTCTTTCACTTATGAGGACCTATGGCTATATTGAGCCCACCTGGATAACCCACCTGGATAATCTCCCCGTCTCAAAATCCTTAATTAACTCCCATCTGCAAAGTCCCTTAAGGTAACAGTCACACGTTTTCTGGGGATTTGAATGCAGACATTTTTGGTGGACCATTATTCTACCACAAAAATGTACTATGTACCTGGCACTGCTGTGAATTCATGTAACCCTTCCCTACAAACCTATGAGGTAGATGCTATTACGTTGTCCATTATCAGACGACAAGCTGTAGTAGTTGCTGCTGTAACAAATTAGCACAAACTTAGTGACTTAAACAATACGAATGTATTATCATACAGTCATGAAGGTTAGAAGATCTATCTTCTGAGCTAAAATCTAGATGTCAGAGCAGAGGTACAGCCCTTTCTGGCGGCCTAAGGGAAAAGCCATTTCTTCAATAATGCTTCCAGCTTCTAGGGACCACTCGCATTCCTTGGCATGTGGCCCCTTCACCTACAAAGCCAGCAACAAGGAGCCAAGTCCTTCTCACATCATGTCACCCTGACCATTCTTCTGTGGTCACATCTCTCTGCTTCTCTTCTGACTCCCTCTTCCACTTTTAAGGGCCCCTGTGATTACCTTGGACTCACCTAGAAAACACAGGCTACTTTCCCTATCTTAAAGTCACCTTAATTCCATCTGTAACTTTAATTTCCTCTTGCCATGAAACCTGGCATAGTCACAGGTTCAGGATTAGGCTGTGGACATTTTTTGGGGGAGGGGCATTATTGTGTCTACCACACTAGCCCAAGGCCCGGGGAGGCTGAGGAATTGGCCCAACATTACACGGCTAGTAAACAGCAGAGCCAGATTCTGAACGCAGGTGACCTGGCACCAGTACCCACGCCATTAACCATTGCACCACGCTCCCCTATCTTGTTTTCCCTTCTCAGCAGCCCTATGGCAAGGTAGGTAACATTATGATTATTATGTGCATTTTTATAAATGAAGACACCACGACTCTTAGAGATGATGTGACTCGCCCCAAATTCACACAGCTGGTGGAAAGAAGGGAGTCAGTTTTGCAGGACTCAGCTGAGAAATGCACCCAAAACAAAAGAAGGAAAGCAATGGGCTGATGTGAGGTTGTGAGTATCATCCTTACACCAAGGTTTCAAATATTTTCGTTTGATCCATCTATCCACCAACCCCAAGCACACTCCCTCATTTCTTTCGGGTCACTTCTCAAATGTCAGCAACTCAGGAATACTCCGAGCACTCTATCCAAAAGAGCAGCTCTCGTCTCCATCTGTCCTCTCATCTCACTTTAATTCTCTTATTGTTTGGCATACTTATATAATTTTTTGTTTATTTATGGTTTCTAGGCTAGAATGAATGCTCTGTGAAAGCAGGGGCCGTGTCTGTTTTGTGCACTGCTGTATTGCCAGGGCCTGGTCCCTAGCAGGGTCCTCAGCAAATATTTTTATTAATATGAATAAATGCAGACATGTAGGAATGGTTCCAACCGCAAGAGCCTTACCAATGAACGTTAGAATGAACAAATGCTATTAACTTATATTTACCTATTAGGGCTCTTGATGATGTTTCAATTGAACAAAAGGCTTTCACAGATATGAAGGCTGAACAATATGGGATCTACCATGGTTTCCAGACTTGATTGGTCATCAGAATTGGAAGGGAAATTTGTCCAAAATGCCAATAGCCGGTGCCTTACCCTCAGAGATTCTCACTCAGTTGATCTGAGGAGGAGCCTAGACATCAGTATTTTTTAAAGATTTTCAGGTGATGGTCATGTGCCTCCATGGTTGAGAGTCACAGCCCTGCACCTCCTAAAACAGAATCTCTGGGCCAGTGGCTCTCCGCCCTGGTGCTTTTGAAAATGCTGTTGTATTTTGTTGTATTTGATGTTGGAGCCCCGCCCACAGAGATTTTCATGTAATTAGACTGGGGGGAGGCCTGGGCATCAGATTTTTCATTTCAGTTCTTATGCTTTTCAGCTTCAGGATTTCTATTTTAGTTCCTTTTCATCATGTCTATCACTTTTGATAGAATATCTCTTTCGATGGAATATTGATATTCTCCTTCTCTTCACACATTGTTTTTCTGATTTCTTTCACTTCTGTGTCCATCGTTTCCTTTGGTTCATTGAGCATATTTAAGACAGTTGACTTAAAGTCTTTGGCTAGTTAAGTCCAATATTGGGGCTTCTTCGGGGATAGTTTCTGTCAGTTTATTTTGTTCTTTGACTGCACCATATCTGCCTATTTCTTTGTATGCCTTGTGATGTTTTTCTGAGAACTGGTCAATTGAATATTATAATGTGCTCACTGGAAATCAGATACTCCCCTTTCCCCAGGGTTTGCTGATCTTGATTGCCGAAGGCTGCAGTCATGTTTTAGTGATTTTCCCAAACTATTTTACAAAGACTGTATTCCTTGTCATATGTAGTCACTGAAGTTTCTTTTCCTTTAGCTCATGCTCCACTAATAATTTATAGAGATTTCCTTGAACACCAGGAAATAAAAACAAACCAAACAAAACAAAACATAGCTTTCAGTATTTGCAGATTGCTTCTGTGCTGGGGCATGCCTTCAATATTTAGACAGGCTGTTTACAACTCTGTCTTAGACTATACTCCCTGTTTATGTTGAGCTGTTTTAAGTTGTTTTCTTGATTCAGACTTCACTTGTTTGCTGTAAACCTTGATGGTTTTCCAGAGTTCTGACAATGCTGATTCTGTTTCTGCTTGGTTTTTTTTTTTTTCAATGTTTCCATGGAGAAGCTGGGAGCACTTTGTCTTAGCAGCTGTTTGGACTGCTATGACAGAAATACCATGGACCGGGTGGCTTATAAACAACAGAAAGTTATTTCTCACAGTTCTGGGGGCTGGAAGCCCAAGATCAGGGTGCTAGCATGGTTGGGTTCTGTGAGAACCTCCTTGAGATTGCAGACTTCCACCTTCTTGTTGTATCCTTACATAGCAGAGAGCAGGAAGAGAAAGCAAGATCTCTTACAACTCTTATAAGGGCACACATCCCATTCACGAGGGCTCCACTCTCATGACTTCATCTAATCCTAATTACCTCCCCAAAGCCCCACCTCCTAATATTATCACATGGGAAGGGGGTTAGGTTTCAACATATAAATTTCAGGAGGACACAAACATTCAGTCCACCACACACCTACTCAGCCATTTTGTTTTTTAAAAGCTTCCTTGCTGATACTAATGTAGAGCCAAGGCTGATACCCACTACCCTGGGAATGAAACCTTGGCATCACTGCTTCCAGCAAGCTCCTCAGGTAATTCTGAGGTAGCCAATCCAAGCTTTGGAAGCCCATGGAGTAAATAAACCCTGGGACTGACCTCAGGAAGTCCTCAACCTTCTCTCATCTTCCTCGGGTTCCTGGGAGCCAGACAGGATGAAGAGTTCAATCTTTGTGTGAGTGGTTCTCCATCACCCGCTACAATACATGGTGCCAGTGGACATGCCTAGTGGTGAGTTGCTGCATTTGGGGTTAATGATAGGTATTGGCTCACTGCCCCCATTTGCTTCCCAAAGGAATCAGGGCAGAAATAAAGCAAGGAGCCCAGGATGTGCCAGATTCCCCGTCTCTGAGTGTGACAGTAATTGAGAAGTTGTCCAACAATAGATCTCTGTTGAGACTTGGCATATGGGTCCCCTGCCCCCAAGCTAGTCGCTCAGACTTCAGCTATCATACAAGGTTTTAAGCTTTCAGGTAAATGCAGCAGAAAAAATGAAGTCTTCTCAACCCAGTTAAACTCCAGGGTTTGCCCCCTCACAGAGATGATGAGGTCCTTGAAGAATAAGCAGTTCTGGAATGACCAAGAGATTTCTTCCTCTCTCACCTGAACAAGACTTTAATTATCCTAGTGTCAAGTTTCCTTACCTGTATGGTGAAAATGATTACCTCTCTCAATTCGTACTGTTGCTATGGAAAATAAATGTAATGTACTATTTAGTAAAAGAATAAAAATGAAACAATAATAAACATGTAGTTTGATCGTGTTTTTGTAGAAAATTATGTATATGTCTTTATAGATATGTTTATCTTTGTATGAGTTTCTGTGTATGGACGAATATTTATGTGTACACCCATCCAGTGCTGTCGGGAACATAGTTCACCAAACAGGTAATGGAATCAGAGGTGATTTTTGCTGTTCTCTTTGTACTTCTCTAACTTGTTTATGATGTGAATGTACTATTTTTACAAAAGAATGTTCTATTTTTTACAAAAGAAAGGGTCAAGAGGCTGGTTAAGCACGTCTATTTGTCTCTTCTCCCTCCAAATATCCCACTGAAATGACAAAAGGAGCATTTCAAAGTCCTAATGAAAGCTATCAAAATAATAATACCTAGTCTTAGAAGGTTTAAAATCAGGCACATGGTGCTTGATGAGTATTATCTCTATTCCTCCTCCACTTTGAGCTCTAGAGAGAACACTGATACAGGGGTTTTTAACCCTTATTGGGCCATGGGCCCCTTTGCAGTCTGATGAAATCTATGGATCTCTTCTCAGCATAATATTTTTAAATGAATAAACTTCCATACATAGGATTACAAATGAAATCATTTATATCAAAATGCAGTTATCAAAATATTTAAAAAACAAATCTGTCACATAGTAACATATGTGCTTCTATATTAGAAGATTTAGCAGCATGTCTAATAACTACCATAATTTCAAAGTCGTGATGAGTGCATATGATATTTTGAGATAACTTCAACAATAGCATTGTGACAGGAAAATATCTGGTTTCTAGTGGTGATGAGGCCACAGGAACTGCTCACACTACTGTAGTTTGTTGCTTATGTTCGTAAGTGAAGGAAATGCTGATTTTAGGTTGAACTTAATGGACGTTCACACCATTTTTCGCATCCAACTTCATGGCCCTCCAAATTTAATAAAATATGTGTTTCTACAGAGTTTGTCTAAATCTGTTTATCTGTTGGTTTGGTCTCCTCATTCACATCTTTCCTCAAATGTTTGACTAAACTAGACTACAGTTTATTGGAAGCCATGTGCCCGTGAGGAGGCCTTGTTAACTATGAGCTTCGGTGTGACTCTCCTTTAGGGAACCCCCAGTGTGAGCGTCCTCCTGAGCTGGTCAAATTCTCCAGAGAACATTTTTCTAGCTTCTTTTTAGGAGAGTCTAATCCTTCCTGCCAGCATTCTGGAGTCTAAGCTGGGGGAAGAACCTGAGAGGAGGAGGCTGGGCAAGGCATCTCAGTTTTCCACATGTAAACTGTCTCTTAATCCCTCTGCTTTTGGGATGATGCCCTGTCTTGGGGATGATGCGTGGTGTTTCCCAATCCAGATAACCACCTGTTATCTCTACAGCTGCACCATCCAATACAGCAGCCTCTGCCACCTACAGCTGTTTAAATCTACATTAATTACATATTAATGAATACTTAATTAATCAATTAATTCAACTTTCAGGTCCTTAGTTGCACTAACCATATTTCAAGCGCTCAATAGCCACATGGAGCTAGTGGCCAGCTACTGTATTGGACAGTACATGACATTTCTGATATTGCCCAAAGTGCCATTGAACAGTGCTGCTTAGAACAGAGGTTGGCAATTTTTTTTCTGTACGAGGCCAGATAATAAATACTTTTGGCTTTGCATGCCATATGGTCACCATTACATCTACTCAACTGTGTCATTATAGTGTGAAAGCAGCCACAGACAATACAAGGAACACGCATTGGAATACGTGGGTGTGTTCCAACCAAACTTTGACACGGAAATGTGAATTTCAAAACATTTTCATGTGTCATAAAATGATTTTTCTTTTGATTTTTTTCCCGTTTGTGAATGTAAAACTCTTCTTAGCTTACAGGCTGTACATAAATGGGCAGCAGGCCAGATTTGGCCCTGGACCACAGCTTGCTGACCTCTGTCTTACGGCTTTGCCTTTAAAAAAAAAAAAAAGCTCTGTGCCATTATTATAGTAGATTCAGAAAGGAAGCAGAGGCTAAAGTGAGCAGTCTTTTTTTTTTTTTAACCTAGAAGTCTCATTATCTGTTCAGGGCCTGTCTTCGCCCTGCACCTTAAAATCCATGAGAGCACTGAGCCCCATCTCTCTTGCTCACTCTTCTCCAGCTAGCATCCAGCACAATGCTGGCTATGTAATAGGCTTAGTCAATAGAGCTGAATGATCAAATGCTCACCAAGCCACCTGCCTTGTATAATTTGACTTTCCACTTAGATCTGCCTTCTGGCAAGAATGTGCTGGCCATGCCGATGAGAGTACTCCAGTTTGCTTCACAATTACATTTCTTATTATCAGTGACTACATGGACATACCGGTTTTCCACATCAGTCCCATGAGCTTGGTAAACGTAATTTCACCTCTGAGAGAAGACATCAGCCCCTAAGCCTACGTAGAATCAAACAAATCTTGGTTCCAGAAGCGTACATCTCGACCGAATTTGATAAGAAGACTTGTAGAGAGGGGAGTGATCTAGCGGACGCAAGCACTTGGAGATTTTAAGTGCTGGGCTGACATTGCCTTCTCAGTAAGATAAGGAAGAGAAGGTTATAGAATGTTCACATTGCCATGACTCTAAGAGGATAATATGCCAAGGGCATTCATGGAAATCAATCGGATGGGGCAAAAGCCATAGGTTAGAGGAAAACTATCCATGCCCCCAAATTCCTAGCAGATAACAGGGGAAAACCATGACTTTGTAGGTATAACACCAAAGGCATGAGCCATGAAAGAAATCATTGATATGCCGGACTTTATTAAAATTAAAAACTTCTGTTCTGCAAAACATAATGGGAAGAGTATAAGAAGATAAGCTACATACAGACTGGGAGAAAATATTTGCAAAAGATAAAGGACTATTATCCAAAATATACGAAGAGCTCTTTTTTTTTAATTTTTTTAATTAAAAAATTTTTATTAGTTTCAGGTGTACAAAGCAATGTAATAGTTAGACATTTCAACCCCTCACAAAGTGATAACCCCCTCCCCCAATCTATTGCCTCTCTGACATTGTATATATTTATTACAATTCCATTGACTCTATTCCCTATGCTATATTCCATACCCTGTGACTATATATTTTTTAATTATAGTTGATATACAATATTATTCAGCTTCAGCTTCAGGTGTACAGCGCAGTGATCAAGCCTCTACACCGTCCATGAAGTGGTCTCCCTAAGAAGACATGTGCCCATCTGACACCCTACAAAATATTTACAACATTATTGATTATATTCCCCAAACTGTCTTTCTACAAAGAACTCTTAAAACTCAACAATAAGGAAACAAACAATCCGATTAAAAAATGGGTCAAAGACCTGAGCAGTCACCTCACCAAAGAAGATATAGAGATGGCAAACAGCATACGAAAAGATGTTTCACATCATCTGTCATCAGGGAAACGTAAACTAAACGTAAGGAGCTACCACTACGCAACTATCAGAACAGCCCAACTCCAAAACGCTGACAATGCCAAAAGCTGGGGAGGATGTGAAACAAAAGAAATTCTCATTCATTGTCAAATATGGTGTCTGAAGAAAGTACTTCTGTCCTACTTGGTGGGTTTTCACCTCCCAGTCTGCCCCACATCAGATCCTATGACTATAGATTCTCTGGTTAATTGATTACATTACCCGTTTTTATGCCATCAGTCTACCAGAGGTAAGAGAAATATGTGAAAGTGATGTAAGGTCCAATGAGATAGACAGATTTAACAAACGTGTACTAAGCCCAGCGACAGCTTGGGTATACGAGTATGGGACCTGGTCTTATCCACAGCTACATGAGGGATCAGTCCCCAAGACCAGGACTAGAATGAACTCCCAACTTCCAGCCCAGAACCGGTGGTTAAAACTTGTCTTTTCATCTGTTTCGTCTTCCATCTCAGAATCATAACTGCATTTGGCTCTGGACATAGAGAAAAGAGAGAGCCATTTGGGAGGTATTGAAACATTTCCTCCTGTGCAAATCGTTTCTTTGTGTGTTGGCAAGTCCAAGGTGTTCTAACAAAGGTCAAAAGTATTTATTTTCTTTAATACTCTCAGGATGAGAGTGAGACACAGACGAAGGGGAGCCAGAGCTGGGGAAAGAGAAAGCGGCGTGTTGCCAATTTTAATAGCTGAAAGGGCTTCTTTTTATCACAGGAAATGGTTGTCTTAGGGCACCGAAACAACCTCTGGTTTGCTATCAAAAACAGCAGAAATTACAAGGAAGGAATAGGAAGAAATCATTGGACAAACAGATGATGTGGTCAAGGCCATTGTCTATCTGGCCCTGCCCATCTCCCCAGCCTCCTCTCCCCCTGTTCCCCACCTCCATCTGACACTTGAGTTTTGCCAGTCTGCTGAGTTTCTGACCACTGAACTCCCTGTACTGTTCCCTCTGACTGGACTGCCTGACCCCAGTTTCTTGGCCTGCTGAGTCCTCCTTGAGGACTCAGATCAGGTGTCATGTCTTCACCATGCCCAGCTCTGCTTCTGTGCACCCATCACGTCTTCCTGTCTTTGCACTGATCAAGCTGTGTTGACATCGCCCAGATGTCCATCTGTCTCTCCCATTGGACTGGAGATCATCCACTGGACCCTTGGGCTCAGATCTGGCCTTCAGACAGAATCATGCTTTATTTGGCCTGCAGCACTTGGGCTCACATGGTGTTTTTAAAAATTTTTTTGCATTCATTGCCAAAAATTAAAAATCAAGAGATTTCACATAAAACTCCAGATTTCTGGCTTCCCTGAACAAATTGGAAATCCAGTACCATGAATGCACTTCTCCAACCTCATGGCAGAGCAGAGCCTGGCATTCTCCATTTCTCCACAGTCCCCACCACGTCCCATTGTCTCTGCAAGAAAACCTCCTATCAGAGCCATTTGTCATAACTCTTGCAATATTGTTTTTTTCTTACAGTGGATTAAAGGAGAGAGTAAAATATTTACTTCACCCCTGCTCCTTCCTCACACACTTGGCCCACTTCCTGCATTTACATCACCAGGCTAGGCCTTGCAGGCACCTGGGCTCTCCACCCATGTGCTAGGCTAGGAGCTCCTTGGAAACAAACACGGTGCTTTGTTAATTTCTGTGGCTCCAACAGCAAGCACGGTGCCTTGCTCAGTGTCGGTCCCCCATAAATGCTAGTTGGGATTATGAATCTTGCTTTCAGAAAAGAACCTCTTTCTCAATTCTTCCTTCCCTTTAGTCTTCCATTCATTTACTGAGTTCATCTCTGTGTTCATTTCCCTGAATTGACATTCTCTTTATCTCTGGAATCCTGGATCCTCTTGTAACCCCCAAATAATCAAAACCTCTCTTCAGATTGCCAGTCCAGGTACCTCTGATAAAACCTTGCTCTTAACAATTACATAACAGAAAATCATGAAGAACCATTGATTGGTAGTGATGGTATTATTACTAGTAATAAGTAGTTATCATTTATGGAGAGCTTCCCAGGTACCAAGAACTCTACATACATTTCCTCATTCAAGCTCTACAACAATGCTGTCAGGTGTCGTTTGTCCTCATGTTAGTCAGAACTGTCAGTTACAAGTAGAAAAAAACCGAAACAGCCAACTCTCAAAATGGCGTAAGCCAAAAGGTTCATATAACTGAAAAAATCAGATCTAGCGTTCATTAAACCATTATGTGGCTGACACATCTCTAAGAACTGTCATTCCTTTACTCTTCTAAACAACACTTTGAGAAAAGTACTAATAATATTTCCATTTCACAGATGGCAAAAACTTGAGTACTGAGATTTCAATAATTTTACTACAGTCATCGAGCTAATAAGTCATTCTTTTTTTCCCTTCCCAGCATCTGAACCCTTTTTCTGTTTAAGGGAGTTGCCTACTTTATTAGACTCCTTGGAACCAGAGTTCAGTTCCCACAGAGGGGAGAAAATACCAGATGCTGACTTCCCAGCCTCCTTTGCATCTTGGACATGAGCAGTGGTATAGGCTCTGCCCGCTAGCTTCTGGCTCTAGATAAACCACGTTAACAACTGATGAGTATATTTGCAGACTTTTCTCCAGGTCGACATAAACACACACACACACACACACACACCTATATAGAAATCCTGCTCTTAACTCCCATTTTAAGGGACAATTCATCACTAATGGTGGCATTTTGGGCACCGGAGATTGCTTGTTGGAGGGAGAGAGGGATTTCGCCCATGAGACGGAGCCCTTCTTGGCACGCTCCAAATTGCACCCCTGAGGTGACCTTCAGGGAAGCTCACCCCCTTCCCCCCGGTTCTGAAGTGGGTGTGAGAAGGTGGAGGTGGGCACCCTTGGTCCCTACCATAGGAATAGACCTCGGCCGAGCCCTGGGCTCATGGCTTCCAGGAATGGCTGCTGGCCTACCTGCAAAGCTGAAGGACCTGCAAAGTCACTTCTGCCTGGAGCCCCTGAATCCAGGCCAGCTAGCCCCCCGCCCCCTCGGAGCCCTTCAACACCTCCTGGAAGGACTTCTCTCTTCTTTCTCCTACTCGGCAATTTTAACCAGTCCAAGAACCAGCTGCTCTGCCCTCCGATCAATAGCCGTTGGGAAGGCCTTTAGGATGGTCCCTGGGCTCTCTTCCTGACTCAGTTTCAGTCCAATTAAGCTCCTTCCGCTGTATTAAAGCAGCCTCCTTCAAGAGTACAAGTTGGCACCAACCCACAGCCAGTGGCTAAAACTTGTCTTTTCATCTCAATCTAGCTTTCCAGCAGCATCCTGGAATTTTATTTATTTATTTTTGTTTATTAGCCACCACCGTATTTTAGAAGGTATTTATTTAAAGCTGCCTTTTGTGGCTGGAGTCAGTGCTCAGCAAACTTTTGTTGGAGAAAAGATGAACGAATAAATGATAGAATAGTCAGCGCTTGGTAAATGGTTGATGAAGGAGGACCAAATGACACAGAGCATGTGAAACTTATGTAAATGATGAAAATTGTTAACTGAGCTGGACGAGACTGCAGCCTTATCCACTGGCGCCATCTGCTGGAAATAAGTTAGCACAACAGGTCTGCTTTAGCGAGGCATGGGGACACTTGACTTCTGGAAATGCCAGCGAGGAGCTGTGTTAAAAGGGGTGCTAAGTGCTTTGCATGAATTATTTCTCTTCATTCCCACTGTCACTAGAAGAAACAAATACTATTATCGTTGATTGCATCTCTAGATATTAAAAAGTTGAGGCTTATAGAGACTTAGAGTGGATTTATCATGTCTAAGGCCACATAGCTAGTGGGTATTTGGAATGACTCAAACCCAGTTCTGTCTCACTTCGGAACCTACTGTGGGTTGGGTTCCCCAGGAATCAGATTTCAACATGGAGAGCGCACACAGGAAGTTTATTGCAGTGCTCTCAGGATCACAGGTGGGAGGGAAAACTCAAATTGCAATGCAGCCAGGCATTTTTCTCAGCATCTGTGGCACAGACCACTGCATGTCC
Organism: Hipposideros armiger; assembly: GCF_001890085.2. Classification (NCBI taxonomy): domain Eukaryota; kingdom Metazoa; phylum Chordata; class Mammalia; order Chiroptera; family Hipposideridae; genus Hipposideros; species Hipposideros armiger. Next base: position 4,388,708 of record NW_017731381.1, read on the forward strand.
CCTAATAAATGTCTTCCTTTCTTTTACAAAGAAACAGTAAATTCCAGGGTCCCCAAACCATCAGGAAAACAGGGCTATAAAATCTGTGCAGTCCCAAAAAAGGTGACACTAATGTCTATTAGAAGTGACCACGAGGATACTGGACAAGGAAGAGCCTCCTTGAGGGAAGAGCCAGGCGTCATGGAGTTTAGAGGACAGGGACACTCCTCCTAGAAAGCAGGACAACTCACCTGCCAGAGAAGGATGTATGTCCTTCTGGACTTGGAATAGTATTTAGAGGTCACCTCCTTTGTGTCTAGGCATATTGACCCCTAAATCAATGCCAATTTTCCCAACCTCCCTATAGCCAAGTATGGCCATGTAACTGAGTTCTGTCCAATAGGACATAAATCAAATAATCACATAGTAGGTTCTAGAAACTTCGCTAAGAGGTAGCTGGGTTGCACCCAATACCTCTACCTTCCCCCCCCCCACCCCCGGTCTCTTCCTCCTTCCTTCTGACTTGGATGCAGTTGTAATGGCGGGAGTCGGAGCAGCCATTTTGGAACATAAGGTGAGCTTGGAAATAGCAGCTATGTACTGTAGAACAAAGCAACAAGATTAAAGGGGCCTAACTCCCAGAAGACTTCATGGCACAAATCACCAGATCAACCCAAACTTCTTATCTACAACTTTTAAAGGATAGGCAAAATAAATGAACTTTTAATTCGTTAAAGTCACTGATATTTGACATCTGTTATTCACAGACAAACCTAACCCTAAATGGTACAGCATCCAATTATGGACAATGCATAATCCCAACATTTAATTAGCAGGAAAGATACTTTTTTTGTTGTTGTTACTGTTAGTAGAAACAATAACACTCTGAAAATGTATGTTTGGAAATGATTCAGTGTGCTGGGGAAAAAAACTAAATTGGAATTAGAAGACCCAAGTTCTAGACCCAGCATTGTTGCTGATGAACTGTGTGACCTTTGCCATATTTCCCTCATTGGTAAAATAAGGGAGTTGGAAAAGGAAGGAATAATAATCAATAAACACAGGAAAAGATGTTTACCTTCACTAGTAATAAGAGAAATGCATATTAAAACAAGCAGATATAATGTCACACCAATCAGATTGGCAAAATCAAAAATCCAGATGGGTATGGGGAAAACAGGTGTTCTCATACAATGCTAGTGGAAATGTAATTTGGCACAACCAATGTCGGGTCCGAGTTGTTTGGCTAAGGACGGTTTCAGCAGTGAGGCACCCAAATGGAAAAAAGCCTTGCAGAGTTTTTGACACGAATGCAGCAACACTTGATTCAGCAGCAGCAGCAGAGGGAGAACCCAGAACACAGAACCCCGTTAAACAATAGTGTCAGGTGCCAGCACGCATGCACTCTAAGAGCAACTCACATAAACAACTTGTTTTCTTGCAGTCCCACCTGGGCCTGGAGGAGTCAGGGCTGCCGGGCTCCAAAGCTTGTAAACATTTCCTGACCCTGGGAGGCCCTGACAGCTGGGCCCCCACAACCAATATAAATTACCCATCTGTGTGAAGCTGGGAAATGTGCATATCTTGTGATCCAGCCGTTCAACTTCTAAACGTACAACCATAGAGACACTCTTGCTAGTGTGTCCCATGAAATACTCCAGCAGCATAGAGAAAACAACCTATAATCTAAATGTGTATTGCAGAAATAAATTAGATAAAACACACTTTGGTATATTCAGGCAATGGAGTATATCACAACAGTAAAAACAAACCACATCTGTGAGTATGAGCATGTTTAGGTCTCAAAAACCCAAAGGTGAGTGATAAAAGCAAAACACACAATGATACATACATACTACAAGATGGCATTCATATAAAAATTTTTAAACCCACAAAACAATTCTATGTTCTATTCATGGATACATACATATATGGTAAAAATATTAAAATATGGTAGGAAAAGATACATAACCAATCCAGGATGGTGGTCCCCCTGGGAGAATGAATGAGGGAAGGATATCAAAGTGATTTCAACTTTATCTACAATGTTCTCTTTCTTTACTATTTAAAATTAGAAGCAAAAATGAAATGTTTTTGTATGTTTATAAACGTTTGAATATATAAATAAAAATGAAAGAATTGGAATAGAATGATCTCTAAGGTCTCATTCAGCCCTAAATTTTTATATACGAAACATACAAAGCATGGCACGAGATAAAGATTGGGGTTCAAATCCCAGGTCAGTTGAAGGTCTTTCAGCTCTCTCTC
>NW_017731381.1:4391000-4403253 GCF_001890085.2 Hipposideros armiger
ACACACACACACACACACACACACACACTACCAACAAAAGTGTCTGAAGCAAAAGGGAATTCATTGGCTCATGTTACCCAACAGTCATGAGTAGCCTCAGATAAGGCTTGATCCAGGACTCAACAGATGCCACCAGATCCACTTCTTGGCTGTTCCTCTCCACTGGCCCCAATATGATGACACAATGGCTGAACCAGTATCTGGCTTTACATCTTGCCACCACTGAGCGCTGGGAAGAAGAGGCAATCTGTGTCCCTACATTATCAGCAGAAGTCCTTGCTTCTTAATCAGGGCAATGCAAATTTAAAATGCACTTAAGTGATATTTTTTTTCTTAAGGTATTGGCAAATAAGTAAGTCATTTCCAGGACTGTGGGCGGGAGAGTGGTGCCCCTCCAGATTGGCTCTTTCCTCTCCACCTCCTCTGTGTCCCAGGAGGCAGGCCTGCAAGGGCTACATCAACAGGCTCCTTGGCCCTCTGTCATCTGGGTGAGGTCAGCCTAGTAGGAGACCGAAGAGAAAAGAGTGACTTGAGGCCTGTATGCTCTTGGCTCCTTCCAATGGGGCCATATTGGGCTGGCTTCACCCAGCCCTTTCCACAGGACTCTCATTCTCCTTGTTCTACTAACTGCTCTCTCCTCTTGTGCCTTCAGGCCCAGGGGGAGTAACAGCCCCATTGCTACCAGCCCTGGGGTACTGCACTGTGTTTTGTAAAACAGTCCTGTTATTAAACTCTCCTTGAAATTCTCCTAATGAGTGTGCCACATTCAGATACAGAGAGAAAATTGGCCTAGTTCCTTCAGAGCGCTATTCATCAGCCAATCCACATCTCTGAGAAACACTTGCACAAGGGGCAAGTAAGGGATATTGGCTACACCCTTGTTTGAAATAACAAAAAATAGAAACAAAATTTAATTTTCTTCAAATAGGGAAATAGCTAAATAAGCTATAGTACATCCATATTATGGCATAGTATGTAGCTGTTTAGAAAGGAAACTGATGTATTTGTATAACATGGAAAGACTTCTAAGACACATGTTTTGCTTGAAGAAAGTAAGGTTCGCTACCATAATAAATTAGATAGCAATGATATCTATAGCCATAGTTTTATGTACTCTTCAAAACTTTAGACAAACGTTCACTGCCCCTCCCTGTGATTTTCACTCACCAAAGAAATGTGAGGGAAAGTGGCATGAAACTTGCAAGCAGAAGCTTTTAGAGATTCCACCATTCCTTTCTTCCCCTCTGCCATGAGATTAGCCTACTCTGGTTGCTTCTTCCACCTGTGTCCAGAGATACAGCTGAAGCCAACCCATGACAAACATGAAAGGAACAAGAAATAAACCTTTGTTTTTGTAAGGCACTGAGATTTTAAGCATGTTTGTTATTGCAGCAAAACCTAATTAATGCATGCTGCTATGGAATTGATACTTGGTTACTTTCTGGGGAGGAGAAATGGCCTTGGGGGACTGGGGGAGGGGGTGATCACGGGGACTTTAGTTTTTAACATTTTAGTTTACTTACAATGAAAATATATTAATGCATCACTTTGTAATAAAATACATTATTTAGAATGAAGACAGCAGATGTTTTCTTACTTAAATGCTAAAAAATATCATTTTTAAAACACACACACACACACACACACACACACACAAACACCCAATACATGAATGGTTCTTTTTGCCCAGGTGGCTCGCTGAAGAAAGAGACTGGAGGCAGATGGATGGCTGTGTGAACTTTCCAAGGCTAGAGGAAGTCCCGGAGCGTGACAATGCTTTGCCGCTTTCCCTAGAGATAGAAATCCGCAAAGCCTAGACACACTGTGAAACTTATTTCTGGTTCAGCCACCATGAAACAGACATACAGATCCATCTTTTTTGGTTTTTACATGAATGATATCTACCTTTCCATTTATATGAAAACAAAGGTGATTATATGACCAAAGGTCAATTCAGTGAGTTTGAAGATTCTGGTCTTGACACAGCCTACCTTTGTCTGGCAAAGTTAGTGAGGGCTATGGGAGCTCTTTTTCTGATCACATCTATAGATCACTCTGTGTCAGAATTTCAGCCTTTGTTCCATTAAAACGAAAAGCCAAAATTGGTTGGATGGATATCGAAGACCTCATGCAAGTTGACATGTCATAGACTACCCTTCAATTTCACCTTTTTATTCAATCCAAATGGCAGCCCCTCTTGTCTTTGAACTGTACTTTTGAGCCAAACGTCAGTGGCCAGACTCCCTGATCCAGTGCCCAGTCCCCAGCTTTGCGTGATCAGGAAGTTATGATGGATGCAGAAGGAGGAGCGAGAGGTAGTCACCCTGACCTCTCAATCACAGCCATAGTGACTTTGAAACAAAGTCCCACCCCTGACTTAGGTAACTCTGGCTCTTCTAATGAGTCTGCAAGCACCTAATTCCTTTCATTAAATCCCTTTCTGCTTAAAATAACTACAGTGGTTTCTGCTTCCAATTCCTGCACAGAATTCTGACTAAATACAAGTTGGAAGATAATATTCAGAAAGTAGACCCAAACACAAAAAGATAAAAAAAATAAGAGAAAGGAAAAAACCGTAAAATTAGAAAATCATTCCAAGAGCTCAGATATCTGAATAATTGGGGTTCCAGAAAGTGAAGACAAAGAAAATAGGGGGGTGGAGGAAGGAAATCTTCACAGAAATAATTCACAAAAATATCCCAGAACTGGAAGAAATAAGTTTTCAGATTGAAAAAGATCATTAGTGACAATTAGATATTATGTGCCTCTTGATAAGATGCAATAGGAAACACACAGTCCCACCTGTAAAATTTTCTTGCCAAAAATTGAGCTGAAATCTAATTAAGCCTTTAGATAGAACTAACAGTTTACTGGACATTCAAGGGATGGTGTCACATTTTTAAAACACTGCAAGAACCCAATCAGCCAAATTCAGACCGTGAGAAACTCTATAATTTACCCAGTTTCTTCAACAAATCAATCATATAAAGAAAAAAGGAGGAAGAATAACTATTAGGGATTAAAAGACACTTAAGAGATTTAACAGCTAAATGCAACATGTGGAGCTTCTTTGGATTCTGATTGAAATAAACCAATGTAAAGAAGTAATTTTTAAGACAATTAGGGAAAAATCAAAACTGGGCCAAGTATTATAAGATAATAAGGAATTATTGTTAATTTCCTTAAGTATGATCATGGAATTGTGGTTACTTTTTAAAAATTCTTCTCTCTTAGAGCTACATACTAAAGTATTTTCAAAATCAGTGATATAATGTCTGGGATTTGCTGTGTAACATACTGCTCCTAAAAACAGTGTAAAAGAATAGTAAAATAAAGCTGGGTGATGGGTACATGGAGTTTATCGTACTATTCACTCCACTTTTGAGTCTGTTTGAAAATTGTCATAATAAAAAGCAAAAGAGGAAGAAAGAAGGAAAGCAGAAAGAAGAAAGGAAGGGAAGGGAAGGGAAGAGAAAGAAAGGGAAGGGAGAGAGAGGGGGGAGAGAGGGAGGAAGGAAGGACAAACTGTGGTGCATTCATACAATGGAGTAATATTCAGGGATAAAAAGAAATGAGATCTTAAACCACAAAAAGATATGGAGGAATCTTAAATCATATTGCTTAATGAAAGAATCCAGTCAGTAAAGGCTGTACGATTCCAGCTATACAACATCTGGAAAAGACAAAACAAAGATAGTGTAAACAAAAAGTCATGGCCAAGGGTTAGGGTGAGAGGAGAGGGTAAGGTTTGAATAGTTGAAGCACTGAGATTTTTACTACAGTGAATCTGTTCTATGTGATACTGTAATGGTAGGTGCCCAACATTATGCATTTGTCAAAATCCATAGAACAACAAAAAGAATAAACCCTAATGTAAACAATTGACTTTAATTAATAATGTGTTAATATTGGTTCATCAATTGTAACTAATGTACAACACTAATGTAAGATGCTAATCGTAGGGGAAAATGTGGGTGGGGAGAGGGCGGGTCTATGGGAACTCTACTATCTGGTTAATTCTTCTGTAAACCTAAAACCGCTCTAAAAAATAGTCTATTAAATAAACAAAAAAATTCATTATGGAATCTAAGGCTCAAGTATCACCTCTTTCAGGAAGTCTTTCTTGCTCCCCCACCACACTCGCAAGATGGGTTAGGTGCCCTTCTCCCATGCTCCCATCATACCCCGGGCATATATATTCCTATGGCTGCATCTGTCGCATTGTATGTTTCTTTGTGTCTCTGTCGGTTAATAGCTGTGGTTTGTTGACCGTTGGCCTGGAATGCAGAGATGGTGAAAGCAGCTTATCCATGCAACCCGTTAGCAGGCACCCAGGGATGCCTGGCAAAGGGCACTTCTGTTCCTTCAATGCGCTGATGATGTCATCTGTGGTGTAATCATCATGAGCCCTGTGACCCACTAGGCTATTTTCTGGATGGGGGCATAAGGCACAGTCATATTACATGAAGACTTATTTCAACCTCAGCAGTCTCTGGATTACTGACCTTTGGTTTGCCAAAGATAGATCCCCATGGGGAAGTTTTTGCACTGGGAAACTTTTCTGGGGTTCAAGCCATCCTGCGGTTTTGATGTCACATTCGTGCTGTTTACATTACACAACGTTCAAGCTTGCTCAAGTTAAAAGGCGGTATAGCACAGGGGTGACTAGCACCAACGCCTGCCTATATGACAGACAACATGAATGAGGAAAGTAGGCTTGGTGAGGAGGGGACCCTGGCACTTTGAAAAGTCCATGCCCGACCTAGAGTAGGCAGCCACACTCCTGGATTCAGCCAACTGTTGCCACACAGCAATGTTGCCAGACCAGGCAGAGATGCAGGTTTTTGTTCACACACCGTCTTTAAAAACTTGGCAACTAACACAAATGATTTAGAAATACTGGACCCTATCTTGGGAGGAGAAGGAATCATCCAATTGAATTGGGGTTTTATGATGGAGGGGAAAAGAGCAGGGAAAGGGTGCAGGGTAACGCCAAGTCCGGAGAACCTTGATTGTTGCACTCAAGGGGCTTACCAATTGTCTTCTAGGTCTGAGTAATCACCGAAGGATTTAAGCAAGAAAGGAACATGATTAGAATAGCATTTTAAAAAGATCTCTTTGGCAGTTGATGGGGGCAGGGCTGAGGGGAAGGTGATGAGTTAGAAGTCTATCATTAAGGTGGGTCAGGGTAAAGGAGAGATGACAAAGGCGTATTCACTTTTGTTTTTTTTCTCCTACCATACTGTGAGCTCCAAGACAGCAAGCGCCCTCCGCTCCGTCTTGTTCTTGCTGGGTCTCCCACAATCAGCACACAGCCTGGTCAATAAATATTTGTTGAAAGAATGAATGAAAGGGAGGGCGTGGAGGTGACAGGCATTTTAAAGAACTGTGTTTAAGAGTCAAAATGTATATAATGGTGAGAGCCGTCATGGGAGCGAGGGGCCGTGGAGGCCTGTTTCCTTTCCTTAAGTTTCCTCTAGGAGCTTGGAAAGGGGGGTATTCAATTACTAGATTATAGACACAGGCTTCAAAAAAAAAAAAGAAAGAAAGAAAGAAACCACCTTCGATTCCTGGCACTTCTCATGGCCTCTTCAGTCCAAAAAAGAGGAAATGATAAGTACCTTGAAGGACTGTAAAGAGGATTAACCAAAAATTTGGGGATGAGCAATTTCTGTCCGTCCCTAGGTCCAGTATTTCCAAAGGACACAGCAAAAGGGGACTGACCTCAACCTCCGACCCCGTGGCGATTACTTCTAGGGTGGGGAGAGAACCGATGACCTCGGAATCTATGGGCCTGGCCCACTCCCGTTTTAACCTAAGCAGAGTGGGCCTCAGGCCCGCCCAACCCCAAACCTTGCCCAGTCTTCCTTGTTCCCGCACATCCCAGTTCTTGACCCTGCCCCCACCCGCCCCCTCTCCTCCCACNGCCCAGTCTTCCTTGTTCCCGCACATCCCAGTTCTTGACCCTGCCCCCACCCGCCCCCTCTCCTCCCACCTCCTCTTTCCGCTCCCCCGCCCCCATTTCCGTCCCCCTCCGCCCGCCTCCTCCTTGCTCCGGGTCCCGGCCCTCCGCCCTCCCGCGGCCGCTGCAGCCCGGCCCTCCGCTCTGCTTCCTCCACCCTCTGTCAGCGCCCCTCTCACGCGGCCGGGGCAACCCCGTGCCCCGCTCGCCCAATGAGGAGAAGGCGCAGGGGCAGGGCGGGGCTCGGGGCCGGAGCGGAAGTGGTGACCGGAGCGGAAGTGGAGCTGCCGCCACCGCCGCCGCCGATTCCGGAGCCGGGGTGCTTGCTGCCGCCGCCACTGCAGCCGCCGCCGCTGCTGCTGCTGCCGCCGCCGCCGCTGCCGCCTGAGGAGTGGGCCTGGGAAGAAAGTGGTCACCGCTCTCGGAGCTCCTCTCATAAGCGTCTTTGCCCTTTGCAGTCCTCCCACGGTGAGTACGGCGTGGGGTCCGCCCGCGGCCCCCGGGGGCCAAAACCCGAAGCTCCCCCCGGGCGACGGCGGCGGGGAGGTGGCGGCGACTACGACCAGGGCGACCCTGCGGGTGGGCTTCTAGGGTAGCGCGTGCGGCCTCCTCGGCCCCGCGCGGCCGCCTGCGGCGCGGGCCTGGCCTCGCCGCGGCCCCTCCCTATTTCCGGGGCCGGGCCCTTCGCTCTTGGAGAGGCCCGGGCCGCCCTCGCCGCCTGCGGCCCTGCCCGGCGGGCGGGGTGCGGTTCCGTACCGGGCGGGAAGGGACTTCCAGCCGCGGACCTCGGGCCCTCCCTCATTGCCTAGTTTTCGATTCTCGCGCGACCCCTCCCTGCTCCTTGGGCGCGGAGATCCGACCTTTTCAGCCCTGTCACCCCTGCTTCTCGCTTTTCGGCTTCCAAAAATTAAAATTGAACCAAATGTGGACGAGTTCTCGAGCCCCAATGCCCCTGCATGACTTCCCCTGGGTGGGTAAGGGGTTTAACCTTGGGAGAAAGCAAAAAGAAAACCCCCTCCCACTTTGCAGTAAAGCCATTTATTTCATCATCGTTTGCTGGTGTTGGAGCCTGGCAGAACCCGAGATTCCCTGGGAAGCCCAGGGTTGAGGTCTGAATCAAGAAAATGCATTTGTTGGAACCGGTTACTGAGTCAGGCCGGATCCCCAGGAAAAAAAAAAAAAGTCAAAGGCTGAATATCGAGTATTTTCCCACGGCATTGACCGTCATTAATGCCAGAGTCTTTTGTGTCCTCGCCCCCAATTCCCTCACACTAGGTGTTAGCATGTTTTTAAGGACTGAAATTTGCCCTGATGGCCTCCTTGGTGGTGGGGAAGGGTGCGAGTGATTTGGGCCCCTTTTCTTCATAAGATCAGTACATCTTTGCCTATTGCAAATGGAGACCTCGGATGCAAGTGGGGCTTTTCAAAGGTGGCAGTATTGGTAAGACCATTTGCCAGCCTTTCTGTAAAAATCCATGTCTCTTGTCCTTGCGGTCACTGGTTTTCTCTTAGGTAAGGCTAGATAGCATCAGGCTCTGGTTTTACTTGCCCTGTTGTGGGAAATGGAATTTGGAAAGATGATGTTATGAACACACAAAATCAGGCGGCAACAAGAGCCCAAACAGAAAGATGAGGCATTTGTAAGAGTATAAAAATGGTCTGCATTTCTCATTGTCTCAATTGTTCGTGTGAAACCACACACACACACACAAACACACATGCAGTTTATAGACCAAGACACATGGTTACTCAGCTTTTTGCATTTTCCTGTTAGAAATTTATATGTATAAATATTGAGGTTGTAGTGATCTTCTTGGAACACTTTCGGTGGACCCCATTTCTTATTTAGGAATAGTATCTCAGTTGCCTGAGCCCTCGAATTTCTTGCCTCTATGTCCTTAGCACACAAGATGGTGAGAGTAAAACCTGCCAGTTTTACTGGACCCAAATGAGAATTTGATGTGTGGTCTAAAAAATAGAAGGCTACTAATCCAGTAGCAAATGCTGAATTACTTTCCTGGCTCCTCCTCTCAGTGAGATAAGAAACCATTCACCCATCTTTCAGCTGGGGTCTTTATGGGAAGTGAGGTGATTTGGCCTAGACCACACACCTGGTTTTCAGACTGAATATCTTTATTCATCAGTAGTAAATATTTATGGACTGTCAGTCCCTGGAGTATGGTATGGCTCTACCCTATAATCTTCTGTACATTTCCCATCATGCAGTGCTTGTGTTACGTTGAAGCCATTTTGGAATTGGATCTCAAGATCAGGGAGGCAACCTCCATAAAACCAGGCTGAGCAAATTCCCATGGTGCTGCTTCCCAAGGCACTCAGAGTCTCCAGATTTTTGGGCCATTGCAAAAAGTGCATTTTAGCCCATTTGGCTGTGGATATAGGAGTAGAAAGAGCCCTGGACTTGGAGTCAGATCAATTTGATTCAGGTCTTGCCTGCAGCATTTTTTAGCTGTATGATCTTGAACATGCTGCTTAATCTCTGGTTCTTGCTTTCTCTGTCTTTAGAGTTATTGTATAAGGCCTTTTTATAAACTGTGAATTGTTAAATACAAGCTTTTGATTTTGTTTTTTAATCAGAGTTCACTGTTAATGGCTTTCTTTTTTCCTCTGATGAGACCCAACCCTACTGGGCATATGTGTTCTCATTAAAAAAATAACAGTATTATAGAACCTTATTTTGTGTATAGCATCTCCAGTCTTTCTGAGCCCATTTTCTCATCTGTACAATGCAAATGGTAATGGTCTTTAAAGTGTTCTTGTGAGAAACTCAGTAAATAAGGATCTGGGCTATAGTAGGTGTTGTGTAAATGTTATTTGACCATATAAATGAATATACATATATAGATTAGACATGCATATATGCTGTATACCATAAACACATATAGAGTCCATCCATTTGTGATTTATTCATCAACTGATGAGGTAGCATCAAGCAATTAGTTTATAATAATAAGAGCTACCACTTATGTTGCTCACTATGTGCCAAGCTTTGTTCTAAGCACTTTACACATATTAATAACCCTTCATAACCTATGATAGGTAAGTACTGTTAGTCCCATTTTACAGATGAGGAAACTGAGGCACAGAGAAGTTAAATAACTTTCCTAGGGATATGCACACACACAGCAAAGGGTAAGTCCTGGAACCAGAAATCAAACCCAGGCAGTCTGGCTCTAAAGATAGATTTCTACTCGTAGTAGAGCAACATGTGTATGTCTTTTGTGTGAACATCATTTCGTCCTTAATTTTTCTTTACATGTGTCTTTTTAAAGTAAATGTGTTTGAACAGGAATTTTAGCTATTTTTGAAAATAGACATAATGTAATTTATTGGGGGGGAATATATTCATTCTAGCTTGTAGGGATGATACTACTTATCCAGTTTTTCTAGTGTTTGCTTCATACCAGGGAGAAAATTCTTCAGTGACTTTGCAGCATGCTGTTTGATTTATCCAATCCTAGGTTCTTCATCTAATAGAATTTAGTCAGGACCACTGTTAGTAATTTTTCTTTATCATACTACCTCTTATGTAGAGTTTTAGATTTTCTATATTATGTTGAGGAGGAGGAGATAAGGAATATACGTAAGGAGAAAGAAAATCCTAAATTATAACATCCTGTTATGCTGCCGGCTCTTTCATTGGCATCAAACTAAGCAGTTTTCCTTTAAATGAGGATCCGTACCTTAGAGAATGAACTAAAATTTACTTGTAAAGGAATTTTAAAGTTCCTGGGTTCCTACATTTTTCTAGGGAGAGGTGACAATTCACACTAACTAGGGGGCAAGAAGTTAATTCTATAATAGCAACTTTTAAGCTTTAGAACTTGGTCTCAACACCAATAAGATCCTAGTAGTCATATGTATGTCATGATGGCGAACCATAGTTGTATTCTAAGGGAATTTTTCTGAGGGGAATACTTAGGAAGGAAAAATAGACTAAAGTACTTTCTATTTTGTGATGCATATGCTAAAAGCCAATCATCTTACTGCTTTCTCTGTTAAAAGATCTAATATAGGCATCGTTGTATATTTGTGATACTATAATGAGATAAAATTGATTGGTGGCCCCAAGAGAACAAGTCATTTCCCAGCTGACTTTGAGTGAGATGACTTTTTCTTAGTCTGGCCATTCCTCTATTATGTAAGTTTTTTTCCTGTACTGGTTAGTTTATTTCATTGTTTTCTTAAGAGACCCAACAATAAAAGTTATTTCTGAATGGCCTTGACCAGGACAGAGATTGGAGGCAACAATAAAGTAGTTGTGAGCCTTGGCCATTGTTACTGTTTGTCCGCAAACCTTACCTTAAAGCTTGTTTAACAGTCTGGTGAGTTTTTGGCATATGCTGTTTTTAACTGCTTACTTTGATTTTGGCGTTTAAAACTAGATAAATTAAGGCCAGTCTCAAACCTCACTGTAATAACTTTTTAGAGACCATCAAAAAAATTGTCAATGCTTTTTTTTTCTTAGTAAGCATTGAGAATCATAATTTATCTTGACTCTTGAGTGCTGCAAAGAGGAAAGAGCGTGTACCAGGTATACCTGTGTGACCCTGGGCAAGTTACCCTTGGCATCTATAAAAAGGGACAGTGATACCTACCGCATAGGATGCTCAGGATTAAATGAGTTGATATAAACTTTTAAAAGTACTTTGCACATTTAGGCGGACCATAATTGATGGGGTTTGTTGTTGTTACTAGACCATTCAGCCAGTGTGGCTTTTTGTATAGCTAACTGATGAGACTTTTGAATAGAGGAGATGGCCAGAAAGTATTCCATGGGCTCGTTGAAGCTCAGTTTGAATCTATAAATAAGACTGCATTTCATAGGCCAGATGTGGTCTACCTACCTCTATCCACATAGGAAATAACAGCGTGTTCACTTCCTTAAAAAAGTGCATTAGTTGATCCAATAGTTTCATATTCAGCGTCGCAGGCATTGTGCTACGTGAGGGGCGCCCACAGATAAGTCTGGGCTCCTCCCTGAAGCTCACAATCCAGTGTGGGAGCCGACAAAGGCTTTTACAGTAAACTGTGATAACAACGGCTGTTCTAGAACTAGGCATGGGTAAGTTTAACACGTGCCTTTCTTTTAAACATTTCTTTAAATGTAAAGCCGTCTGGATTGAAAAGAAATGTGGTAGGTAGTAAGTGTCCCTTCACTAGCTGACCATTTGTTTGTTAGACTTTTGTGTGGAATATACTGTGGCTGCCGTTGACTGCTTACAGTGTGCAGAGGCTGTGCTAAATATTTTGCATCATGAACAAATGTATTTGTTCCTTACAGGAACCTTAAGTAGATTTGTCTATTTAATGCATAAGAAAACAGACTCCCAGAGAGATCAGGTAACCTGTGGAGCTGGTGTGTGGTACTGGTAAATTGTACTGGGTCACTCCCATTTTGTTGGTGAGCCCAAAGCTTTTGAACCCTATTCACAAGGTCGACCAGTTAGGCTGTCTTTATGGATCAGAATTGGTATATTGTCTTTTTAGATTGATCACTTAAAGCCAAGAGATCAGTGTATTGTCATATCTGCTGTTGATTGACATTGTGTGACCTTGAGCATGTCACTTACCACCTCCATTGTTTTAGCTTTAAATTTGGCTCATTGGATATAATGATATTCAACAACTGATGGGAAGGAGGGAAGGAATTTTCAAATAGAAGTGGTTTCCCTCCACAGTTCCAGTTCTCTGGACTTCAGTGCTGATGACTTTGTATTTCAGACATGCTGTGTTTTATTTTCTAACAAAGAGCCTGCCAGTGTTTGAATGGAATTAAACCTATTACAGGACTCTGAATTTTGTGTGTAGAATGGTACAGACATTTTTAGAGTGGGCGTTTTTCAGTGAGTAGTTTTCTTTAAGAGCCAAGAGTACTTTTTCTGGGTAACACCCACTAACCACCTGGTCCCACTGACTTCCGCAGTCCCGCCTGCAGTAGCTTGGCATCTGTTTTTCCTTCAGCAGAGTGACTCCAGAACCGTAACTTTGACTTTCTGGTGCTATGGGTGGGTGCTCTATCTGGAATGGTACATCTGTGAATCCTATTCAGAATTGACTGTCAATCCCTTACCCATGGGGACTCTTGAGCCTAGATTTCTAAGATGCTCCTATCAGTTTCCTTGCTCCAGATTGATAACTTCTCATTTCTTTATCCACCTTGGCCTTTGATTTCTGTTTCATCTAGAGATATATACACTCATTTTATTCATCCACATTCCTGTCCCTACATAGAGTTCCCGTTTTGTCTCCTACATGTATAGCCTGCCCCCC
>NW_017731381.1:4403658-4420557 GCF_001890085.2 Hipposideros armiger
TTTTAGCTGAGCCATCCTGCTACCTATTGGCAGCTTAGCGGCTGCTCAGCTCGGGCTGGCCTCGAACCGCTGTTGCTCAGAGCTCAAACTCTTGAGCGAGCTCTTAACCAACTGAGCCATTCGGCCGGCCCTCAGAAAAGTTATTTTTAAAATCACCGAATTTTCTTTTTAGAAGCTGAGATTTACTGTGTGTAGGGCTTTCCTAATAACAGGTCCCAATCATATGTGTTTTATATTAGAGCTTTGGTAGTGCTGACAAGTGATAATAGATAATAATTTTAAACGTCTAACAAATTCTTAAACTCAATTAAATTGAGGGTGTTCTTTTCCTTGAAAACAAAACATGGGTGAAAGTTAATACTTCAAAAAGCCACAGTTGTCGTTTTCAACTCTTTTCTTCCTTTACAATGCTTTTTTAGGAAAACATGGATTAACAATGGATAGTCTTTTATTTTCCACTTTTTCCTTACCCTTGGATGTCTGCTTCTGGCCACTGGGAAACAACCTCAGTATTCTGACCCTGGCTAGAAAAAGACTCCTTGGGCAGAGAGTTGGGAAGGAGGGACTAGGTTGTTTCATAGATGCTCTTATTTCAGCATTTACTGTCTGATTTGGGGTTTCATTTATTTGAAGGAAATCCTATTATTTCATGGGTAGCTGTAGAATTACTCTTCATAATGTCCTTTCTTTAGGGGACATTTTACAAAAAATGAAATATTGTTATTCAGCTTTTTCCTCCTTTTCTTTATGTATCTTTAACAAATACTTCTATGACATTAACTCCCTTCTTTTGATGGCCATTTCTCTCTTTTTTTTTTAAGCTGAGCCATCCTGCCACCTGTTGGCAGCTCAGCGGCTGCTCAGCTCGGGCTTGGACTCGAACCACACTCTTGAGCGAGCTCTTAACCAACTGAGCCATTCGGCCGGCCCTTCTCTCTCTTTTAACCACCCCCCTCACTGTTGGACATTTAGATTGTCCTCTTAAAAGTGTTGCATCTAGTGGCCTTGAACAGCTCGACAGCCATCATGATGTGGCTATGCTGGAGAATTCCTGTCCTGGAGCGTGTCAGTGTCTTCCTGCTCTCTGCCAGGTACAAGGAAGTCCTTTGGCCCACTGCAGGGTTAGACCTTTCAGCCGCTAATAAAATTTTCTCCTCCGGTATCTTGATTGTGCGGTGAGTGCCAGGCCTGATGAAACTGCAATCTCTTAAGGCTTTTTAAGAGGCAAATAAAAGCTCTCTTGCTGATGTTTAGCTTGGTGGAACTTTGGTTCAAAGTCTCAGAACTAAGTCTTGATTATGTATCATCACTACTTGGCATCTCTAGAAGATTCAGTTAGGAACTAATGAATATTGTTAACATTTGTGCCCATTTTGAAGACATTGAGGGGCAGAGTTTTATCTAGGAATTTAACAATATATTCACTTCCTGTACAGGATTAATCTAGACTTGCTTTTCCTTCTCATGGGTTCTGTATTTTTTTAAACAAATCCAAGCTCACATTTTGTGGGTTAAAACAGGAATGTATAGGTACTGTGAGCAGAATAATAGTACTTCAGATTTGTTTTGCACTATGCATTTAAAAATTTTTTTTTTCCTTATTTACTGTTCTTTAATTTCCTGCCCCTCATCTTGACAGCACCTCTTCTGTGGTAGATTCTGTTGTCTCCAATTTACAGATTGGAAGACTGAGATTGCACTGACTCACGTGGCTATTGTGGTGGCAGGTCTTACACATTGTCTTGTTGCCTTTCTGCCAAACCTCGTGTAGGTAGCCTGTGCTCTCTCTGCTCTCCCAGTGAAGATTTGTTGAAAAAATTCATAGACACTTATTTGATTGGCACTGTTTTAGGTATTAAATGAGGAACAGATGTAAAGCTTTCCTTTGAGAACATACACATGTGAAACTGTTTGTAAATGGTATACTACTCATCATCTGCACCATAGAACACATAGAATGTGGGCATAAAGATGCCCTAGACCAGTGGTTCTCAACCTTTCACAGGGGTCACCTAAGACCATAGGAAAACACATATTTTCGATGGCTTTAGGAACTGAGACACCGCTCCTCTATCCGTCTCCAGGCCCACATGCAGATAACGCCCACATACGAGTACCCGGCGACCCCTGTGAAAGGGTCATTTGACCCCCAAAGGGGTCACGACCCACAGGTTGAGAACCGCTGCCCTAGACTGTATAGTAGGCTATAAGTATATTTGGATTCGTAGGCAGGGAATGCTTTCTAGCCCTAGATGGATGGATGGAGGTTTGCATAGGCAGGAAATAAAAAAAAGAGCAATCTAAATGAAGGGAACTATAGTAGTTCCTCCTTAACATTTGGGGGATTTGTTCCAAGACACCATTGTAGATTTCTGAAATCGCAGATAGTACCGAACCCTATATATACTGTTTTTTCCTATACATACATATCTGTGATAAAGTTTATAATTTATAAATTAGGCGCAATAAGAAATTAATAACAGTAACTAATAAAGTAGAACTATTATAACAATATACTGTAATAAAACGTTATTTGAATGTGGTCTGTCTGATAAGCTATCTAATGACCGAAATGGCTACTAAGTGACTAACGGGCAGGGAGCGTCTTACAGCATGGATACTCTGAATAAAGGGATGATTCACGTCCTGAGTGGGACGGAGCCAGATAGCCTAAGATTCC
Source organism: Hipposideros armiger (assembly GCF_001890085.2). Taxonomy (NCBI): domain Eukaryota; kingdom Metazoa; phylum Chordata; class Mammalia; order Chiroptera; family Hipposideridae; genus Hipposideros; species Hipposideros armiger. Next base: position 4,406,339 of record NW_017731381.1, read on the forward strand.
ATCACACTACTCAGAATGGCGTGCCATTTAAAACTTAAGAATTGTTTATTTCTGGAATTTTCCGTTTAATATTTTCAGACCACAGTTGACTATGGGTAACTGAAACCGTGGAAAGCAACACCGCAGATAAGGGAAGACTATTATACAGGAGCAATTTTATAGGGTATTCAGTGATGTCCAGCCTGGGAGAAAGGTACACGTTGGAGAATAGCGGATGAGAGAGCCTAACCGGGTCTGGAGGAGCCAAGTTACAAAGGACTTTGAAAGCCAGGTAGAGTTTGGATTTGGTAGAGTGGCCAGAAGAGCCACTGAAAGTTACTGAGTAAGGGCGGAGCCATGACTAAGTAATTTTGAAGTAGGGTTCCAAAAGTACAAGGAATGAGGTGCAAACATCATGAGGATTTAAAGTGCTCATGAATTATGTGAGAAGAGAGAACTCTACCAAAGTGGCAGTTTTGCTATTCTTTCATTTTGGGATCTGTTCTTTCAGCAGATATTTTTATTCATACCTATTGTGTGTAAGGTGCTATGGAAGATATGCCCTAAGGTAGTTTATGGTGTAGTAAGGGACTTAAGGAATATAAACAAATAATTTTAGTACTGAAAACATGTGATAGGACGTTAAGATAGGTATAGATGCTTTGAGAGAATGTTTTCAGCTTAGAGTAGCTCTGTCCAATAGAACATGAGTCACATGTAATAAAATTTTTCAGGTAGCTGACATTTAAAAAATAAAAAGAAACAAGTAAAATTAATTTTAACATTTTAAAATACAACTCCACATATCCAAATATTACAATTTAAACATGCGGCATTAGCTGTGTGTGGCTAGTGGCTGGCCATCATATTAGGCAGCTCAGGCGTAGCAGCTTAAGAAAGGCTCCGTGGAGGGTGTGGCATTTGAGCCGGCCTTTGCCATCTAGGGAAAGGACATTTCAGGGAGAGGCAGTGGTTTGGTAAGCAAAGACACAAAGACAGAAAAGCACACTTTATATGTAAGAAAACCATTTTGACCGAAGTACATACTTGTGAAAGGCATGTTTTGGGAAAAACCTGGGCAAGATAGTTGGAAAGCCTTCACTGACGGGAGGAAATCTGACTCTATTATTGGCAGTAGAGGACGTTAAAATTTTTTGAGCAGGGAGTGACTTGATCAGAGCTTTAAGAGTGGGTCTGAAAGCAAAGACATGAAGGAAACTAAAGATAATGAGAAACTGAAAGCAGTGGGACTAGGGAAAGATTATGGATGGGAGGTTATTGTAGATGTAGAAATAGGAACAATTTAATTTCTCCGTTGTCTGCTGCCTTCCGCCAAACTGCTGGGTGTTGTGTAACCCATTTCCTGTTGAAATTGGTCTAGCTGCTTCAAAATCCATGTTATATAAGTCAAAAGTTATGTAAGCAGTAGGCATCAAGACACTTAGCAATGGCTTTTGTTGTGGGGGAGGGGGTCTTTTAAACAGATGGATATTTTTTTTAGGCCATGTATTCAGTCTTACCATATCATGATGGTTCTCAATCTCCAAGAGCTCTTGCAGTGATCTCTAAAAAGCTGGAAATAGTTGGCCCCAAACCAGAAAGGTCACATTTTATTTTGAGAAATAGGGTGCATACATTTGGGAGGTCCCAAGGAGTGGTCAGGATTCTTCCGGAGAGGTATGATTTAACTTTTAATGTTTGGGAAGGGGAGGAGGCGGGGTGTGTCTTAGTTGGGGGGCCTAGTGGGCCAGAGAGTTTCATGGCACCCATTAGCAGTGTTAGTGCTTTGTACTCATTACTGTTTATAATACTGCCTGGGTGGCTTAGCTCTGAGTTGGCTTTTGGCCAGCACTTTCTTAATTGGAATCTTTCCTATGTAGAGTTGGACAGGTGCTGTTTTATGAACTTTGGTGTGGGCCACTAAGTGACTGCTAACTTTGAATTAGTTTATAGACTGGAAAGTTTCAAAAGTTGATTGAAAATTGGCTTCTTTCTGTTTCTCACTTTTAGGAACAATGAAGTAGGGTTATTTCATGATGGAGATAGTGTTCTGATCTGAAAGACTTTATGGTCAAGAAAGTTAGACATACTGAGAGTGTATAATTTTAAGATGATGAATAGTATATTTTTTATGTGCTTATATTACAGTAGAGCTTCAGTTTCCTTAGTGGAGAATAAGAAAACTACCAACTCTCCACGAGCTGTTGTCAGGAATAAACCACCTAATCTACGTGAAGATGCTTTGAAAAGTTCACAGCGTTATATACAAATAGCAGGCATTAATTTTGTACATGGTATAGGCTCCAAAAAATATGAGTGTCTTCAGCACTTAAGCTCTCAGGGGTTAAGTGGTTTGACAAAGGTTATACCACTTGTAAGTAGCAGAGCTGTTGTTAGATGGAGCCAAATCTGTCTGCCTTGCGTTTATGCTATAGTATGTCCTTGTAACAAATTTAGCAAGTTACAGAAGATATGGTAAAAATGGCGCCTAATTTTTAGGTACCTACTGCTTGAGGGCCACTGTCAAATAAAACATGTAGTCATATCTTTTAAGATTGATTGAAGCAATTAAGATGTTTTTCCATATAATATGGGGACAAAACCAGACAATTCTTGAAAAAAGTAAAGGCCATATATTTAGCATAAATATCTAAAGAAATATTTATTATGCAGTGTGTGTATTGAGGAGGCAGATTAGGGAAGTGGAAGAAAACAAAAGCTCTAGAGACAGACTGGAACTTGAGCTCCAGCTCTCTACCATATCTTATTGGAGTTGCCCTGGGCACATTTCCGTGCCTTTGCTGAGCCTCCATTTCTTCATCTCAGAGAAAGGAGGGAGGCATTGTTGTGAACATATCTACTCTGTAAGACTGTTGGGAAAATTAATTGACCAAAATAATAAAAAGACTTTGGCAAAGAACCCAGGCACCTAATCCTGCAGGTCCTCCTGGTCTGTGTTGCTGAGTTGGCTTCTGGAAATAGATGTTTCGCATGGAGGCATGTTTCTTTCCAGATGGGTTGGAAGAAGATTCACACATGCGTTTCCTGGGCCCTGAAGTCTGACTTTTGCTTTCTCTTCCTTTTTTTCTTCCTCTTGTTCTAGGGAATGACCATGGATAAAAGTGAGCTGGTACAGAAAGCCAAACTCGCCGAGCAGGCTGAGCGCTATGATGATATGGCTGCAGCCATGAAGGCAGTCACAGAGCAGGGGCACGAACTCTCCAATGAAGAGAGAAATCTGCTCTCTGTTGCCTACAAGAACGTGGTAGGCGCCCGCCGTTCTTCCTGGCGTGTCATCTCCAGCATTGAACAGAAAACAGAGAGGAATGAGAAGAAGCAGCAGATGGGCAAAGAATACCGTGAGAAGATAGAGGCAGAACTGCAGGACATCTGCAACGATGTTCTGGTGAGAGACCAGTGTTTTCCTTCTAAACAATGATTTCCAAATAGTATTAATTTAATATACAAATGGAAACTCTCAAACCGCTTATGGATTTTTAAGCATCCGATGTGATTTTTCTCACCTCTTAGTTGATCAGAGGTTGCTTATCACTTATGGGGTACCTTCCTCTCCCTTCAAAAAGACCTGTGAAAAACAGGAACATTTAGTCAGCATCCTTCCATCTTTTCTTTAGAAATTGAGTCCATCCGGATAGGTAGGATTTAGACAGATGCAACTGCAGATAGGCTATTTTATGTGTTAGTCTATGGTGATGTCACCTCCAGGAGGGGAACAGGAGCAAAAGGCTGAACTGCCTTTCATCCCCTCCCCAGTCATTCCCGCATCGTATAGAGTCCTGTTTTTGTCTGTCTGAAAGTTAGCCACGTTGCTCAGTTCGGGCCTGCGTTCCAAAGCCAAATCAACAGTGGTTTGGGGATCCCCCTCTCCTGTTCACTCTGGGCCACCATCTGGGGTTGGATGGGAGGGGTGCATATCCTAGAGCAACTCATGATCATATTGTCTTTCCCTCACATCCTGAGCCCACTGGGAACTTTCTTTTTCTTCCAGGTGAAATCAGGTAAAAATGAACGGTGAGGGCTGCTTTGAAGGGAAAAGGAATTCACACTTGTGGATCTATCTCCTCCCCTGCTGGCTGCCTCTCCGAGTTACTGTCCATGACACCTTTCTTTTGAAAACCTGTGCAAAGCTTATTCAGCCATCAGGCAGTCTCCTCCCTAACCCATAAGAAGTTACACCGTGTCTGTCTGCAAAGAATATTAAAATGACTACTGCCCCTTGCATCTTCTCACTTTGATTGAGTACACCCCCTTATAGCTAAGCTTTTGCACTGAGCTGCTCTTTTTGTTCAACTCATGGTGTAAGATGTCATGGCTAAATCTGGTGCCTGTTGGTAATTTGGGGGTTTGTTAATGGTGCGCTAATTCCTGAATGTTAGGTCCACCTGGTATTCAGATGAAGTATGGCATGCATTCCAAGGGCAAGAAAGCTCCATAATTCCTGAGAATGCAGACCAGCTCTTAAGAGTATCTGAAAGAATGTGAAGAGAAGCATGGTACTTACTGCCTCTTAACCAGTTTTTCAGGATGCCACATTCTAAAACAACTCTTCGAAAATATTGCTCTGTATACGAAGCTTGGACTCCTTCAGAACTGCTTTTGTTGTAAGCATAAATGTTTAAAGGAATTTATTATTAATAATAGTAGTAGCTACTTTTTGAGTGCTTACTACGTGCCAGGCAACATGTTAAACACTGTATGTACGTGAGCTCATTTCTCCTCATAACTACACCACAAGGATGGCTATTGTGCTTCCCAGTTGGAGAGCTGAGGAAACTGAGGCTCAAGGTCATGAGGTCATTTGTCTAGGGTCATACAGATAGTGTAAGTGGCAGAGGAGGGATTTCTACCCAGGTCTGATTGATGCTAAATTTAAGTTTTTGGCAGTGTTGCTCTATTATCACCCTTTTCCTACCAAGATGGGAAGTTTTATTTTTCTCTATTAAAATAGAAGCAATACACATTAATTTTTTTTTTAAAGGATATGGCAGAAGAGTATAAATTAAAAAGTAAGAATCATTTGTAATCCTGTCACCTAGAACCATTATTAACAGTGATACATATACTTCCAGACTTACCCCTTACATATTTTTGTGTGTGTACACATATATATTTTAATATTAAAATGGGATTCATGTGGTATTTATAATCTGCATTTTTTATTTCCACTCAAGACTTTTGAGAACTTTTCCATGTTATCAGTGTAGGTCTGCATCGTCATTTTTAAAGCCTGTGTATAGCATTCCATTGTATGGCTCTACTTTAATCAACCCCTTATGGATGGTCAAAGTGATTTTTAACAGAAGAAAACAGGCATCTGCTCTTATGACCTGGGCTAACAACCATTTAAAAGCTTTGGATGAAAAATACGTTTTTTTAAATCTTCAAAAAAATTTAGAAGTGGTAGTATGTATCTTGAATCTCAAACATAGTTTTAACACCTTGTAAATAATATTTCCAGATTCTTAACAGAATGTGAATCATTTTTTAGGAGCTGTTGGACAAATATCTTATTCCCAATGCTACACAACCAGAAAGTAAGGTGTTCTACTTGAAAATGAAAGGCGATTATTTTAGATATCTTTCTGAGGTGGCATCTGGAGACAATAAACAAAGTAAGTAACATTTTTTTAAAAAAGAAATTTGACCAGTAGTGGACCCAGTCTTCTCTCATAATAATTTTAACAGTTTTTGCTTTGTCTGTTCAGCGTAGCCACTAACATCACAGTGCTCAGAATCTAAAAGACTGACAGCTGGGATCCTGGGGGCTGACACATCAGAATGTAAGGGGACGATAGGGAGGGCATTAAAAGTCTGGTGCAGCAGTGCGTTTAAAGAGATCTTTATCTTGAGGATTATCCGAGGCGCTCTCTTTAAAGGTGCGACTTGAAAAAATTTGATAGCGTGAGACCACCACAGTAAATAATGATGCATTTCTTTTATCACATACATGTATTACTGTAATGGTGATAATAACTATGCTTTATTAAGTGCCTACTCTGTGCCATGTATTGTAGAGTCTCCTCCATTCACACACAACCCTAGGAGTTTAGGTGGGAGTCTGTCCATTTTCCTGCTAAGGAAGCCAAGGCTCATGAAGCGTGTCACTTATTCCAAGCCACACACCTAGTGAATAGAGTTGGGAATTCGAGTTTGGGTCTGAAGTCCGTGATCTTTCCACTAGAGCATATTGTTTTCCATGTCCTACCTTGTTTAAGGTTATTTCTGTATTTCTTACCTGCTTTATAGATAGACTTGGTCTTTGTTTTCTCCCAAAGCATTTACTGTAGTACTTACCTTAGAACAAACATTTAACAAATGATTGTTAACCAAATGTTGGAGACACTGAGCTCTCATTTCATAGGTCATTTAGTCCAGCCTAGTTTGGTAAAACAATTTAATAGCAGTCCAGTATATGATGCAGCCTATGAAAGATCCCAACCTTTAGTATTTTTTATCTTTTAGCCACTGTGTCGAACTCCCAGCAGGCTTACCAGGAAGCATTTGAAATTAGTAAGAAAGAAATGCAGCCTACACACCCAATTCGACTTGGCCTGGCACTGAATTTCTCAGTCTTTTACTATGAGATTCTGAACTCTCCTGAGAAGGCTTGCAGCCTGGCAAAAACGGTGAGAAAGACCCCCTGTGGTTTCTGATCCTAGTAAAACAGTGTTTGTGCTCTTTAATAACTTCTTTTTATTACCTGAATATTACTCATTGCCTTGGACTTTTTTGAAGATTTTCTTGGAATAGGAGTATATCTTTTATGAAATAAATACAGATCTATTACTTTTGATTTCTTCTCAACACCTGCTAATTTTTTTGTTGTTTGCTTAATGTAGGGGTGGTTGTGGAAAATTCAGGGTGAAGGTATAATAGCTTGTTTCTTGCCAAGCTTTGGGCTGTAGGCCTCCATGATATATTTATTGTATTCCTTGTACCACGATTTGAAGTTAACGGCTAGAAATGAAAGAAATGGGACCATGATTTCTTTGTGTTTGGGTTTACCTCCAGATCTTCTTTTGGTAACCCAGTGGCCTTTTTTACATATTTTTGTAGTCATTCAACCTGCACACTTTTACTTAAAAAAATTCTTTTAATTTGGAAAAGGTGTGTGAAATGAATTCTCAAAGTTCCATCATTTAATCAGATTTAGTGGTGTGAATTTCTGTTCTCCCTTCATCCCTTGTATCCAGACCTTTTGATTTATAGTTTAAAAAAAAAAGTTACTAGACATGTCTTTGGTCATTTAAAAATTACATAAATTTGCCTAGAATGAATGTGCTGTATTAACAGGAATACCTGCTGACTTATTAGGTCAAGTTCTTCTCTAGGAAATTTTGACACTGTTGGTTGGTGCTTTGTAAACATTTATTATATGTTTGCTGAAACAACTGGCAAACAAGATAAGAATGGCCTAGAGTACTGTACAGGAAGAGAAGTGATACTCATTAGCAGAAAAAATTGGGCTCAACTTGGTTCAAAGAACCTGTGACTTTTCTAACGGCTCTTTGTTGTAGGCATTTGATGAAGCAATTGCCGAATTGGATACACTGAATGAAGAGTCCTACAAAGACAGCACCCTGATCATGCAGTTGCTTAGGGACAATCTCACTGTAAGTACTCCTGATTTTAATGACAGCTTTTGGAGGGTTTACAGTCTATTCAGCTACCTAATCACTATTGCCCAAGATTCAAGAGGGGATTTGTACCTTTTAAGTACAGTTAAAATTTTCAGTTGTTAAACTGTTTTTAAATGAGTGCTAAAATTTTGACCTTTGCAGTCATCACTGTCTGCAGCAATACAGTAAGAATTTTAATCAGCTGAGTGAGTTAAGATACTACCGACTGGGTCACCTCCCTGAGTAAATTTTGATTATAGCTCTGTTTTTCTCTTGCAGCTGTGGACGTCGGAAAACCAGGGAGATGAAGGAGATGCTGGGGAGGGAGAGAACTAATGTCAATTGTGCTTCGTGATCTGTTCAGTGTCACTCTGTACCCTCCACATACGTCCCTTTGTGCGATAAAAAAAAAAAAAAAAGAATCGTACGTTGACTTTCGATTTTTCACAGCCTCAGCCTAGCAAAAATGGTCTATGGGATAAACAGCTAGTATTTGTATTTCAAACTCAGATTGGTCACATAAATGCCACGGCATTCTGAAGGTTTGATTTTGGTTAATATTGACAGGATTACTGTGTGTTTAATTTTTTTAAAAACTGAACACTGTGATTATGGGGTTTTGTAACTAAGCAGAACTCTTACTGGTAGAAAAAAATAGACCTGAATTACATGTACCTTTTGGGAAAGTTTAATCTGATATCAAAACAGTCACTGAAATACAGCTCCATTGTAAAGTTGTACAGAAAGTTATAGATTATATTGAGTTGCTGGGACTTGGAGTGAGACACCTATCATTTCGCATTCGAGTTCGATGGTAATTCACAGTAGTTCTGCCTGTTGTTCAAGGCTTATAGACACTTGACCAGTCTGGACTGTTGCCACTCCAGAGTTCATGACTGCAGATGTCCATAGTGTCTTCCTCTGAGGAAACTCAAAGCCTGAAATTGAAATTCTTTGTGGCAGATAGCTGGGTTATGGCACCATGAGAAGGTCGAGTGCTCACATAACACACGTGACTGAAACCCCTTTCCTACAGCAATATGTTACTAATTTGTGACTTGTGCTTCAGTAGTAGAATCTGTTTTCTTTGTAACCACGAGCTAAAGAAGAAGAAAAGCCGTGTAGCTTATGAATGGCCTTATCTGTCTCCTGGGTGATACCTTTAAGAATAATGTTCTGCAGAGATTGCCTTTCACGTGAGGAGTACTCAGTCTTTGGGGGGTCTTCCTAGCTCGGGGCTTTTAAATTTTGAAATCTGAACATTCTTTCCCACTGTCATTTTTTACTATTGTCTTTGGTTTTCTCTTCCATCTTTAAATTTCTGTCCTTCTGCTTTGCAGTTTTTTTTTCTTTTGGACTTCCTTTGTCTTTTGTCCACAGTTGAATACTATATGAGCAGGGATAGGGGGCCTGGAGGGGGTGAAGAGTGAAGTTGGTGAGCACCTTGGTGAGCAGGCCTAGTTTCAGAGTTGAGAAGAGCTTCCAGCAGCACAGCTCTGTCTTCCTCCAGTTCGCAGCATGGTGGTTGCTCTTCAGTCATACCAAGATCTGAATCAAAAAAGTATTTTTAAATACTCATGACTCCTCCCTGTATTACAGCCAGCCCTGATAATGCTTGTTAGCACCTGTCACCAGATCTCCCAACTGTACTCATCCAGCCAAGTTCACAGACGTGTTTAAACAAGACCCTATTATGCAGGGAAATCGCATGAACGCTGCAATAGGAAGAATCAAGAACACCCAGGCCTACCAGTCTCACAGTATCCTCCCCTCCCTTTAACATTCCATGTAGCCGTAGTGTCCATCTGTTTGTCCATCTGCTGAAATAAGAAAAAAACATTCATGCACTGATGAAAACAAACCAAAAAAAAAAACAAAAAAAAAACCCTCCTTTCTAGCTGAACAAAAATGTGCAGTTAAATACTTGGCGCTTGAAAATGCAGTAGTGAATGTGGAACGAGCCTGTCTGTATATCTGGTAGCTCTTTCTTGCTTTGTTTTTCCTTACCAGTATTCTGCCTCACGTTTGCTTCTGTGATGGTTATATTGCCTAGCAAGCACACCCCATGGTTGTGAAAATAGTATAGCAAAAAAGAAAAAATCCCCGGTTATTGATGTGCTAGATTTGTGTATGTCCTTTAAACAGTTCTAGTTTCCACCTTACACGGAATAATCAGGAATAAGTGTACAAATTCAAACGTGAAATAAAAAATTTTATCAGTTAGTTGCCTGTGAATTGATGTGTTGGCCCATCTCTATCACTACTACCAGAACTAGCTAACTTTTTTTATCACACTTGGTGGCTCTACTCTGTAAAGGTAGACAACAGCTTTATGCCATCCTTTAGAACAGCGGCTCTCAACCTGTGGATCGCGACCCCTTTCAGGGTCGAACGACCCTTTCACAGGGGTTGCCTAAGACCATCGGAAAACAACAAGATACGTAACAATTCATAACAGTAGCAAAATTACAGTTGTAGAGTAGCAACGAAAATAATTTTATGGTTGGGGGTCACCACAACATGAGGAACTGTATGTATTAAGGGGTCGGCATTAGGAAGGTTGAGAACCGCTGCTTTAGATCCAGAAGTCAAAGCGTCGTAAAGGGGAAGAGATTACCAGTAATTGACAGAGCCTATCCAACTTCCATAACAAAGCATCCAGATGTTACGTCTTTTGGGGCTTCTAAGATTTGGTACAGACAGTTTTTGCATTCCATTCAAGTCGTGTTCCGCACCCCACTCCTTTTTAAACCCTGAGATGTAACCAAGACATGGTTGCATACGGCCTGGTCATCTCCAAGGTTATGCCAGCCTCTGTCATCTATCCCCACACTGTTTATGGTAGCCTGCAGCACTTTCCTAATGGGATTTGCTCTTCTAAAACTGTCCACACTCACACAAAGAAAAAAATGATAGGGGTATTTTTTTTTTTTTACCCCAAGATTAGAATTGGTTGGTGCTTTCTTGGCTACTAATAAGCTGGGCAGGCAGACTAGTTCCTGCTCCTGGTTCCAGAGCTGCCCCACCTGTTGAAGTCACACCCAACCAAAGGGCAGTGGGAACCTACCTGCTTTGTTGCAAGAAAACTGGGAGAGTCCCTGAGAGGCCTGTGAAGTACACCCCACAATGTATTGTCATTTACAAATGACTACACCACCCACTGAGGCCGCAAACTAAAGGGGACTTGATGCTCAGCTTGGGGCCACTGCTAAGACCTTGTTTTTTTGTTCTGTTAGGTCGCCTGGTCCCATAGAGGCTGGGTCACAAGTAACGGTGAACCTTCCTGGCTGCAGGTGAAATGGATTTAAGAGAGAGAGGTGGGCAGGAAATAACCCCACAGAAAGGTGTTAATATAAGCCAGTGTCAAGGAAGGCCTTAGTGGTCCCAAATTCTCACTGAGCCTTCAGTCCCAACTCACAGAGCCTTCAGTCCCAACTCACAAAGCGAGTTTTAGAAGGGTGCGACAGGGTCCGGGCTGTCTTAATGATAAAAAGACACCTTTCAGGTGGCTTGGTAGACAAGCTTTGAAATTGGTCATCTGGCTCCGAATTCTCCCGTTTTTACGTGCAACGCACAGGATGCAGTCTCCAATCCTTGCGAAGAGGAAGTTGACAGAACGGAAACGGGCCCAGAAAGGCAGTGACACGGGATTAGAACCCAGGTCTGCCGGAGCTCCACCGCACTTCGCAGCCCTACCCCAGACCAGGTGAGGGCTCTCCCCGGAGACGGGGTCAGAGATGCCGCCCACCTGAGACTTCTAGAACACTGAGGGGTCCCAGGTGAGAAGCGGGGAGGGGCCCCAGCGCCGGCAATTGGCCCGCGGGGCGGCGAGGGCGGTAAAGGGAGGGGCGGCCGGCCCCAGGAGGGAGAGCCCCGCGCCCCCTGCGCGCCCGCCGATGTCTAGCTCCCGCCAGGGTGACGCGCGCGGGGCCGCGCTGGCCGGCTCCTTGTTTCCCCCGCTGCCGCCCACCATGAACGCCAGAGGCCCCGGCTTCCCGCTCGCCTCGCTCTACGTGGGTGACTTGCACCCCGACGTGACGGAAGCTATGCTCTACGAGAAGTTCTCTCCTGCCGGCCCCATCCTGTCCATCCGCGTGTGCCGCGACGTGGCCACCCGCCGCTCGCTGGGCTATGCCTACGTCAACTTCCAGCAGCCGGCCGACGGTGAGCCCCGGAGGAGGGGGACGGGCCGACGGCATCTCGGCCGTACGCGCTTTCATCTCTGGCTGCATCTTCCGTTTTGCAGCCAAGGAAACAGGCTCAGAGATACAGGGCAATGGAAGGGACCCTGCCCCCCAGAGGCCCCTGAGGCAGAAACTAGCAGTTAGTGTGTGCCGGCTGTATGTTTTACTAAGGCTCCGTTTTGCAGAGGGGAGGTATTAAGGCTGAGTGAAAACAGCCAAGGGCTTTGGGGTCTGGCCAACCTGGGATTAGAAAGCCAGCAGCTGTGTGACTGAGCAAATTATGCAACTATTCTGAGCTTCAGTTGCCTATCTGAAAAAAAAGGGGGGATCAGACCTGCCTGATAGAGTGGTTGGGAGGATGAGAAATTCAAAGCACCTGGTGAGGAAGATATCTAAGGGGACACAGGTGATGAGTGTGAGGAAGCCAGGAGGGCTGAGCCTGGGGCTCGGTCCTTTCTGGGCAGCCTGACATGAGGTCTGCACCAGGCACCTTCTCCTTGGGGAGCCCTGAAAAGCCGCCTCCACTCCAGGCTCCACAACCGGTTTCTCAGAGCTGATAGGGTTGACTAGAGCATGCCAGATGGGTATGTCCACACTTGTGTTGAGTGGAGAGAATGAAGGGTAAGAGCACCGGGTTTTGCTCAATCTCTGTCACTAGGGAGCTTGAGGAGGAGTTCTGTGAAATGGGGCTAGGACTTATTCCCTAGCAGCATGGAAGGAAGGGAGAACTGTGTCTATGAAGTGTCTCCAGTACATTGTAAGGGTTCAATAAGTGAAGAACCTAAGAAAAGGAATAGTAACTATAGCCTTCAGGGAGACTAGAAACAACCCAAAAAGGCCTGACCCCGCCAATCCAAAAGAGGGCGCCCTTACTCTGGGTCTCCTGGGTGGATGGTGGCGGGGAGGGGGTAGTTCTCTTGAGCTGGGGGTTTGCTGGGGTCTTTTTGCCTGTTTCCCGGTGGGTGACTGAGCTGGATTCCAGGGAGACTTCCCCTTCTCTCTGCTTTACCCACCCATTGCCATTTCCATCATCCTCCAAGCCCTGCACGACCTGACCTTTTAGCGGCCTTCATAAATGGGGACGCTGAGCTCCCGAGAGGAGAAGGGGTTTTGCCCCTGGGTGTTCATGGCAGGACGAGATGGAAAACTTCCAGACTTCTTGAAATGTGCTCCACTGAGGTCTGCACAGTTCCCCACCATGCCTCAACCTAGGGGATTCCCTGAAGCAGGAGACAGCATATTAGCTGGGAGGGGACAGGCCATAGCAGTGGCAGGAGGACAGTCATAGTTTTCAGACACCACATTTCCCAAACACCTATTTTGTGCCAGGCACAAAGGACAAGGCACCTTGCATACCTTATTTAATCCTCAGCCTGTCTGACACGCTGGAGGTAGATGATATTATCTCCCTTTGTTGGATGTGGAAGGGTGGGTAATGTTATCATCATCTCTACAGGTGAAGAAACCAACTCAGAGAGGTGATGTTCATCTCCCCTCAAACCCTACTACCTGGGATCGAATCTCAATTCTGCTGCTCAGCACCACTGAGCCTTAATTTCCTCAAACTGCTGCCACCCTTTGTCACAGGGACCCTCCTTTACAATTTTGTCTACTCAGTGTGCTTTAGAGACCACAGTAGACCCAGCTCTGCCACTGATCGTTCCCATTTCTGAGCCTCAGTTTTTCCTTCTGTAAAATGGGGATAGGAATCCTTGCTCATGTGTCTATGGTGACGTGTTGAATTAGATCCTAACTGGAAAGTGGGAGGAACACCATACACATTAATTCTTTTTTTAAAAAAAGATTTTATTGGCGAATTGGGGAAGAGAACAGTGTTGGAGAATTAGGGAAGGGGAACTTTGTGTATTTCCAGGACCCATCAGCTCCAAGTCAAGTTGTCCTTCAATCTTAGTTGTGGAGGGCGCAGCTCAGCTCCAAGTCCAGTTGCCACTTTTAATCTAGTTGCGGAAGGGCGGGGAGGGGTGCAGCCCACCATCCCATGTGGGAGTCGAACCGGCAACATTGTTATTAAGAGCACGCGCTCTTACCATCTGAGCCATCCAGCCGCCCATTGGCAGCTCAGCTTGGGCGCAGCTCACTGGCCCATGTGGGAATCGAACCGGTAAAGCTCGCACTCTAACCAACTGCGCCACCTGGCTGGCCCCCACATTAATTTTTTTTATCCCTCCTGAGCCTTCAGGCTCTTATCTCCAGTGAGACCCGGAGACTGGCTCTTTTGGGGAGGGGCTCCCAATGAAGCACCTTGGGGCTCAGGGAAAGAAAACCCCCATAACTTGCACCTTCTCACCCCCCTCCCCGTCCAGCGGAGCGGGCACTGGACACAATGAACTTTGAGGTGATAAAAAGCCAACCCATCCGCATCATGTGGTCCCAGCGAGACCCAGGACTTCGCAAG
>NW_017731381.1:4422416-4428672 GCF_001890085.2 Hipposideros armiger
GGGGGCAGGTGGAGATAATCACGGAGATACTGGATGCCCTCGTTGGTAAGGTACCAGTAGAAATGTCTCCAGGCAAACTGTTCCTTCACATAGCCTCGTGATTTGAGAGACTGCATGGCTTTCATGACGTGAAGATTAGGCACATTCTTGTCTGCCAGCTCAGGGTGTTAAGGCATGTGAACATCCTTCTTGGCCACCATCACTCCCTCCTTAAAAAGGAGTTCGTAAATGGCAATCCGGTTCTTCTTGGGCATCAACATCGTTACGGCTTCTGCGTCTGGGTCCGGAGCTGGAAAGGGCTAGCTGTCTCTTTTAAGGAGGGCGCAGCTCACAGCGGCCCATCTGGGGGGATTGAACGGGCAACCTTGGTGTTATCAGCACTGCGCTCTAACCAACTGAGCTAACTGGTCACCCCAAATTATCTTGTCATTCTTTTCTACCTGAACCCTCTGTTGGATGCTCTTCCTGTCCTTGTTCCCTGTGACCCAGGTGGTGTGTGACGATCACGGCTCCCGAGGCTTTGGCTTTGTCCATTTTGAGACCCATGAGGCCGCACAGCAGGCCATCAGCACCATGAACGGGATGCTGCTCAACAATCGGAAAGTGTGAGTGTTGCGGTGTGGGGGCGTGGCCAAGGCTGAAGGGACAGAACCATGGCCTCACCAACTGGGGACTGATGCTCCCCACCACACTGATGGGCACCAGGCACTGAGCAGCGGCCAGTATTCTTCCTGGCAGTGTGACCTCAGAGGAGTGACTCGATCTGTCAGGGACCCCTTTTCTTCTGGTAAAAATGGGGCTGCTCAGATGTGTTTGAGGATTGTTCTGAGTAGTAAATGAAATGATAATTCTAAAATTCTAGCAGGAACAGCTAATGGCCATATCACCAGTGATTTCCTGTCTTCCAGCCTTCTCAGCTTGGCTATGAATTTTTTTCTTAAGCCTTTGTGTTGTTTCATGGGATTTTGGGATGGGAAGGAACGTAGGCATATGCTTAGCCGGCCATCTTGATACATTTAAGTTTGGCATCATCCCCACTTCACAGATGGGAAAATTGAGAACACAGATGCTGGAGAGAATCTGCTCTGACAGTTTCCCTTCCCCAGTTTTGCTTCTGCCCATCAGATGGCCCAGCCCCATGCCCCATGTGGAGTGATGAAGGCTTTGAGCTGGGAGATGCAGTGAGAGTCATTCTATCCAAGGTTTCTCAGGGGAGGCTCCTGTCAATGAAATTGAACCTTGGCAAGCTTTTCCCAATTCTCAGAAGGATGTTGTCTTTGTTAGCCACCATTTGTCTAGGTTTACCTTTGTCACTCAGCTTTCTTCCATTTTTAGTGCCAGCTACAATTTGTGCAAAATGTGCTATAGATACCATCAAATTTTCTTACGCTTGGTTTTGTTTTTTTAATCTAGGATGCTTTCCTAGATGCGTTGACATGAACTTGGGAATTACAATTTTTAAAATTATTATTGTGTTAAGTGACTTCAGTCCCTCCTCACATAGCAACGCTGGCATGGACTGTGTCTGATTCCTTCACCACTGCTTTCCCAGGGCACCCAGAAGTGTTAAATGAATAAGTAAATCCTTCTGGTGTGAGTTTGATCCCCAGTTTTATAGAAATGAACACTGAGGCTCGGAATGGTTAAGGAGCTTGCCCAGGGTCCCACAGCGAGGCAGCTGCGGAGCGAGGGTTCACGTGTGACTCCCAAGTTTATGCTCTTAAGAATCTCCCGTGCACTCAGCTGCCTGGTGTCTGGTAGGAGTTGCCTGTGCGTTTGCCACAAGAATGAAGTCATCCTAACTTTATGCTTCAACATTGAATCTTGGCTGTGGGAGGTGGTTGGACCCTGGATGTGTTCCATCTAAGAAGTATTGCCCTGCCCAGTCTCCTGATGAGGGATAAAGAGGCCTGGAGGCCAGCAGCAGTTTACCCCAATGACCCAGGGTTGCTGGATGAGCTGGGGTAGGGATGGGGTGGCTGGTGGCTGGCCGGCAGCTGCCTACCCTGTCGATGTGTCCGCAGCTTCGTTGGCCACTTCAAGTCCAGACAGGAGCGGGAGGCCGAGCTGGGGGCTCGGGCCATGGATTTCACCAACATCTACGTGAAGAACCTCCAAGCGGATGTGGATGAGCAGGGCCTGCGGGGACTCTTCTCTCAGTTTGGTGGGCGTGTTTCCCAAGGGAGTGGGGGTCACTTTCTCTTCTTTCTGGTCATGCTGGGAGGAGGGGCCCTCCTGGAACTTTCCGAGGACTGGTGGGAAGGGAGGGGAACATCCTGGGGGATTCCCAAACTCTTCTCTGAGCCAGGTCGGTCCTTCCCAGGAAAGATGCTGAGTGTGAAGGTGATGAGGGACGACAGCGGCAACTCCAGGGGCTTTGGCTTCATCAACTTTGAGACACATGAGGAAGCCCAGAAGGTAGGAGCCTCCCCATGGCCGTGTTTCATGGAGAAGGTGCTGAGCCAGGACTAGGAAGAAGGGAGATCAGGAGCCGAGGGCTCCAGCTTCCTGTAGAGGGAAAGGAAGTCCCTCCCTAGCCTGAGCCCACACACGTCAGGGCCCTTCCCGCCTGTGCTGTAGGCAGAATGCTTCGGCCTCCGTCCGAGCCCTGAGGCTGGCATCTTTTCATAGATTCTTGCCCCATGAGAGGTAGAAGGGGCCTTCGAGACAGCCACTAGTCTCTTCTTGACTTGGTGGTGGGATTGAGGCCAGGGAGGGAAAGCGTTGTGCTAGTTCTTCCTTCCAGGCTTTTGCAAATACTGTTTTTTTCTAAAAATAGCTTTCCTTCCCCTACCCTTTAGACCAATGCTGTCCAATAGAAATGTAACGTGAGACACAGGGTGCGATATAAAATTTTCCAGTAGCCACATTAAGAAGGGTAAAGAAAGAAACGGAAGTTAATGTTAACTATGTATTTTATGCAACTTAACATATTCAATTTACAGTCACTTCAATGTGTTTTCAGTATAAAAATTGAGATTTTACCTTCCCTCTTTTTGTACTTAATTCTTTGAAACCTGGTACTGATAGCACAATTCAGACTCGCCGTATTCCAGGTGCATGTGACAGGTGACTACCATATTGGACAGTGTAGCTTTAGACTCCTCAGTGGGTCCCAGCTTTATACTTGACCTCCTTCAGGAAGCCACCCCTTCCTGTCTTCACTTGCTTCTGACGAGGTGCCCCTCCTGCCTCTCTTTGTCATTAGCACAGATCTCTGTGTGTACAACAGAGGGTGCAGGCTGGGTGTCATTTCACCATTAAGTCTCTAGTATTGTACCTGCCCGTAGGTACCAGCTACTTATTTGCTGATCAAGTGAATAAGTACAAGGTCACACAGGTCGTGACCAAGCTGAACTAATAATGTCATATTTGGCCTTCCACCATAAAGCTCTTTCCAGGGCTGCTGCCCCACTGCGATGCTCATGGTGGCTTCTGGTTGGAGTCCTGGATCCTGCTGCCATCTTCAGAGCAGCTACTTCTCACTGAGCGGCCACCATGGGCCAGGCGCTGCGCTGAGGGGTTTTGCATACATTCTCATCTCTGCCCCCAGCAGTGTGGGCTGGACTGTTGTTATTAGCGCCCACGGGTTGTAGCTAGCAGGTGAGAGATCCGTGGGATTAGAACCAGCTCTTTCTGACGCTGCAGCTTTGTTCTTAAGTATACAGCTGCTTTGAAAGGTAACTTCTTGTGTGTCCGTGAACAAGTCCCGCCCTCTCTCTAGGCTTTGGTTTCCCCAACTGTGAAATAAGTTGGAGTAGATGGGTGAAGCTGCAGGGGTCCATTAACTCCAAGGTCTCAGAGATTTTGGTAATGACCTTTCACTGGTATAGAACAGGCAGTTCCTCAGTCCCTGAGTCCCTGAGTCTAGTTTTATATATTTACATATGTTTGCATATTTAGGTAGGGAAGCAAAAGTCCTCATTATGTGGAAGTATTTACTAATGAACTGACCACTTGAAGTCAGCTCCCTTCAAATGTTTCTCCTCACGAACACTGTTGTCTAATCCTAACCATTGAATCGATACACACAAGCCTGCCTTTGCTGATTTTTGTGGATGAGCCAATACAGAGTCAGCTCAGCGTAAATGGGTTGCAGAGAGAAGTCACACATCTTGCAGAAGATGTAGGATTTCGTGCAATCAAAGCCACTGACAGTTTTTTTTTTTTTTAGCTGAGCCATCCTGCCACCTGTTGGCAGCTCAGCGGCTGCTCAGCTTGGGCAGGGACTGAACCGCTGTTGCTCAGAGCTCACTCTTGAGCAAGCTCTTAACCAACTGCGCCACTCATCAAAGCCACTGACAATTTACAGTCTGACAGGCTTAGGCCAGTTAGCTGAAGAAAAGANCAGCGGAGCGGGCACTGGACACAATGAACTTTGAGGTGATAAAAAGCCAACCCATCCGCATCATGTGGTCCCAGCGAGACCCAGGACTTCGCAAGTCGGGTGTGGGCAACATCTTCATCAAGAACCTGGAGGACTCCATTGACAACAAGGCCTTATATGACACCTTCTCCACCTTTGGGAACATCCTCTCTTGCAAGGTGGGTGTGCCTCTTGCAGGGGCCTGTGTCAGATACCTGTGGTAGAGGGGTGCCAAGCAGCACATCACTTTACAGTTTACAAGGTCTTTTCAGTTAAGCTCCAGGTTCAGCAAGCACCGAATGGAAGTTATTCTTTCAGCTTCATCCTCATAGACCTATCAGAGGTCACCTATGTACCAATCAGCTCTTGCTGTGTAATCACCCCACAACTTAATCACTGTCAACAACAACCATTTAGCTTATAATTCTGCGGTTGGTGATTTGGGCTGGGTTCGGCTGGGCAGTTCTTTTGGTCTTGGCTGGGCTCCTTCATACACCCATTGAGACTGGATGGCTCTGTGTGTAGGCAGTGGTTGGCTGTCAGCTGGGACATCTCAGCTTTCCTCCCTGTGGTCTTTCACCCTCCAGTAGACAAGCCCAGGCTATTCTCATCGCAAGGGCAGGGACCCAGGAGACAGAGGAAGCTCGCCAGGCCTCTTGAGAGCTAAGCTCAGTACTGGCACACCATCGCTTCCTCTGCATTCCATTGGCCAAAGCGAGTCACAAGACCAGCCCAAATTCAGAGCGAGAGGACAGTAGAAATTATAGCACCAAGGGTGTGTGGCTACAGGAAGGCCATTAATTGAAGCCATTGTGGCAATCGGTGTCGACACCTTGTTTTTTAAGATTTCTCATACAACGGATGTTCCATAGAAGTAGTGATCTTATTCACCCTTGTATCCCAGTCCCTTGACTAAGATGTGACACATAGTAGGTGCTCAATAAATATTTGTTGAGCAAATGGCTGTATTATAATTTAAGAAGGGGTCTGGTCATTTCCCTGACTTGGTAGACAAGGATCTTGAGATTCAGAGGTCATAGAGCGGGTCAGTCAGTCCAGACAGAAGGCTGAAACCTGGATGTTTTGCCTCTAGATTTTATCTGTGGTATAGATGAGACCTGTGTTCAATTTGAGGACTCTATCCCTCCTTTCTGTGTGATCGTAAACAAGTGGATTGACCTCTCTGAGTTTTAGTTTCCCATCTCTCAAATGGAGCTGTTGTGTGACATAGGATTGTCTTTCCCAGGCACAGAACAAGCACTCAGATATTGCTTCTTATCATGTCATTCTTTCTTTCTTTTTTTTATTTTATTTTATTGGGGAACAGCTATGGTCACCGGTTACGCATTGCTTTCATGCTACAATGGCATAGCTGTCTGTCTCTCTCTCTTTTTTTTTTTTCTCTCTCTCTACAAGTTGATTCAATGCCAAAAATCACTGCCAGTTTGCTGAGATTATTTCCTCTTCAAAGTTGACTTTACTTTGAGGTTGCTGACCATCTCCACCAGTCGAGGGACTCCCCCCAACCAATCCAGTCTCGCTCCATTTATACTCTGACTTTAAAAACATTCCGGCTCAGGCTACATTATGCAAAAACGGGGGCACACAGATAATTTTTTTGCCACAAGCTCAAATAATTCAACACCAAATAATCACTCCAACTTTACTGAGGTGGTTGACCACGTCTGCGACCAAATCCGCCTCTAAACTGGAATTCGGTTGCGGACCCAACCCCAGCCTCGGCTTTCTTGTCGGCACCAGGAGGCACAGCACTCCTTCTGTAGGTGTCTCTGTCAGTTCCCCTCGTGTGAGTCTTGCAGGTCGCTCGCCCTCCAGACCTTTGGGCCTTGGCCTGCCAGTCTCAGGTCGGCTGCGGCGCAAAGTGGCAGG
>NW_017731381.1:4433232-4492307 GCF_001890085.2 Hipposideros armiger
CACTCTTGAGCAAGCTCTTAACCAACTGCGCCACTCATCAAAGCCACTGACAATTTACAGTCTGACAGGCTTAGGCCAGTTAGCTGAAGAAAAGAAAAACCAAGGGTTAAGATGCAAATGTTTCTAAAACTAAAGCCCTCAATAGTTAACAATAGGGTTCTTTGTGCTGCGAAAGCCAACATGAAGGGAAGGATATGGGTTATGCTGTCACGCCGTTTTGAAAGAATTATGCTTGCTGCTTTGTTCAAATGATCAGTGTGTGGTTAGTGAGAACCTAATTGTTAAATATGGGAAACTGCCAATTTCCATTTCCCTTTTTAAGGTAGAGACAAAATCCAATTTTTAAATTGTCTACTCTGAAATTTTGTCCCATGTTTTTTGTGTTTTGTTTTATTGGGGAACAGTGTGTTTTTCCAGGACCCATCAGCTCCAAGTCAAATAGTTGCTTCAGCCTAGTTGTGGAGGGCTCATCTCAGGGGCCCATGTGGGGATCGAACCGGCAACCTTTGTGTTATGAGCACTGCGCTCTAACCACCTGAGCTAACCGGCCGCCCCATTGTCCCATTTTTTTTTAAAAAAAAAGTGGGTTGACTTTAAATGGCCTTTATCATGATACTAATTATTCTCAGCTAACAAGTTCGACCTGACTGGCAGGAAGCCTCCTCTAGGCCTAGGAGAGAGGACTGGAGGTCAAGGCTAAGGCCTGGGCCTCGTGCGGCGGTTACCGAGCACTCTTACTCCCTCTCCTTTGCACAGGCTGTGATGGACATGAACGGGAAGGAGGTGGGCGGGCGGCTGCTCTATGTGGGCCGAGCCCAGAAGCGGGTAGAGCGGCAGAATGAGCTGAGGCGCAGGTTTGAGCAGATGAAGATGAAGCAGGACCGACTGAACCGTTACCAGGTGAGGAGCAGCCTCCTGGTGACAGCCGCTTCTGTGTGTGGAGGGCTGGATGTGACTCCTCCCTCCAGGAACCCCCCTTCTGGCAACTTGCCTTTAGGGATTGTGGGGGCTCTGGCTTCCAGGTGATGGGCATGCTGAGTGATTGGTGGGGTGCATGGGTGCCGTGGGAGACTGGGCACCGGAGGCTTGGTGGGCAGCGCTTCCACTGCCCACATCGGCCCCTCCCCAGCCCCCAAGGCAACCTGGAGCTTGGAAGGGAAGGCACATTTAGCAGTATCCTTTCCTTCCAGGGTGTGAACCTGTATGTGAAGAACCTGGATGACTCCGTTGATGAAGAGAAACTAAGGAAGGAGTTCTCTCCCTATGGAGTGATCACCAGTGCCAAGGTGAGAACCGGGGTACCTACAGAGGATAGCCTTCTGCTCCCATCCTCTCACTGCCCACACACCCCTCCCTTCCCTGTGGCTTCCAGGGAGTTGGTCCTGAGCTACTCCATTTGGAGTTTTGGGCACTATGTCTGACCCCATTGGAGCTTGTTGTCCATCTGCAGCTTTGTCTGGGATGGAGGAGAAGAGGGTAGAAATGCAATCCCAGCCACACAGCTGGATTTATTGGGGCTCACTGTAACCTTGGTTCATTCAACAAGCATTTATTGAGTGCCTACTGTATGCCAGATTCCAGAAATTTATGTCTCAGAATTTCCATTGCCTTTTGTTGTCTGACCTTGGCAGATGATGTAACCCTTTCTAGGCCTCAGTTTCTCCATCTGAAAAATGAGAGGGTTGGGCTGCATCCTTCTTCCTTCATTTTCCCCCATTTATTGAGCACCTACCTTGTGCACAGCCCTCCTAGCACCTGAGACGTGATGATTGACTGTTCTACTTAGTAGCTCTGTGACCTTGAGCAGATGTTTTGCTTGAGCCTCATATGTAAGATGAGGGTGTTGGGCTCCCTGGATGGTTCTCAACCCTGACTTCTCAATAAAATCCCCTAGGGAGCTCTTAAATGCACCCAAGTCAGACAAACTGAATGTAGATCTCTGAGGGTGGGGCCTAGACATTTTATTTTTAAAAGCTCCCCAGATGATTTTAAGATGACCAGTGTTCATTCATTCCATACTTAAGCATCTGCTCTTTCACCAGGCCCTGTGGACAGCATACAGGAACAAATCAGATGTGGTCCTTGCCCCTGAGTAGCTTATGGTCTAGTGGGGAAGTCAGAAGCATCTGTAATTCAAATCTATTTTAAGGCATGTGTGGGGCGGGGAGTAAGCTGGGTGGAACAGGAAGGAGGGCTTCCTGTAAGAAGTGGCAGTGAGCAGCATTTGACTTGGCTGTGAGGAGACAGGGAGCAGCAGGTGGGACTGAGGAACTTTCCAAAGAGATTGGGGTTGGGGACCTGCGTATGCGATGTGGGGGTTGTGTTCATAGGAAGTAGCCTAGAAGTTCTTTTGCCAACTTTAAATGTCCTTCAGGGAACCTGGTATTTGCGGAAGAGGATCTAACTACTTTTGAGCTGAGCTTTTAAAAAATGTGACAGAAAGCCTGTGGGACATGTAAATCGAGGACCAGTAAATTTGACTAAATATCATAAAAAGACCATGGGCCCTCTTTTTTTTTTTTTTTAGCTGAGCCATCCTGCCACTTGTTGGCAGCTCAGCTCAGGCCGGGAATTGTACCAGCGACCCTGTTGCTCAGAGCTCGCACTCTTTAGCAAGCTCTTAACCAACTGAGCCACTCGACCGGCCCTATGGGCCCTCTTTCACCGCAAATGCATACGTGGTGTAGTAGTGTGGTTGAAAGATGGGATTTCAGAGTTAATGAGAACTAGATCTAAATCCTAGTCTCACCTCTAACTAGCTGTAGAACCCGAGGGAAGTGGCTTTGCCTTGTGGACCCTGTTTGCCCATCTGTAAAATGGGAACAACCTTCCCTACCTCTAAAGGTGTCCTGAGAATTAAAGAGCCTGAGAATTGAAGAGCTTATCACTGCCCATGATAAGCAGTGAAATCATGATCTAATTATTCACACACATTGCATGTAATTTCAGGAGATTCACTGACATCCTTGAGGACTCCTTGAATGAAGGGAATTGTAAAAATCCGAATGGCTTAGAGTTGAGGCACCCCTATCTTGTTAATTGATTTTATATAAGTTTCTATATATTTATATAATTTAATATATTATCTCATATAAAATAGTGATTATGAAAATTAAATGAGTTAAGGTACATAAAGTGCTTACAACACTATCAAGTTCATAGTAAGCTCTGTGTAAGTGTCACTTGTACTAATTTTATTATTTTTATTTTTAAGACAATATTTTTGTGCCAAGACCATTTGGCTACCTGACGAAGCCTACGGCCCCCTTCTGAGACTATTTTTAAATGCAGAAAGGAGCATCTATAGGAGTACAAGAAACTATAATGAAATAATTATTAAAATACTAAGGTGACAGCAGTATGTGCATTAAACTATAAGAGCTAGTGAAATAGCAATTAGCATAAATGATATTTTGAGGTCAGTAATTAAGGTGATATGAAAATATTTTATGTCTCTTCTTGACAAAGCCACAAACATGGCTAATCCTACTATGAAATTTATTGTTATGATATTTATTGTTGCCCATATTCAAAACAGAGGGAAATGTCAGTGTGAAAATACAGATGCCTTTTTTCCCCATCCAAGTTCACAGACCCCCTGAAGTCTATTAATGGACATCCCTGCATATCTATGAACTCTCAGGCCAGGGCCCCTATACTCGTGGGTAGCCAAGTGCAGTTGTAACATCTCTGATGTAGAGCATGGGCTCTGATAGAGCAGATTTAAAGGTTATCTCAGCCCTAGTGCTCGTGGAGGGGCTGAGCCAAGCCAGTGTCTTGACCCGAAAAAAAGGATAAGAACCCTAAACGTAATGTGGATTGGATCCTGGAAAAAGAATATTAGTAGCAAAACTAGTGAAATCCAAATAAAATGTACAGTTTAGCTAATAGCATTGTCATTAATAGGATCTGATAGTTAATAGTATTGTCCCAATGTTCCTATTGTCATTTTGACAAGTGTCCCATGTTAATTTAACATTGGGGCAAGCTGGGTGAAAGATATATAGCAACCCTGTACTACTTTGTAACTTTTCCATGTGTCTAAAGCTATCATTCAATAAAAAGGTTATTTTAATAAAAAGGCTAAGAACCTCTTTCCCAGATTCCTAAAGAGCTTTGTAGAGGCAATGGGGGTTTACCAGAATGGTGCATTGGGTTGGAGTCCTGGCTGATAGATGACCCCCTGACTAGGTGACCCTGGACAAGTCACACTATTTTTTTTTTTTTAATAAGAAAGACTCTTATTTCTACTAAAAAGAAAGTTAACAGAATAAAGTACTAAAAATAGAAAATCAAATTACTTTCATAGTCCATGTAAATCTAACTCTTTATTGGAGTCTCTAGGAAATTTAGTTAAGAGCATTCTTTTATGCCCATAATTCACAATGAACCAGAGAATTGTATGAGTAGTTTAATAAAACCCAAGGAGTAGAGGAATGCAGATTGTTTTTTATCGTAGTGACCTCAACTGAAATGTTGATGATTGTGGTTCTGGCCGAAGACCCTTCCTGTTCTTAGAATAATCCTAGACTACCATCTCACTTCATGAATAGCCCCTCTGATGAAGGTGCATACATTTAATTAAGCCAGCCTTCCATCACCGCGTAAGAAACTCTTTTCAAAAAGAAAATTTAGAGATAAAAATATATTCTGAAATGCATCTGTTCTCCCTAACTCGGGAATGGCCTACTAGCCATCAGCAGCCCTCAATTCACAAGTGGCCTGGTCTCAGACAAGTCACTCTTGAACCCCACTTTCTTTACCTGTAAAGTGGGAGTCAGAGTGAAGTGAGGAGTGTCAAGTATCTGGCATGCAGTAGGCCTCAGTAAATGTGGGGGTGACAGGACCCCCTCGAGTGAAACCTCCCCAGGTCTGTCCTGGGCCTGCCCAGAGCCAGGCTGGGCCCCGGGGAGGAAGGGAGTACAGCCCCAGGCGTCTTCCTTTCCCACCCGCAGCAGCCCTTGTCTTGTCTTGCTTTTAGGTGATGACAGAGGGTAACCACAGCAAAGGGTTTGGCTTTGTGTGTTTTTCCTCTCCAGAAGAGGCGACAAAGGCCGTGACAGAGATGAACGGGCGCATCGTTGGCACCAAGCCACTGTACGTGGCGCTGGCCCAGCGCAAAGAAGAGCGGAAGGCCATCTTGACCAACCAGTACATGCAGCGCCTGTCCACCGTGAGGGCCCTGCGCGGCCCCTTCCTGGGCTGCTGGAAGGAGCCCGCCAGCTACTTCTTGCCTGCCATGCCCCAGGTGAGGGCTTGCCAGCAACCACCACCACCACCACACTCGTTCCGTGAAAGCCAGGTAGAGCAGGAAAATAGAGGGTCCCAGGCAGATATAGGTTTCTTACCTGCTTCTGCCGGAATGACAGGTGTTTTTAACCCCATCTCTGAATGGGGTAATAGTGTCGCTGTCCCACAGCGCTTCTCAACCTGAGAGATTTGTGAGTGTTATGCTGAAAAAGATTCTCTGTGGTCAAATAAGCTTGGGTAATACTACATTAAACCAAAGAAGCCTAGATTTCTTTACCGTATCTGTTGCTGTACCCTAATATGCCAATATGCATTCTGACTTTCCCAAACTGACAGAGAGTACATAGCGTTCCCCCAACTGAAATGGTAGATATTGGGGGGTGTTTGCTTACATCTGTCCTGGGTGTTAATGTGCTGAGTGGCATGTTTTGAAAAGGGAGCTTGTATGACCCAGAGCAAGAAGAAAAATATCAGCTTTTAAAGGCTACTAGGATGGGAACATTCCTGCTCCTTCCAGAAGTTGGCTTAAGCTGGCACGAGTTACAGTAGGATGTGTCATTATTTTACCCAGGTCATTGGCTTAGTAGCTCTGATAACAAGGGGCGAGGATTGAACCTGAGGTCTTGCCCTGAAGGGTTCAGGGCTAGTGGACATCCTGTGATGGAAGATAGGCCTTCATCCCAGCTTTGTGGGTCTTTGCTAACCAGTCCCCTAGAGGGGACAGTGGTGTTCCTACAGGGGTGTCCTTGAAGAGATACGATTTCTTTCTTCCCCTGCTATAACCCCTTCACTCTGGGCCTTCTCCCTCACAGCCTCCAGCCCAGGCTGCGTACTATGGCTCTGGCCCACCTGTCCAGCCTGCCGTCAGGTGGACGGCCCAACCACCTAGCTCCTCATGTGAGTGACCCAGCCCCTTCCACCGTCAGTCTGGCCTATGAGTGTGGACCCCATGGGGCAGCGTGTAACACATGGTTAAAGAACACGCACTTTGGGGTGAAACCTGGCTCTGTCACTTCCCAAGGTGTTAATTGGGGCAGGTAACTTCACCTCTCTGAGCCTCAGTTTCCTCTTCTGAATGTGGGCCTGAATGAGACCTGTGTAAAGCACCAAGCACAGTGCTGAGCCTGTAAAAGACTCGCAATGTAACCATTATCTGTAGCTAGCTCCAAAAGTTTGTCTAATGTGTGACTGAAAATTCTTGCAAAGCTGAGAAAATGAGACTCCTTTGGCTGTATTGCTGATGAATGGCCCTTCTCTAAGAGTGAAGCTCACCTGACTTGAAACTGGGGGTACAAAGGTGTGCAATTATGATGCCTGTGCCCCTTGGGGCTCTGGGGAGATGTGATTTGGTTTGTAATAGCAGATTACCCCCCCCTCACCCCCTGGGAGTTCTGGATATGCCTGACAAGGTGAATTCACTCATCTCTCTGCTATGCACGTTCTGGTTCCCTTCCCATCCCCTCCCTCACCCCGGAACCTTCAGGGTGTGGTGTGCCACTCTGATTATTGTACTCCCTTGTCCCCTTCCCACCAACTTTTCTCTCTCCATGTTCTCTGTGCCACAAGCTGCCTACCCTCCAGCTGCCTCCATGGCCTGGCCACCAGCTATGTCTCAGCACCCCCCACCCCACATCAGCAGTGTCAGGCGGGCCTCCACCCAGGTGTCGCACCAGGTGCCTCACACTCGAAGAGTGGGTGAGTTTGGGCAGGGCCCAGAGGAATGGGCATGTGAGGAGGTTGGGGGCAGGGCTGGCTGGGCTGGGCTGGCGGGGAGTCCGAGCTGGCCTCCACAGTGATGAGCTTGCCCCTCACGCCCTTGGAGAGCACAGCTGGTTTTAGGGGCCATGTAGCACAGTAGTTAGTGTGGGCTCTAGAGTCCCACAGACCCAGCTCCTGGGCTAACTCATTTCATGGCCTTGCTAAGTCCTGTATCGGATCGCCTCATCTTTAAAATAGGAATGAACACAGCATTTTGTCGTGTGGGGGAATGATATCATACATGCAGTGGCTTAGCACCAGGTCTGAACTGAGTAGGTTCAAAGCAGCAGCTGTGAACAAGAGCATAGGTTTTTTTGTTTTTGTTTTTTTTAAGCTGAGCCATCTTGCCATCTGTTGGCAGCTCAGCAGCTACTCAGCTCAGGCCGGGAATCGAACCGCTGTTGCTCAGAGCTCGCACTCTTGAGCGAGCTCTTAACCAACTGAGCCACTCGGCCAGCCCTAAGAGGGTAGGTTTTGACGGTAGGCAAGCATGTCTGTTTCTTCATTCAGAGAATGTTTGCGCGTCTATGCTGACAGCGTCCTCGGTGCTAGGGATTCTACGTAACCGCTTGTCTTGAAGCTTTATGGCTTTAGGTTGCTGCTACGCCCTGACGTGCCTGCTTATTTCTTACAGCCAACATTGGTACCCAGACCACCAGACCTGGTGGGGCGGGATGCTCTATGCCAGGCGAGCCTCTCCTGACACACAGATATCCCTCGGCAATGCCCAGTACCCATGGGGTAAGGCTGGACCAGCTGCCCTCTTAGTCTGGGCTCCAGGGGCCTGGCTAGAACCTTGGCTAAGGCATTGGCGCTCTCTGGGTCTTGGTTTTCTCTTTTCTTGGCTTGTAAAGTTTCATTTATTAACGTGTGCAATCAACACATTTTTTTCCCCCTTACTAACAGAAAGGGGGAAAGGGTTGTGTTTTGTTTATTCATCATCATTTGCTTTGCTTGGGTTATTAACACAATCTGGATCTCCTATAGATGTGTTGAGAAGTAAGGATGCGATTAATCTGCAAAACAGAGCTGAAAATATCTACTGTGATTAAATTTAAAGGCTGTGTCATCTACCGGCCCCCACCACAAAAAAAGTCTCCATCTTAGCGTTTTCTTGTGTGTAGAATTTCAATGCGTATACTTCCAACTATTTCTTGCAAAATGAACAAGAGTAGTCTTTAAACAGCGAAATGCTTTTAAAGTTACCAAGATGGGAAATTATGCTGCGGATGTGGCCATAAAAGCTACTTGGAGCAGAAGTGCTTTATTTGGCACAAAATGATTAGGAAGGTGTGGCTTTGTTTGGTAGCACGCATTGGGGGCCTTTAGATTCCTAGCACTATGGGCAAGGTCTCTGTTAGAGTGTAACTTTGTCATCTAGCACACCGTGCCCTTGTTAGGGACGCTGTCCCGCCCGATCGTCCATACCTTGCCCCCTGCTCCCCTCTTCCAGAGCCTTCCTGGAGGCCTGTGCTCACCTTACAGGGTTAAGTGTTTCAAGGCCTTGATCATCCGTGCCGGTTAAGGGATGTGTCCCTGGCATCATGTGCAGGTCCAGGAGTCTGCTGTGTGTGTCCCGGGACAGGAGCCCCTGAGCGCGTCCATGCTGGCTGCAGCACCATTGCATGAACAAAAGCAGATGATTGGTGAGTAGCTGGTTCCCCTACTCTGGAGCAGGAGGAGTGGAGCTGAGAGCTGGCTAGCCTGGTGGGAAACACCGAGCGGAGGTCAGACGTAAGGACAAGGTCCAGCTTTGCTACTGACCAAACAGCTGGGCCCTTGCCCGAGTTGTCTCTGTATTCTAGGCCCTGCTCTAGCTCTAAATACTGATCAGACCAGATGTTCCCAAGGTTTCTTCAGCTCTGCTGTTCTATGACTTTGACTTAGGCTGGGAGAGACCCCAAATGTAGGGAGATCAGGGGCCAGAGGAGTAAGAGTATGAAGGGTAGGGTCTTGGGTTTCTGCTGGGACATGGCCCGTAAGGTGAGTGTTGCAGTTCTCACACCTCCCCGGAATGGGAAGCAGCTGTCACCACATTTCATCAGCTTCCCAGGAGAGCCCATTGGAGGTGGGAACTGTGCACTGGGAAAATAAATGTTGCCCACTGGACTCTGAATTCCAGTTCATCTCCATCCCGTGTCTGACAGGCCTTGCTCAAGGGCGCCACCAACTGTTGAATGAATGAACAAGCTTGCTAGTGGCTGGCAGGTTCTTCATGGCCACCAAGGTCTCCTGACCCTTCTCTGTCGGCCCCCATTGCTACCACCCCATTGTTTCCTCAGCTCGCTTGGGGTTTTGCCACTTTATTACCTACCCCTCAAAGAAAAATTCTCAGTGGGCTTAATGGAAGCAGGAGGTTCTGTTAACAGTTCCCTGTAAACACCTTCACTTCCATCATGGTGGAATAATGGTTCAGAGTCCAGTGGGCAACATTTATTTTCCCACTCCCCCTTAAGGCACCCCAGCACCCCATCCTCGCTAGACCCTCCACGCATTGCTGAGATGGGCAGGCCACCAACACTAAGCTTGTCACTAGCAGTACCTAGAGGTGGAAGGTGTATTTATCTTGTGTATTTGACTCCCCAAACTCCCAAAAAAGTCAAGTGCAGCATTATCATAGCTTGTCTAGAATTTCAGTGCGTATCCTTGGAATTGTTTCTTGCCAAATGAACAAGAGTCGTCTTTTACACAGCACCCACCTTTGTCAGACCCTGTGCATACTACTTCACGGGTACTATCACATTTGATGCTGCAGGCTGGCCTCCAAAGCAGGGTTTACTATGCCCACTTCCCAGCCGGGAAAGTGGCTCCTGGTAAGATTAGTAACAGCCTGGGAGGAGCAGTTCTGGGACAGCCACCCAGATGCCTCGCTGCTCCGTTCCGCAGCACCGCCCCTGGGATGCCGGGGCATCAGCCAGGTGTGCACATAAGCCATCAGAGGCTGTTCCATTACAGGTGAGCGTCTCTACCCCCTCATCTACGACGTCCACACCCAGCTGGCTGGCAAGATCACGGGCATGCTGCTGGAGATCGACAACTCGGAGCTGCTGCTTATGTTGGAGTCTCCCGAGTCCCTCAATGCCAAGGTGGGCTGGAGCCTGAGTGGCTGGAGGAGGGCTAAGGACAAAGGTGCCTCCTACGTGAGCTAGCAGGCTGCTGCTTGGACAAAGTTTATCTCCTTGCTAATCCCAGCGCATAACCTGCGGAATCTCGGGGAAGGACAGTGTGATGCTCTGCAGCTCCATAGGCGAGGTTTCGGCACAAGGAGCTGTGTTCTGATTCAGTATAAGGGTAGGGTTTTCCCAGCTGTCCAGCACATTACATCTGACTTGAGGTGACTGTGGGTTTCTGTCAGGCGAGCTTCCAAGCAGCAGTCAGCTGAGGGCTCTGTGGGAACACTGTGGTGGGAGAATTCTTGGATCCAGTGTGCTGAGGCAGGAGGTCAAGGCCCTCCTGGGACCCTGCTGGGGCAGCTGCACTAAGCCCCTCCTACTGTGACCCACAGGTAGAAGAGGCCTTGGTGGTGTTGCAGGCTCACCAGGCCATGGAGCAGACGACAGTGAACGTGCCTGAAACCAGGTGGGTGGAATGGTGACAGGTAGCTGAGCCCAGCAGCTGTAAAGAACTGGGCAG
The DNA here is from genome assembly GCF_001890085.2 of Hipposideros armiger. Taxonomy (NCBI): domain Eukaryota; kingdom Metazoa; phylum Chordata; class Mammalia; order Chiroptera; family Hipposideridae; genus Hipposideros; species Hipposideros armiger. The sequence continues at coordinate 4,443,874 of NW_017731381.1, forward strand.
AGGCTGGCATCCAATCCCCGAGAGCCACGGTGTGTCACTGGCTTTCTCTGAGGCCCCAAGGAGGAGATGGTGGGAAGCTGTGAGGCTCCAAGGAAAGACAAGCTGTGTGACTGGGATGGGTGTAGGCTGTTGTACGAAGCGAAGGTGTTGTCTTGCCAGCTGCCCTGCTGGGCCTCACTCAGAATTGGGTGGGCTTCCCTTGGGCACTGCTTGCCTCCATTCTGCCTGCCTCAACACCTGGCTTGGTCTAGTCTCCCTTCTTAGCGGAAGACCAGGTGTCTGCCATACTTCAAAAACGTTCATTTTGACCCTTTCATTCCCCAGAAAATGGAATCCTCACACCCTTGGCTGACAAGAGAACGGCGTGTCCTGCGCTTGGCTCTAAGGCCCCATGAACCATAACTTTTATTTCCCGGTCGGGCTGTGCTTGGACCCGAGCTCTGTATGTGGAATGAAGGCCGGCCGCACAGCCAGCCCGTGACCTTTTGCTTTGTGCATTAAAAGTGCTGCAAACTCTGGCTTGTCTCCGAGGAGGCCTTCTTGCATGAGGGAAGTGGGACTGGGCTGCGGCTTCGGCTGTAGGGAACAGAAACCCAAACCAGTGTTGAAGTACGTAGAAGGCGGGGACTACAGCACAGACCTGTCAGGAGCCGAGCAGGACTATCGGTGATAGCCCCAAAGGAGTTGCTATCCCCCAAACGAACGGAAGCCACAGCTGCCCACCTCTAGGCACCTGGCTAGAGCACCACACAGTGCAGGTCAGCGCCCCAGAACCAACAATGCTTTGGGCGGGCTGGTTGGGGTTATGTGACGTAATGAAAACCCTCGTAGAAACACTTCCGGTACCTCCCTGGGTCATGACTTGCCTCCCCTACAAAGAGGGAGAAGTCGTTCAAGGTTGTGCCAGACTCACTTTCTGTTTTTGTTTGTAAAATAAAGATGCTTGCCTTTTAGACCTTGAGAGGAGAAAATGAGTGAGTCGTAACTGGAGGTCACCACTAGACCCACCTCTAATCAGGTAGGAGCCATGCCTGCTTAACGGGCCAACAGAAAGGGTTCAGCTCCCCACTTTGAAATGGTCCCCTGGCCATGCGAACGGAGCTCGCCTGTGGCCTCTAAAACCCGCTTAAGCTCAGATGCTTGATTGCTCAGCAGACTCGACCTCCAGAGGTCGGAAGAAGCGTGCTAACAGCTGCCTGCTGCTCAGCACTGGACATGATGGGGAGAGGAGACAGTGAAAACCACGACTGTTGCACTTTATGGAGTCATCACACTTTTACTCCATCAAGGGGAAAATAACTGAACGGGGAGGCAGCCCTTAGTGTGGCCGATCCTAAAGCACTCGCCATGTTTTGGGAACTGGAGCGGCACTTTCTGGTCCCTGTGCTCACCCTGTCCTCCCAGCTGGGGCCTTTGTCCTCCCCTCTTCACTAGCTAAACTCCTGGTTCAAGCTTCACTTCCTCAGGGCCCCCTTTCCCTCCACAGGGTCAAATCTCCCCAGGTAGGCAGGGAAAGCATGTGTGATAACTCCTTTAAATGCTTAAGCCAGTGGCAGTTTCACACTTGTTCCTAGATTAGCTGATTAACATCGCCATCCCACTGGACTGTCGGCCCTGTGAGCAGGGACCGCATCTGTTCATTCACTGTTTCCCCAGCACTACACATAGGACCTGGCAAAAGCAGACATTTTAGTAACTTTGTTTGGTCAACAGATGAATGCTCAATAAGCGGTAGCTTTTGTTGTTCCCGCTGCAAAATTCCAAACACAAAGCATAAAATACAACAGACATTCATATAGAAGAAAGACGTTTAATACAATCACTTAAACACAGCTCAACCAAACTGGAGTCAGTTCAATTCAAATTAACTTCATATAACAAAGAGCTACGAAGTCCAGAGGGGACCACTGCTGGGGTCAAAAGGCAAGCCCCTGCCCAGAATGGAAGGACCGACTTCAAGGAGACCTTTCTCCCCACCCCACCTTCAAGAGGAGCGGACACACCTCTGGGCTCTCGAAACAGCTTAGGCACCTACCTCCAGTCAGGAGGCAGCACAGCCACAGACAAAGCCATCCACGGGTCAGGGTTCTGCACCCTCGCCAAAGTGCGGCCCGGCCAAAAGGGCTGGAGCTCAGAACGCACAGGACTATGCCAAGGACAGGGCAGGGACAGCAGCCCTGAGAGCCAGCTCAACAGGCGGCTTTGGGTGGAGGTGGGCCAGGGTTTTCTAGTCCTGTGGCCCCCCTCTCCCCACTCCCAGCTCAGTTTGCTCAGTGAACCACAGACAGGCGGGTCTGGTGAAGCTCGAAGGGCAGCATGCAGTCTGGGGCAGGGACAGCCAGCCGAGCGCTCTGCTGACAAGGACTCATTGGTGCAATCCGCTAGCTGTCCGAGGCAGAGGGAATGGAGAACAGGGCTTCAGCTCTAGCAGGGAACCTTTCCAGCAAAACAGTGTCTGGTTTTTGGCTACACTGAGCTTCATCTGAACAAACAAAGCCACTTAAGGGGTGGAAGGCCGTCACCTCTGAGGGGCAGAGGTGGGTGCCTCAGAGCCCCGTCTGGGGCATTCTGGGTGCCAGGAGCAGGCAGAGGAAGGTCGTTGGACAGGTTTCCTGTGGCCCTTTGGGGTTTTTAGTTTAAGTTCTGGTTAACTTCCTGCTGCAACTTCTGTGCAGGGCCGTTCCTGGGCTCAATTTGCAGGAGGCTGTTGATGTCCGCAAAGCTGGATTTATAGTCCTAATAGGAGAGAGAAGGGTGTGGGGATGGTGCTGTGAGGTAAGACCAAGGGGGGTGGGGGGTGGAGACAGCTGCTGAGACAGCAGAGGGTTTCTAACCCCAGCAAGTAAGCCTGCCCCAAGCTACCCTAGGCCACCGGATGACACCAGTGAGGCAGAGCCACCTCACCCTGATTATGCTCTGAAAGTGCCACCACAGGCACCAATGTCTGTCTGTAGCTTAGTTGGTGCCTTTTGGTTGGGATTTTTTTTACCTTGAGTGCCTTGTAGGCTTGAGCCCGTCTGTAAAATGCCTTCACATTCTTTCCATCCAGCTTGAGGGCTTCTGTGCAATCCTTCACCGCTTCCTTGTACTGCTTCAGGACCAAATAGCAGAGCGCTCTGATGGGAAAAGACCATTCCCGAAGTTTCAGGCACTTCTTAGGGGCCACCCAGAGCCATGAGGTCATTTGAGGAGTGAACCTAATTCGCTGAACACCTACCCTGCTCACTTGACACCTTCAATCCTCACAGCCCAAGCCCCTTTTTCTAGGTGGTAACGCTGGCTCAGAGGAGTGAAGCGACTTGCTCAAGGGACCACTACTGAGGGGCAGACTGGGGCCTCAGCCTGGGTTCTTATGACTCCAGACCCTGACCTCCTTTCGTTCTTTTTGTCTATTTCATACTCCTAAACTGCTCTTTCAAGCAAAGAGGCTTTCTGAAATCTTCCCCTTGATAGATTAAAAAATGATCTGCCTTAGGTTAAACAAATACTAGACTCTAATTAATGATATGCATGCTGACATGTTAGAGATGAGACGTGAAGGTGTCTGCAACTTACTCTGAAATGCATCAAAAATAAGATGGATTGATAGATCACTAAAGAATGATAAAGCAAATATAACAAAATGTTAATTATGATTTTAGATGGTAGGCATATGGGTATTCAATGTGTAATTCTTTCAAATTCTACCAAAAGTTTTCATAATAAAATGTTGGGGAAAAAACAGTAAGTCATGTATCCATAATACAACAAAACATTCTGCATCTATGGAGAAAGAAGTATGTATGTTATCTCTGCCTCACTCAATTCTAGTCCCTTTCTCCAAAGACAGTCATGAAAAACAATCAGATGTCTTGGAGCTCAACATGTAAGTCCATCCATTGCACCTCACCGTTTTGAATGGGTGCCGTCTTCACTGAGTTGGATGTACCATCATTTATTTTTCATTACAAAGGCGTCTGGGGGATAAAGAATGAAAAGGAGCCCAAGCTTTGGAGTCACAAGGACCTGCCTTCAATCACGGCTCTACCATGTAGGAGTTGTTTAACTCGGTGCTCATGAATTCATCTTTCCAAGCCTGTTTTCTCAGGTGCAATGGGACCATGACCTAACCTGAAGAATTGTTGTGAGGACTCAATGAGAGTCTCGAGGCCCATCCAGGGCCAGGCAAGCTGTGGGTGCCGGGTACCTGAGTGGTGAGATCCACTTGGGTATCAAGTGCACAAAGAGAACTGGACGATGTACTGATCCACACAGACGCATATGCATGAGGTGGAGCATTAAAACGGCATCCAGGATGTGGTGTCATTTAAGCCACAATACATGGAAAATTCAGTTCTGTGTAAAATTGTCAGGCCCCCAAGTTAAATTTATAAATTCAATATAACCACAATCAAAAGCTCAACAAGATACTTTTTGGAATTGGTCACAATGACCCTAAGGTTTAGCTAGAAGAGCAAACCTGGGAAGACAGACAGGGTGCTTTAAGAAGGATGAGGAGGGGCAGCCGGTTAGCTCAGGTGGTTAGAGCGCAGGCTCCTAACACCAAGGTTGCCGGTTCGATTCCCACATGGGCCACTGAGGTGCGCCCTCCACAGCTAGATTGAAACAACTACTTGACTTGGAGTTGATGGGTCCTGGAAAAACACTGTTTCCCAATAAAATTTCTAAAAAAAGAAAAAAAGAAGGACGAGGAAAAGACCAGCCCTGAAAGATATTATAAAGTAATTAAAACAGTGTGGCACAGATGTATTTGCATGAAAAATAGTATTTAAACAAAACGTTGCCCCCAAATGTGGTAAATACCCAGGAATAGAGGGTGTCCAGCAGCATGAGGTTAGCAAGGCCAGACAGCCCAGAGAGAGGAGTTCCAAGGTGATGCTGCACAGACATGGAACCAACAGGCTGCAGGCCTCTTTTTCAGCTGTTAGCCTGGCAGATTGAGGCACCCTGCTCCAATCACCCAGTAAAGCCCCAGGTCCAAAAATGAAGCTTTAAAACTAAGAGTTCTCTTTTCAACTCATTAGGCGGTAAGTCCTTGCCTGAACTGACATGAGGTTAGTCTGTCCTTATACCACCCCATGTGAACGTGGAATTTCCTTAAGTTTCACTGTCGAGATGCTAACAGTTAACTTCAGTAAGAGCTGCCCCAGACCCTAAATGTTATCTGATTCAGTGTATGGACCATATTACTTTACTAAAATCTGAAACACATTTTATCCCAAGAGTTTTGAATAATAGTGAGCCTATAGTAGATCCAAGATTTCTGATCTCAAGGGTAACATGTAGTAGGGAAGGAGAAACAGATTTATAAAATTTTAAAAGAAACGTTTGGATCAGATATGGTCTCTTGCTGAACGTTTCAAGCTTCTGACGGTGAAACTAACAGATCTCACTGGAGCCGGGTTCCAATTCTGTCTCCACCATTTACTGGCTGGGTGAGCTGAGGCAAAGGGCCTCCCTCCCTGTCAGCAGCTCCTGGTGCAGGGCCTTCTACAGCAGCACCCGACTCAGCCCTCAGGCCAGGCTGCACCCGTCAGGCTCCCACGCCGGGCGATTACTCCATACCCTGGGCTCTGCCCTGTGCTCTCAGACACAGTGCCGGAATTTCTAACAAGAAGGTCTTGGACAAGCTGAGTGGGAGGAGGGAAAGATGGAGAGGCTACGAGACTTGTGTTGGGGTTGTGTCTGTGTAGCAAGCACGCTGCTTTTACTGATGTCGTATGCTGATTTGGGTGGTAAATGAAAATTCTGGGGAGGGCGGGCTAACAAAACCCCGGTTCCCCTCTGGCATCCCTCAGTGCCTGTCCCTTTAAGAGAGCGAATGCCACTGGCCACGCCTGCCTCACGGGTGACCAAAACGAGTGTGAATGCATGTTCTGAGCTGTCACACTGACTAAATGCTAGGGGTGAAGAGCCCACCACAGTCTAAGAGAAGGCGATGGAACGGAATACCAGCGTCCTGAAATCCCCCAGGCCAGCAGCTGTGGGGAAGGTACCTGTTGCTGTACGTGGCAGATTCCAGGTTACTAAACGACAGGCTTTCACTGTACTTCTCAATAGCTTTCTTATGGTTTCCCTTCTTTACAAGCTCATTGCCTTCTTCCTTCAGAACTCTGGCTCTCTCCACATCCCCAGCAGAAGGTGCTAGATGCAAATTCAGAAGAGGGAAAAACCATGGAGCAGGTGCCAACTGAGATCAACGAGGTCTCTTCTAAGTTGTCTACGACCCTCTTTCCCCAGAGGTTCCTATGCTGTTGTAAAGCATCCTTCCTGGGCAATGAGACCCCCAATTAACGGCTTCTGGGAAATTAAAATTTTTCACTCAGAAGAGATAGGGGACTCCTGATATAAACACTTATACATGTACATAATAACATACTCATGATAAAAAGCAACCTGGGTTCCAGCCTTGGCACTACCACTTAGTAGCTGCAAGGTCCGTGTGACCTACCTCCTCTGTTAGGCCTCAATTTGCTCACCAATATGATGGGGGCAACGCCTACTCTACACAAGGCTACTGTCAGGATGAAATCTGAGAATACATGAGAAAATGCAGAACCCCCTATGAACTTAAAGCAGGAGAATAAGTATTTAAATAAACACGCATCTGGTAAAGAACGGGTGAAGCTCCCAGGCTTTCCAAAAAGGGCAGAACTGTCTTCTGTTCCTCCCGGCTGTTTTGGTCTGAGCCTGTGGGCAGCCCCCTCACCAAACACATGCCGCCCTGCCCAGCTTTCCAGGAGACAGGAGATGAAATCAAAGCTGACCAACCTGGCCTTCTGCCCCAATTAGCTGTTCCAGCCCCAGCTCCCATATCACCTTTTTTAATTTTTAAAAACCATCTTTATAAAGTACTAAATATTTATGACAAGGGTAAGGTTTTAGGAGTAAAACTAACACCGTGGAATTCATCCCTCACCTTAAGAAACAACATTTACTAGGGCCACTCCCCAAACCCATCCACCCCTGGAGGAAGCCACTGTCCCCACTTCTGTGTGCCCTTCCTTTTGTTTTTGGTAGTTTATACCATAACACAGTATCTATAAACCATTTGTTTATTTGTTTCTGAACTTCATGTAAAGGAATAAATAGTTCTATGTATTCTTCCATGACCTGTTTTCTCCCCTCAAAATTCGATTCCTGAGATTGATCTGTGTTGATGCATATACCTGTGGTTTCTTCCTCCTCACTGCTGCCCCACAGTTGATTTTTCCATTCTCCTACTTGTGGGAGCTTACCACCAGTTTTGTTTTTTGCCATTATAAACATTCTGCTATGAGCATTCTTGTGCATGTCTCCTTGTGCGCACATGCGTGAGTTTCTCTAAGTACAGCCAGTGGGCTGCGGTGCACACAGTTTCAGCTTTCCCCCAGCTCTGCACCACCGCACAAATGCAGCCATGCACACTCCAGTTCTCCAGCAACACTCCATGCATTCATTCAACAACGCTCTCCACGCTCTGCCAACAATGCCCACCCCTTCTCCCTCTCCCATCTGAAGAACTCACCCTTGAAGGCCCAGCTCAACCTCCTCGGTGAGCCTCTCCCTGACTCCCCCAAGCACACTTATATCAATGCCTATTCTGAACTCCCCAAACACTGAAGACTAAAGCACTTGTGCTTCCTCCTGTATTTTGAAATGCTGTGTTATGTGTCAGTCTCATTAGACTGAGCACGTCCTGAGGGCCACAACCGCCTGTCCTGTCTGTGTCACACTGCTTAGCACAGGGCCTGGGAACACATATGGCTAGTAAGTCTGAAAGTGACATGAATGCAGGGAGCACTGAAGCCACCTAGTTCATTAGCACCCCACATTTTCACTCCGGGGAAGAGTGGGGAACACTTATCAGGTTCCCCACAAACTTATGGCCAGAGAAGTTTCTTCCTGGGAGTGGAAGTAACTCCTGCCCTCGCCTCACACCCACGCGAGGCTGCAGGCCAGATCCCTCCTTTACCGCCTATCCCCTACACCTGGCCTGCTGGGTGGGACAATCCCCCTGGAGCATTATAAGGGTGTCCAAGGAGGCCCTGCCTCTGTTTTAGGTGGACAGTTTCCTGTGTAGGGCTACTTGGCTTTATCTCCCTTCTCTTATTTCTCTTCCTCACACAGTGTGCGGGTTCCTGGGGAAGCATCGCCCTCTGGCCATGGGGGTGGGGCCAATGGCTTAGGGCTGAGCTAATCACAAAATTTCAGCCCCTGGTCATAGGGACTAGTTCAGGGGATGGCCTGTGACCAAACAGGCCAGAATAAATTGAGAAAATCTGTGAGCTGGGGATTTTGGGGGAAGAAACCCTCTCAGACAAAAAGTTTTTCTCTTCCTCTAGGTCATGAGGCGTGGTATATGGATGAGGCCAGGAGCTGCTCTAGGCGTTTTACTGCTAGGAGGGGAGGCTGCCCAAAGACAAAGCTGACACACACCAGAGGAGTCAGAGCCTGCTAATGTAGCGAGCTGCTGAATCAAACCTTGCCTGACCCCGAACTCTGGACTTGGCAGTTGTACGAGCCAATAACATCTCTCTATTATTTTTCCCACGGTGAGTTTTCTATTCTTGCAACCAAAATGTCCAAAATGATACATCCCAAATGCTGCCAAAAAGGAGAAGGGAGGTAACACCGTGTGCCTATCAATGTGCCAGGCTGGGAGTTCAGCAAGCCTGTGTCAGTCCTTATAGCTGTGGGGCAGGTTTTCTCACCGCCCTCACTGCGGCATTGAGGAGACAGTCTCTAAGAGGCTGAGTGAGACCTTTTCAACATTATTTTTATAACTCAGCGTAAATGAGGCCAGTTTTCTTACAGGATTACTCTAGAGAAAGAGGCTATGGGGACGGCAACACCGAGCAGGAAGTCACAGGAAGTCACGGCTTACCTCTGCCCTTTGCAGCTGTGGTTTCTTTAGATTTGCTTTTCGCTGTCTCTTTGTGGTTTTCCGGAGGCAAGGAATTCCACCTCTTCTGAGCTGAAACAGGTACCAAGGGGATGGAGGGCAGCTTCAGGCGCCACTCGGGCCCAAGTGAGTCCATCAGAGCTCTGGTCATTCTGGAAAGGAAGGCAGGACAGCAGGGAAGTTTAGAGCTGGGTTGAGACGGTCCTCCTCTCATAAACCGAAAGGAGGTGTATGAGAGCCACTTATCTTCCCCTGGTTTGGACCATCTCTTTATAGCCTCCTGACATACAGCAGGAAAGGAACCCATAAAACATCTCACATCAGCCACCATCATAATCCCTCCCTGCCTGGCCCTCACTTGGTCACACTATGTTAACTTCAAAGTGATGCTCTGTTGCTTGTGAAGGGTACTTAAACCTTACCTTACCCCCAAAGGACCACACAGTCCCCAAGAAAGGACCATGTTTTATATTAATGGATCTGTTATACAAGGCCATGCAAGCACCTCACCTGTGATTAATGCTCAGAGTTTTTAAAAATGTAAATCTCACGTCATTCTCAAATGTTAAAATCCTTCAGTGGCTTCCATTCCCTTAGGCTAGCAGGGCCTGAGATCTGGTCCCCTCCCACCTCTCCATCTTTATCAGGTGCCACATTCCCTCTTGAGCCTATGTTCAAGCCTTTGCACATCCTTTATTCTCTACCCCAAATAATCTCATCTACTTCCTAGTCCCCATTCCCTCCTTCTAGGCCCAGCAAACTTGCTTAAAATGCTGCTCAGTGACCATGTCCGTTTTGTTAACTGCTCTCCAGCACCCCACACATCATTACCTGGCACCCACAATTAAGTATTGTTGAATGAGTGAATAAAGCCAACTGTATACTTTTTCTGCTTTTACAGCCATGTTCCTATGACACTAGAATGAAAACACCATGATATCACTACAAATCCATAGTCTGTAAGCCCCCCAAGACTGTATTTCTAATCTGCCCAGTGATTTCAAACCTCGACCCTCCTCAACTCTGCTCCTAAGCCTCCTCCTTTTGCAGAGCCAACTTCCTCTAACCCCAGATACAAACCTACCTGCATGGGCCCCAACACTTCCTATTTCTGTCTTGTCACACGAGCTGACAAGGCCAATCCCTCCACCTAAGCTTGGACCCATCTCTTCCTGCCTCTCTCAGGGACCACACTCAGCCAGCAATTCCCTCTCCTGTATCTTCATCGTTTCTCTCTGCTGACTCCAGCTACCAGCATTTAACCTCCTGGACATCCCTCTGCCATCACAGCTACACTCCTCTGCGTCCTCACAGCCAGCCTTCCTGAACCCAGTGCCATGTGGCTTCTGACCCCACTGAACTGCTTCCATCAGGATCCTCAGTGACTTCGTTCCTGAATGCTTGGTCTACTTAAGCTCACTGGAACACCTGACACGAATGACGTCTTCATCCTTCTGGAAACACTCCTTCCCTTGTGACACTGACTGCTTCGAGTTTCCTCCTGCCACTCCAGCTGCTATTCCTCTATAGGTCCCTCCAATGCTGAAAGTTCTCAAAGCTCCACCCTCTTCCTCCTGCACACTGCTGTGGTGGTCTTTCCTCTCACAACCTTAATTCACCTCTATGCTGACGACCTTCAAATCTGTAAGTCTGACCTGGATTTTTCTCCTTTGCTCCAAACCCATGTAAATACCCGCTGCCTTCCTTATATGTCTAGTCTCATGTCCCACAGTCACCTCCAACTCAACATGTGGATGTCTTTTATTCTTCCCTCCTGCCACCCCCCAACCGCCAAAACTTGTTGAAATACAACCTCAACGTCCCCTGAAGTGGTCCCACTCTTTTCACTGCCATCACCATCTCTTGGGTTACGGCATGCCCCCCTTCCTATTCTGCTCTCTTTCAAGGCATCCTTCAACATGGCGGCCAGAGAGTGAGCTTATCTCTCAAATCAGCTCACATTGCTCCCCTGCTTAAGACCCTTTCACGATGCCTCACTGTGCTCGGATAAGACCAGGCCCCTGAAGAACAGGCCCTGCGTGACCTGGCCTCGCCACCCATCCTGAGCTGAGCTCCTCGCCTACAGCACCGTATGAAATGGACTTCTAACAGTTTCTGTAATACATCACACTCACTCACTCACACCTGCACAGGCTGCCCTTTCTCCTTGCTGGCCTTTGTTCCCAGATCTCTACTCTCTCTCTCAGCTCACCTCCTCTGGAAGCCCTCTCTGGCCTCCCCCTGGCTGGTTCGGTGCCTCCTTTCTGCCCTCACAGCCCCTGTGCTGCCGCCGACCACAGCACTCATCCTCTGTAGTATGCTTGCCTACGATTGACCGGTGTTCTCCACGAGACCAGGAGCTCTACCAGGGCAGGAAGACACAGGTCTCAGGCACCTAGTGCAAAGTCTGGCACGTAAGTGGCAGACAGAAACTAAAAGGAGGCCGAGAAAAAACACGTGACGCCAGAAAGGATGTACTAAATACACACCATGAAGTCCTGCTCAGGGCTTGCTGTTAGTGTGCTGCTTGGCTTTCTAGCAGCCCATGCAAAGAGGGGAAACATGATCAGTTACACAAATGAGGGCATCCATGAGATAAAAACAAACTGCTCGGGAGACCAGAGAGAAATTTTATCCGAGGGGCCTTGTGAAGGGGTCGCAGTACAATATATTGAAACATATCCAGAAACAATATCCCTATAGCCTCGTGTGCCAGCTGCTTGTGCCTGGGTCTTACTTTCCCCAATCTATTGTAGTTAGCTCTTTGAAGCAAGTGGAGTCTATATCTTTTTTATTTCTGTAGTCCCACTGAACCTGGCACAATACCTTATACAGAGCTCAATAAATTACTTCGTGTGAATGAATTTAAGCACCTAGCCAAAAAGCAACTAACTCAGGAATCCTGAGCCCTGAAACACCTGCTAAATATGACAGCAAAATCTCCTTCCATACTTTCGCCACATGCTCATTAGGAGTTCCTAAGCCTAGCTCAAAGGGATCCCACCAGAAGATGACAAAGCAATGGTCCCAAGTCAATGAAGGAGGGCAGAGTTCCAGAGGGACTGCCCACAGTGCCTCAGCTCACCTGTTGATGCCTTCCAAGGCTGAAGTCACACTGCCATCGACCTGCAGCACGGTCTTGTAGTCGACATAGGCCTGGGGATACTTCTCCAGGGCCTCGTAGGCAGATGCTCGTCGCAGCAAGGGCTTTATGCCGAAAGGAACCAAGGCCAGAGCTCTAGAACGGGAGGCAGACATGTCATCTGGCTGCTAAGTCACTCTCCCCACAGCTCCTTCCAGGTTGGGTCAGCTATAGCATTCAGGACGTAGGAGGTCATTTTTGGCAGAGACACTGCTAAAAATGTCAAGCCTTAGAAGAGGGACTTTTCAACTTAGATTGAAGTGGAGAAAGGGAAAGAGGGCTGAAAACCGCTGATACTGTGAAATCTGTGTGCACGTGCTTCCATTTTCATAGTTGCAATCCTTCCAAAATCAAGAATAAGTGCCTTGTAGCTTTTATGCTTCTTTGTGTTTTTACAGTCGTGGCCCGGTAGGAATAACATACAGGCTCTGGCGTCAGATGGAATGGTGTTTGAATTCCACCTCTGCCACTAACCATGTGACCCCAGGCAAATCACTTTACCACCTCAACCTCGTGCGACCCAGTTCTAGCAGGAAGAATGGTAAACTTTTCCCAGAGCATGTTTATGAGCACTCCAGGAAGGAAACCTAGCACGGGGCCTGGTAGAAATCAACGTAGCACAGGCTCCATGAGCATGCGCACCTGTCTTCTCCTCCATCTATGCCCAGGGCGTGACTCTCAGGCAATGTCACAGGATATCAGAGCTGTATGTAGATTAAGGTGTGTGTGCTAGGTTAGCAATGATGAAAGAAGGCAACATCAGACTGGCTGGAAGAAGCAGCATGACAAACTGTTCAACGTCCGTTACACCTGGTCATGAATGGATATCATGTTCTCCTTTCTCCTAGCTTCTTTTCTGGCCATCTGTTAGCCTCTATCCCTCTTTCTTTCTCTCTCTCCTTTCCTCTCACACACATCCACCCCAGAAGAAACCTGGGCAAACCAGTCACTAGTCTGCAACTCTACCTTATCCCGAGGTCCCAAATCTCACAAGGACCTCAAGGCCTGTCTCTAACTGTCCATCCTCCTTCTTTGACATCAGCAGAGCCACGACTCCAAAGACATAAGACACGGGCCACAAAGACCAAGTAGAGCCTCTTGTTCTCAGTGACTCGGTGACAGTGACACTTCCTAGTATCTGTCACATATGTAATTGGTGGGATCAGGCCAAAGAAAAAACAGGCCAGATAAACCCAGCCTCCTCTTCCGAGCCCCTAGGGCACCCAAAGTTACCGCTGACCACTTACGAAGTGCAGTCTTTGATGCAGTCTGTGCAGTTTCCATCCTTCAAGTGGCAGGCTGCTCGGTTGGAATACAGAACGCTTTCTTCTTCAGGGTCTGAAGAACCTGTCCAGGCAGAAAGCAGAAAGCCTGAGACTAACAGGTTGGGAAACGGGTGCCTCAGGTCACTGGGGTATATGCACCCTCTGAGCTCTCAGCTTGGGTAAAACGTAGCCGAGATGACTGTAATTGGATCAGACTTGCTGGTCCAATGGGCTGGCAAGTTTGTCATTAGCACATGGCAGCGAGAATACCGGGCATCTTCTCATTCACTCACTCCACCATGAAACTTGGTACCAGGCAAAAGATAAACATGAAATAGCTGGCTTCTGCCCCAAAGAAATCCATGCTATAACTACTTGTGTGCATGTGTGCGTGTGTGTTAATTTTATTACAAAAAGCATGTAAAGCCAATAAAGAAAAAAAAAAAAAAGAGAGAAGAAAAATATGCCAAATGGACTGAACAAGTGCTGAGGGGCCATAAAAGACCGAGGCTGATTCTACCTGGTCAAATCAGAAAGGACTCTGCCATGGCCAAGTCCTCTGGGTCTGGCAGGACTACAGAGAACTTAATCAGGGGAAGGACTCAAGCTCCCCAAGGGGGAGGAGAATTATCAGACATTTTTCTAAAGGCAGTCCTTACCCTCAGGAATTCAAAGCTTTATTGTAGCCACCATGATTTTCATTTTTAAAAATAATTTTCAACCACTGCATACCCACTAGCATGGGCCAGAATGAGAAAAAAAAAAAAAAAAGGAAACCATCAAGTGTTGACCCAGCAATTCTACTAGGTGTGAAGCATACAGAAAACAGATAGTCAACATCCATCACTAAGCTGAGCATGCATTATATTTGTTTCCAACCTTTTTTTATTTTTAATATAACTGAAGCTCCACTCATCCAGGCCCCCAGATGTCACCACAATCCTGAAGTTGGTATGTAACATGCTCATGCATGTTCATCTATCTTTATTTTACATATATATATATATATATATATATATATATACACACAGAGATATATACATATACATATACAGAGATAAGTAAAATATATCTTTGCCCTTAAGGAACAAGTACAAGTACTCAAAACTTGGACTCCATCTCAAGTCCCCAGGGCACGCATGCTCAGAGGCAGCAGTGATGTGGCGGAAAGCGCATCAGACAGAACCTGCAATCCAGCCTGTGATCCTGCACAAGTTACTCAATCCCTCTGATCTCATGTGCTCACCTATCACATGACGATATCACTTCACAGACTTGCTGGAAGGGTTCATTATGTTAGATTGCTCCCTGCTCTCCTTTCGAGATCAGGAAAACTGATGGGAGAAATCAAGGGAACTGCCCATATATTATCTAGAAAAGGATGAGAACCAAACTCTGGCCCCCTACTAAATCTAGACACTAGGCCAGCTCTTCTAGAGACCCATAATAAATCCATACAAAAGCACAAGCTTTTCCAGGCCAGCTGGGGTAGGGTGAAAGAAAAAGGCAGAAATGTCGGTATATCTGAGATTCCTCAGTGAGTTCAAGTGAGGCTGAGATGAGCATGTAGTGTTCTAGAAAAAAAGGAGGCAAGAGTAGCTTAAAACTGCAAACGTTCGAACAAAACAACAACAACAACAACAAAACCCTGGTAATTTGGAGAGAATTTGGGGAAAAGTCTAGCAAAAAGCTTAAAAATTTGGACTTGGGAAACAGACTCATATTCAAATCTTGCCTATTACATGTCTTCACTGTGTAACCCTGGGGTAGATAATTTAACTCTTCTGGACTCCTCAACTGTAAAGTATCTTAGTCACAGTTTATTGTGAAGATAAAAAGAAACGTCTAGCACACACGATAAAGCACTCAACAAATGCCAGCCAAGAAAATGAGAAAGAGAAGGAAGGCAAAGGGAAAAATAGGTACTAGAGAGAAGGGATTCCAGTGAGGGCTAAGACACTTTGGAGACGAGGTAGGGAAAAGGCTGTGGTTGGTAGAATTGAGCTAGAGGCTAGAACTGGTACTCCTATTTAAAACTCTCCAGTAGCTTTGAGCTGGAGGCTAGAACTGGTACTCCTATTTAAAACTCTCCAGTAGCTTCCCATCAGGGAATAAAACCCAAACTCCTTACTACAGCCTATTGTGTAAAATGTCTACACAATAAGGTCCTGCCTGTCTAACTGAGCTCAAGGCTTACTACTCCCTCCACTGGCTCACTTCTCTTGGCTCCTGGGAAACATGCTTATTTCTTCTGGGTGCCTTTGTACAGGCATATCCAGGAGACACTGAGGTTCCGGTTCTAGTCTACTGCAATAAAACAAGTAGTATTCTTGTTGCTGGAGGGTCTTGTCTTCCATTTGTAAAAAACACAACCAGTGTGAAGCACAATAAAGAAAAATCCAATACAACGAGGTATGCCTGTAATTGTAGGTCCCGCCACCTGGAATGCTCAGCGCCCAAAACTTTGTGCACTTGGCTTCTTGTCAGGACTCAGGCATCACCTCAAATGTCACCTCTTCAAAGAAGTTGTCCTTGACCTCCCTTCCTAAAGGAGCTCCCTAGTCAACTCTCTGTCACATCACCATATATTTCTCTTCTGTATAACCCTAATCGTTATCGGACGGGTCTTGTTTACTAGCTTAAGATCCATGCCTGCCCCCACCTCCTTCAAAAACAAAACCAAAAATGTATGAGCCTTGAGAGAATGGACCGTCTCTATCTTGTTATATAATCAGTGCAAACAGGTGCTCAACAAATGTCTGAATGAGGCCTGAATAACAGGACATTTAAAAAGCAGACAGCTCACACCTATCAGGACAGCCATTATCAAAAGAACGGATGATGAGTGCTGGTGAGAATGCTGAGAAGCTGGAACCGTTGTGTACTGTTGGTGGGTATGTAAAATGGTGCAGCAACTATGGAAAACGGTACGGAGGTTCCCCCCACCCCAAATTAAAAACAGAACTGCCATCTGATCCAGCAACCCCACTTCTGGGTATATAGCCAAAAGAATTCAATCCAGGATCTTGGAGTTTTGTACACACCCAGGTTCATCACAGCATTATTCACAATAGCTAAGAGGTGGAAGCAATCCAAATGTCCATCAATGATAAATGGATTTTAAAAAGGGGCACATCCATACAATGGAACATTATGCAGCCTTAAAAAGGAAATCCTGTCACACGCTACAACATGAATTACAATGTCCTCAAGAGCGGCTAAGTGAAATAAGCCAATCATAAAAGCCAAATACTGTATAATCTCACTCATTTGAAGTATCTAAAGTAGTCAAAATTATAGATAACAGAAAGTAGGAAGGTGGATACCAAGAGCTGGAGGGGAGGCGATTCGTGTTTAGTGGGTATTGAGTTTCAGTGTTTCAAGATGAAAAAGTTCTAGAGATCTGTTGTACTACAATGCGAATATACTTGACAGTACTCAACACTTCAAAATGCTTAAGACAGTAAATTTAATGTTTTTTTACCATAATAAAAAAATGATAAAACATCAATTAATATGGAAATATATTTCTGGTATGCCATTAAGTGAAAAAGAACGAGTAATAAAATCATTTTACAATGTTTTTAAAAAGGCAGAAAGAAAAAGCCAAGGACGTTTTCCGTAAGATGCCAAATAGGCGGGAAGGGGGGGTGGGGAGCGCCTCGTGGGACAAGTCAGTCAGCCATGGGGAAAAGAAGCCCCAGGGAAAAAGGGACAGAGCAAGGTCTGAGTAGTTCGAATGGGGGGAGACGAGAGAGAAGCAGCCCTGGCGGAGAAAGGGGGACCAGGATCGTACCTTGCGCCTGCATCACTCGCAGCGCGCGGCTGTAGAGCGTGGCGGCCTCGGCGAACTGGCCGTTGCGGAAGCTTTGGTTGCCGGCGGCGCGGAGACCCTCCACAGAGTCTGAAAGTTTGGGGGCCATCCCGGGACCGGCCGGTAAATGTCTGTGTGTGTGTGTGTGGGGGGGTCGCTTCCGTTCCCGCCGCCGAGTCTCACGGAACAGCGTCCAGGTGAAAGCACCGGCTGCGAGGACTGGGTCCGATGGCCAACCTGACCCGGAGGATGGATGCGGGTGGGCGGGGTTGAGGCCTGCGCGAATCGGTGGTCCGCCGCGCCGGGTCCTCAGCGCATGGCGCATGCGCAGTTTGGCGTTCACGTTTCGGAAGGGCACTGCCTCTCTGCAGCCGCGCTGGGAGCCTTGGATGCTGGAACGCTGTGGATGACGCTGAAAGAGGCGAAGTCCCTGCTTTCTCGGCGCTCATAGTCTAGTGGGACCTGAGAGGCAATTAACTCATGAGCAAGTGAAGAGGATAATCTCAGAATGTTATTAGTGCTGTAAGGCAAACAAAACACTAATGCACTAGAAAGGGACCACGTGGGGACTATTTTAGATAAAGGGGATGGGGGAGGCCTCTCTGAGGGACTAACAAGAGTTGAGACCTAAGAAGATTTAGGCAACGCTGTTGCAGACAGAGGGATAGCAAATGCAAAGGCACCGAGGCTGGACACTGGCACTTAGTCCTCTATAGATATTGATTTCCTAAATGAATGCACTGATAGATTAATGAAGCTCTTTCGCTGAGGGAAAACAGCTTCTCTTCAGCCTCATCTGTGTCTCACTTAATACTCCCAAGTTTTAAACTGCTTGTTGCCGCCTGCACACATTCATCGGTTTCTCTTGCTTCCTAACTTTTGCTTATGCTCTTCTCTCCTGGAATTGTTTTCCAAACACTTTTTCTCTTGCCTTATCCTGACTCAATCAACTCAAACATCATCTCATCTGAAAACCTTTCTTGACGACGCCTCCCCTCTTGCACTATGTCCCTCCTCTGCTCCAATTGTTCCCCCGGTTTATCCCTAATTTAGCGCTTATCACTCTGATTGACAGTTTAGTTTTTCTCACAGGCGGTGAGCCAAGCGCTTCTCAAGAAGCCTCAGCATCTTCGTCTGAGAAATGAGGGGCCGGGACCGAGTGTCTTAGGCAAAGAGCGTCGCAACCAGACAACACCGTGGAGTCCCGAGCCTGTCTGGGGACACAGAGTGGGAACCTTTTTGCCTCCACAGTTCCGGGTCCGCGCCCTGGCGCACCACGTGACTCGGGCCCTCACCACGTGATCTAAACCCGGTCCTCGTGGCCCTGCCCAGCTCCCGACGCCTCTCGCCGCTTCCGGTATGGGCGGAAAGCGGAAGTGTGGGAGGGTCTGCTGGGCGGGCTCAGGGAGGTCCCGGGGGAGGATGGATCAGTGAGCGGGTTTGGGCGGCTGCTGGCAGCGCTATGGAGACCGTGCAGCTGAGGAACCCGCCGCGCCGGTGAGGGGCCACTGGCTAAGAGGAAGGGGGTTGGGGAGGGAAAGGTGGGAACTGGCGGAGGGGAGACACCTGTGTGCGAGCCCCTAGAGGGGAAGGACCTGCGGGGCGAGGCGATCCGGCTGATGATGGGGCACCTGCTGAATGGGGGACCTCTGGCGGCTGGTGGTCCGACGGAGGGGAGCACGCGCGGAGGGGGATAAACGTGGGGCTGCTTAGGGAGAGCACTTACTGTGGGGGCACATCCTCCGGGAAGCGGGCATCCCTGAAGGGAGCAGCTGCTGAGGAACGCTGGGACAAGTTAGAGCACCTGCTGAGGGCTGGGGCCCCTGGGGGAAGGCTGTCCTAGGGACTCGCTGAGATAGGGGTAGTGCTGATGAGAACCTGTGACGGGTCTATCTGAGGGATGGATCTGGTCAAGCAGAGAGGAAGGCTGGGTGGACTTTCTAAGGGAGGGAGTCCCACCTGAAGGGTACAGTGGGGGCAGGATCTGCGGAGGGGAAAGAAAAGCTTTGCTCCTAAGGCAGAGAAGGTGTGCCAAGAAAAGGTAAAGGTCTAGCCAGGGAAGAGTTTGTAGAGGATAGATAGCATTTAGGAAGATGTTCTTGATAGTGTTCGCACTCGAGGATGATGGCAGCATCTCTCATTCCTGATGTCCAGTGCCTTCCTAATTTTTTGGACCTCCTGAGCCCTTCAAAACCCGACGTTGAAAGGTAGATAAGGAAATAAGAGTATTTTTAAATGGGCAAATTGAGGCCCAGAGAGTTGAGACCCAGTCCTGTGTGTGCTTCCTTCTTTGCTTTAAGTATGGGTCATTAGATCCCGCCAGACTGGACCCTTTTCAGGCCTCTATTGTTGTGAATGTCAACTCCAGAGCCTACCGCTACCTGGAATTGTTTTAAGTCAAGCTCAGGGAGGTGGCTGAGCCTAGAAAGTCTGAACTCCTGAGTTGGTGGCAGTTGTATCATTGATTTGCTCCGTGGACACTAAGGTCTGTGTCCACATCTGGAGAAAAATAGTTGATATTGGGGGTGGGGGTGGGGGGGAGTCATGCTTCTCGGAGGTGCAGCGTAGTTAGCTTCTGTTTCACAGAGACCTCTGACTTCCTGCAGCAGCTGGAGCAATAAAGTAGGAAGTGTTCGGTGTGTGGGAGTGCAGGGCAATAGAGAGGTGAAGGGAAAGGATTGGCAGCCTGCGCTGCACACTTAGGGGTTTCTTTGAAATGCACAAACGCTGCAGAAGGCAAGTAGCTGTTAGGGATGGACTCACAATTCACCCTACTGTAGCGTGCTGAGACCGAAATAATAATGATTATTCCACTCACACTGCACCGACTGAATGCCAGACACTGTTCTCAGGGCTTTCCATGTCCCCTGTTGAAACATATGGAATTGTTGATATTGACCATTTTTGACCGATAAAAATGGTAATTTCATATGATTCAACTTACGCATTTGATCCTCACAACAATCCTATGAGGCGGTTATCTCTGTATCTATTTTACCGGTAATAAAACTGAAGCACACAAAGTTTAGTGATTTGCTGGAGGTCCCACAGTTAGTAAGTGGCAAAGCTGGGATTTTAATCCCGGCAGTGTGGTTCAGAGTCCATGCTCTTAACTGCATCGCTCTGATGCCTCTCTGAAAAGTACCCCTATTTCACAGGGCCTGTGCATGTTAGCAGAGATTTGCTATAGCACCGTAGTGAGCCAATTATAAATGTACACTGGTTATATTTCTTGCTGAAATAACGTTTATTCTTTCTCCGAGGTTTTGGTTTCATTGAAAAGAGAATTAGGCATCTGAGTTTTGTTTCTACCTTTGCCCTGTGTTGTATGATCTTGGGCAAAAGAGTAGACTTTTTTGCTTTTGACACTCACGCCTTTGCCTTTAAAAAGTGTGTTAAATGTACAAGAGAAGAGCCGTGGCAGGGCCGAATTATTGAATGACTGGTGCTTTTCTGGCCTCATAACGCGTGGACTGCCTACTTTGCAGCAGATTAACTTTATTATCATTTGTATTAGTTTGTTAGGACTGCCATGTCACTTTCACAGACTGGGTGACTTAAACAATAGAAATTTATTTTCTCCCAGTTCTGGAGGCTGGAAGTCTGAGATCAAGGTATCAGCAGGGTTGTTTCTTTTGAGGCCTGTCTCCCTGGTTTGTAGATGGCCGTCTTCACAGGGTCTTCTCTTTGTACCTGTCTGTGCCCACATCTTCTCTTATAAGGACACCAGTCATATTGTATTAGGGCCCATTTTACCTTAATTACTTCTTTAAAGGCCCCATCTCCAAATACAGTCACATTCTGAGGTACTGGGGATTAGGATTTCAACATGTGAATTTGAGGGGATTGGGGAACAACACATTCATTTTTATTATCATTAAAAAAAACTTCATCAATTTATCTTATGTATTTGTCATAACCCATGTCAAATTCTGTGTGCAAAGAGGGATAGATATACATACATAAAATGAACCTTATAAGAATTCTAAGATGGGAGAAAGAAGTTTGTGATGTAGCCAAACCTGTGAGTAACTACTTCATACATACCCTTATTTGTGTTTGGAAAGGTACAGGTGTCTTTTCAGAGATTCAGATGGCGTGTGTTTCCAGCAAGGGATGGCAATCCCAATAGAGGAAATGCTCTTTGTGTTCACGAGTTTGACATTTGTGTGTGACTAAGTGAGTGATGATAGATTCAAGTTTATGGCTTATGTAGGAGGTTGTAATTTTTAAAAGTGAGTTGCCATTAGATAATAGTGGGGCGGAAGGTGTAGAGTGCATTTCTGAGATGCCGGCCATCCACGTGGTCATCTGACTTAGGAGAGGAGCATTGCCGGTATTTGGTCCATGGAGGCTTGTTCATTTATGAGCAAGCCATGAAAGCTACCTAGGACCTGGGGAAGTCCCAGCTCAGAGAGCTGAATCATCAGATTCCAGACGTCAATGGCTGTAGCGCTTCTTCCATGAAGACTCATGGTATAAAATATCATTAAGTCACTTGTTAAAAGATTTTTTTTAGAAACCTTATTTGTTGATAATCCAGGAATACTTTTCAGGGTGTAATTCTGTTTTATTTTGAAAATTCACAAAGATTGCTGATAAAAGTTTATGATTTCCATTATCGTATTTGTTAATCCATTTAGCAAATACTTATTGGCCACCCCTGGATTATCAGGCACCAGAGATATAAAAATCCCTTAAGGCCGGACCAAAAACAAATGAAAAAGCACTTAGATTCTTTTAAAGAAGTATCTGAGCATCCATAAAGTTTGACTTGTCAAAATATTATCAGAGGCTTGCAGCTGTCTTGCTCATGGCAGTGGCAGTTTCCTTTGTTACGCTGTGGTCTCCATGTAATTGAAATAGTGAGTTTTGTTTTTTTGTAAACCACAAAGTCAACACTTGGAAGGAACACATTTAATCTTCCTTTATATAAGCTGTTATATAAAACTTTAATTATACCTGAGGAATGAGGTATTGTCCATTGTTTATATAGTTATAAATTCGGTGCTTCACACACAAAAAAAACCCCCCCAAAAAACCCACCTGATTTATGGGATGTTTTTCTAACTTCTGGATTCATAGAAATTTCACTTCTGAAGTTTAAGAGTAGTTTCACTTCAGTCCTTTTTGTTTTGAAGCTGGGAGTTTTTATGATGTCATTGGAATTTAATTTTTAGGCTCTTTTAATTTTGAGAGGTCAGTGTGTAGTCGTTTTGTTATGTTAATTTTCAAGTGATGGCAGTTATTGACATGGAACAATTCTCCATGTCTCTAGTACATAGTCTTTGATATTTAGAAAACTCTGTAAGATTGCCCTTTTGAGATCCGTGTTTATTAGATATACTTGATATGTTTAGGATTTTGTTTTATTTTTGTCTTCTGGTTTTGCTATTTTCTCTAGAAAGGTACACATTTGTGTGTGTGTGTGTGTGTGTGTGTGTGTGTGTGTGTGTGTGTGTGTGTGTTTTAAATTCAAGGTTGTTTTTTTAATTGGTATTGTTCAGCTAGTTTAAACCTTTTTCTTTACAAAGAAATCTCCAGTGTGACTACTTCCATATTTCACCATTTCCTGAGCACTTTTCTTTGTTGTCCTTTGTAGTTTCAGGAAGCCATTGTCTAGAAGATACATACAAATATTTTTTAGCAAGCTCCTTTAAACCCGTTAATACTTTTCAAAGGTCTCAGAGTTTAAAAAAATATATTGTTAATTTATAACCTCCCATGTTTGTTACAGTTGTCTAGCATAGTCAGACAAATCTGAATTATCTAGATGTTGTAAGCAGCCATATATCTTTGATTTTGGGGACTAGTCAGAGGTACATGGCTGCTTGTGGGAGAGTCTCAGCGATACTATTTGAAACTCCCAGCTGCCTAGCTGTTTTTCACTTTTGATCATGTCTAAGCACATATTTCCCACTTTCTGTTTCTGTGATACCTATAGAATCTCTGTGTTTTGACAAAATTACCAAACCTTGCTAATAGAGAGCAAGGGTCTTCTGTGTCTTCCTTGGCCTCCAGTCTAAGACCATTTTTCCATTCATAGTTAACTTTACATTAAACCTCTTTTCTGAAGAGATAGTTATACCATTTTCATTCATGGAATCTCAAGATTTAAATGGATTTTTAAGGTTACATCTAACGCTTGAATCCACTCTACAGCATTTCGGTCACATGATGATTCACTTTCTGTTTAAATTCTCCAGTGACGGGGATCTAGGGACTTTTTAAGGCAAGGTAAACCATTTTAGAACTACTTTTATTGTTAGAAAATTCTTAACACCTGTTGAACTGAATGAAACTTGCCTCTTGGTAGCTCTCCACCGTCTGGTTCCAATTTTGCGCTTCAGGGCGACCCAGGACACATGTAATATTTCATGGGACAACCCTGCAGCTTCACTTAAAAGTCTCTTAGCTTACCTGTGTTGTTGTTGACTAGGGAAGACTTTGTAGAGAAATTCCTAAGATGCTAATTTTAAAATAAGCAATGTAGTTTGTGTTCTAGTTGCTAGCAAGTAAAATGTATTTTATGTTTATATTTCTTCATTCACAGGCAGCTGAAAAAGTTGGATGAAGATAGTTTAACTAAACAACCAGAAGAAGTGTTTGATGTCTTAGAGAAACTTGGAGAAGGGTGAGTGTACATAACATATAGGTAGACCAGTAGGCCCCGATCTTTTTCATCCCCCGCACCCCCACCCCCTACACGCACTAGAAGGCTATGAACCTTGCTCATGGCAATAATTTACTAGCCTATGGAAAAGACAGAGGAAGGTTGCATGTCGGCATTGCTCTGGATGGGGTGGGAGGTAAATTTACAGCTTGAAATGGTCTTTCTCTCTTCCCCCCAGTCACTATTACAGACAGATTTAGTGATTCCTGGTCTTTTTAATCCCGAGGACATCTATTTTTTTCTCTTGTAGAAACCATGGTTTGCATAATTTTTTTTCTGTTTAACAGACAGCACTAATTATACTTCATTTAAAAACTTATTAGTCATGCTCGCTTCGGCAGCACATACACTAAAAACTTATTAGTCAGATGTTTTTATTTGCAGTTCATAGCTTCTGATTGATACGCAGTAAGTGTGGTTTCAATAAAAAAAATGGGGTGCAGCATTTTAGTTAGTTAGTACAACATTTTGAAATATAGTAAATAAATCAAGGACTATTACTACCTTCATAGATTCTTAAGAGATCCAAAATCCCAGGCTGGTAACAAGTAGACTTCTTGAAACACAGATTTGTGAACGAGTTTATAAAGTATTGATTAAATGATGTTAAGTAATAGCCAGTGGTGGTCACTGACTTTCATAATATAATAAAGTCAGAATTTTTTGTACTTTTACATATCCTTTTAATTTAATCTCTGTGTGTTTATTCTTCTGTAATTATTGAGACATTAAAATATTAGGGACACCCTTTCTCAAGTTTTGTTGTTAATTTTTGAATAGGTAATCAATTCATATTCAGAATTTTAAAAAGCATAAAAGTACATACAATGAAAAAAATCTGCCCCCTACTTTTACCCCTCAGCCACCCAGAAGCAAACAGTGTAGCAGTTTTTTATATATCCTTCAGAGTTAGTTTGCATATATCAGCAAATTGTGTGTGTGTGTGTGTGTGTGTGTGTGTGTATTTTTAATCTCTTGGGAGTACTTCTGGTTCAAGAGAAGACCTGAAATATAACTTCAAAAAATGTCCATTGTCCAGTTACTGGATGCTCTTTAAAATCAGGTCTTACATGTCATTAGATTATTTTGGGGTTTAGTGTTAATTATACCTAATACATATCAATAATAACGTTAAACCCAGTCCTGGATTACATGGAATAGGTTTTTTCATGGATTGCCTCCTTGTGAAAAACATTAGTCATCATCTTTTTGTAAGTTGGAAAAATACTCTTTGGAATCAAGCAAGAAATCCAGCAGAGAAGGGAAATAAAAGATGACACCATCTGTGCTGCTTAAAAACAAGTGCAAGCTGAATCTGAAGACTGCAAGTTGACGTGGCATCATTAAAGGTATGGGAAAACGACAGTCCCTCTACATCTCTTGCCTGCCATTGTCTTGCCTGCTTTAGAATGCAATTCTTGCTGTTTTCCTCTAGGAAATGAGTCTAATGCCCTTAATCTAACAATGTTCACAGGTTACGCTTTGGATAAGATAAAGTGTGGTAGACATAACTGACTATGAAACTTACCTGTTTCTTTTATTTTTTAATAGAAGTGTGTTCAGTAGTAAGGGCATATACTCTGAAGTCAGGCAGACCTGCATTAAAATCCTTGCTCTACTGTTTATTAGTCATAATAAACGATTAAGCTTGAGCAAATTGCTTAATA
Organism: Hipposideros armiger; assembly: GCF_001890085.2. NCBI lineage: Eukaryota > Metazoa > Chordata > Mammalia > Chiroptera > Hipposideridae > Hipposideros > Hipposideros armiger. The sequence goes on from NW_017731381.1 coordinate 4,469,319, forward strand.
TTTTGAAGCTTCACAAGCCTTAGCTGCAAAATCGGGGTATTAGGATCTCCCTCAAAGTGTTCTGTTGAGTATTACATGAGATAATGGCGGTAAAGTACTTAGTACAGTGCTTGTCACATAGTAAGTGCTCAGTAAGTGGCAACTTTCATTATTTTGTTTTTAACTGTATCAACTGAAGCATTTTTTTCAGACCTTCTCATGTCAAATCAAAGTTAAATCTTAAGTCTTCAGGTTTATTTAGATGTTCTTGAAGGGAGCTCTGTTTGGGGTGATAGGATTTGGGGAATGTGAAAAGAAAACTACAGACTAAATCATATATATATATATGAAGGAACTATATATAGGAAGGAATATAATAGAAGTAAAAATTAAGCTAATTATGATTATTTTTTATTGTGTTTTAGATCTGCGGATATCTTCATCTATGGAAATTTCCCTATAAAGATATTACCAGAGAGAAAACGCTTCAGATCTTTCTTCCCATGTTTTCACCATATTGTGCTTTTAAATGACACCACAAATGCTTGGATTTCTATCATTGTGGCTGAATGAACCTGAACAAGCCTCATTTAGCAAAATCCTGAAGGAAGACCTTAACTGCACTTACTTTCTAAAACATACTGCCATGCCATCCTTAAATGGTTCTGGAAAATGAGTGGACTGTGAGCTCTGGCTAATGGACTGTATTGGATTCTAGAGGCTGCAGTCATTCTGCATTTTCAGGAGATTATATAGATCTATGAAACAGTAGAGCGAAAGCTCCAGACCGGGATGATTGGACAGCACTTGGGAAGCGTTTTGAATTAGAGCCTACTGCCTTTTTCCTTCTATTGTACATCAAGTTTTACACATTGATTCATTTAAGTTTTTATCATAGGATAATAACAAAAACATCTTGCCCGTGGTTTCAGAGCTAGTGAGTGGTAATGTTAAGACTAGCACCTCGTTCATTTGCCCTCAGATACTGTATTATTTCTGTTTTTCTATATTGGTTCTTGCCTTGTATGGCTCGTGGGAAATACCTACTTACTTCCCACTAACTGCTCTCTGCCAGTTAAAATTCATTGAGTCACTTAGTTTTTATTGTAGGGAATCCGGTCTTAAGGGACTTGCCTGTAAGTGAGCATGATTGCTGAAGCCTTCTGAATTCTCTCTAGACCACTGTAAGTGCAGGATGTGGAACCGTGAATCTTAACTGCTCATATGAGCTATCAGTTTTCGTTTCTATCAAGATAGCAGAAGGAGGCATGGAGAGTGTTCTGGTAGAGATTGCTAAGTGAATGCATGCGGAGACCTCTTCTTTCCATTTCAAATACGTAAGAATAATGAATGAAAATTCATTGTTTAAATATAAGGTTGCATAGCCAGTTATGGACCAGGGATAGGAAAGTTACCTATTACAGTAAGATGAAGGTAAAGCATGTCTGTCCCTGTCAAGATTGCAGGTGGGCTTCCTGCATGAACTTGTGGGCTGGGACGAGGCTCCACATCTATGAACCAAAGTTGGAATAAATTTGCCTGATCACTACTAGAAAGTATCATTTGCCTGTGGCCTGGGGAAAAAGGGGAGGTGCTCGTCTGACAATAGGAACCAGGCCTGGACTGCATTCAGGTACAGTATCTTGAGGGGCAAAACCCCCAGACTCCTAATATGAGATCTGGTGTAAATGGTATGCGTACAGCCTAGATGACTGGGCTGAGGGAACCATGAAACCACCATGGCATCATGGAATGCTCATGACAGGGAGCTTTATGTAGAGAAAAATAATCCAAGATTAAAGGAAATCCACTGCCGTGAGATCATCAGCAGACTTGACAAATGGGAGAACCCACACCCAGGAAGTAGAAATAATGGAGCAATATGAAAAGGAATTTAACATTTGTGTTTGTTGATGGTTTTCAAAAGGATAAAAGGAGGCAATAACATCCTTAAAAGAAGAGCACCAGATTATTAAGATGAAGATAGCCCCTTGAAAAATAAAAACTTGAGGAATCTTGACAACGAAAACTAAAATTATTGAAGTCCTAAAAGCCCAATAAATTGGATAAACAGTAAACTTAACAAACTGAAAAGAGAATTTGGAATTGAAAGATAGAAATTAGACCGATCACAAAATACAGGACTGAAATACAGTGTTGGGAACCAGGAAGACAGCATGGATTGAGGAGGCTCAATTCAGTTCCAATGGGAATTCTAGAAGGAGATAAAGAGATAATGCTGAGGATTTTCCAGACTTGAAGAAAGACATGTGCCTTCACATTGAAGAAGTTTATGAAGTACCAAATAAATCGATTCCAAGTTAAATTATAGTAAAAGTATAGAACATTAAGGATAAAGTGGAAACCTTAAAAGCTACACAAAGGGAGATTACCTATGAAAAATGATAACCTGATGATAGCTTATTTCTGAGCAACAATAGAAGTTGGAAAACTGCAGTAAAAATGCTGAGGGAAAGCTCTTGTCAGAAGAATTCTATATCCAGCAAAACTCATTCCGGATGAAAATGAAATAAAGACATTTTCACACATATGGGAATTAATGCATCACGAATAACTTTGGACGAAAGAGACAATACCCAACTAACAGTGGCTAACCAATAAGGGCATTTAATAACTAAGTAATAATCAGTGTGGGGTGAGAGATTCTAGAATGATTACTTGGCTTAATGATGGTTTAGCATTTGTGTAATTCTCAGAGTCTCAAGATGACTGCATTAGTTTCAAGGATCATGACTCACATGACAGTAACCAAAGCAGGAAAGGAAGTGGCAGGTAAAAATGGGCCTTCTTGTATACTTCTCTCTCTTATCTGAGAAGAAAGTCTTTCCCAGAAATCCTTCAGCAGAGTTCCCCTCAAATTTCATTGACTAGAACAGCTTACAGCTAGTTCAGTCACTGGCAGACGGCAATTGGATAGGATTACTGTGGCTGGCATAGGTCCCCCATGCTTTATACTCTGGGACCAAGTGTTCACCACACTAACAAATCAGAGGGTTATCTTAGCCAGGAAGAAGGGACAGTGGTTGGGTCTTCCACACATGCTCAGCGGTTGCCTTTCTCTGGCAAGAAAAATGTTTTCTGAAACATTTAAGGATCATCATACTAGTTTTGCCAATATAAAGAATTCTGATGCAGTGCACATTTTTCATGTGCTCGGCATAGACTTTTCAAAAAAGTTTTGTTATTTTCACATTGAAATGATCCTTGAGCATCATTTTGGCAGCTAGAGCACTCAGCTCTTTGCTACATTAAGTGGCACTGTTATTTTGATCTTTTCTCACCAAGACAGTATGAAGACACAGGTGAGTTTGGAAAACATGAAGGACAGTTTATTCATTAGTATTGCACTGACAGCCGTCCAGGATTTCAATGAAGACATAATCTGTGTAAGATGATAATATCTCATTTGACCCATCACAGTTGTCTTGTAAGGTAGTTTGTATTGTTGTCGTTTCACAGATGAGAAAATTGAGGCACAGCAGGGTTCATAATGTGTGTAAATGATTGCTAGTCTGCAGTCGTGGCAGGGCTCAAATCCTAGGTCTTTAGATTCTAAATCTAATACTCTTTCAGCCCCGAAATTCAGTGGATACATATGCTTTTTATTTATTTTGATAATAAACTCTTAAGGGAAGATGAAGTAAAAGGCAAAAAGAATTCGTATGTGCTCTGTTCACTTGATACTAGCATTTACAGGGGCTTAGATTTTTAATTTGCTTCCATAATATGTTAGGTATTAGTGTGAGTATAGGAGCAAGGACTGGAAGACCTTTTGGTACTAGAGTAAATGCAAGAAAACAAACACCTCCACTTTTGTGCCCCAGTATAGATGTAGAGAGAGCACAGGCTTTGTACACACCTGGATTCAAATCCTGGACTGACCACTCATTTATTATGTGACCCTTGCCCCAGTCATGTGACCTCTCTGAGGCTTTTCACATTTACCTGTGAAATAAGGAATAATGACCCCTTCATTGTCTTTTGTAAGGATGAACTGAAATGATGCACAGTTTCTGGCAGGCATCAGGCGTGCCATGCACGGTAGCTACTATAATAATGATTTTTATTTCACACTAACACATTCAGTAAAATTTAAATGTGACGTTTTTAAGATGCCATTTTATGGTGGTTCTCTGAAGGACAGTTTTTCTTCCGAAGTGCTTTAGCTATCTCAGTTTTGCAAGTGTAGCTAAGTATATATGTATGAGGCACTTAGGGATATCAGTCAGAACTGGGAGTTGCTTGTGTTTTACCACATTTTATCTCTTGGCTTGCTTTGACTTTATAAATGTTCTCTTCTTCCCAATTATAGGTCCTATGGCAGCGTATACAAAGCTATTCATAAGGAGACCGGTCAGATTGTGGCTATTAAGCAAGTTCCTGTGGAATCCGACCTGCAGGAGATAATCAAAGAAATCTCCATAATGCAGCAATGCGACAGGTAAAGGCATGTGGTGTGCCTTTGGGGAGAATATGGGTTTGAATTTGCTGTGATTATTAAGAGTTGGACGCCTCGAGTTGCATTTACTTAGATATTTCACACAAGGGAGACTAGTGGAATCACTCAGCATATTCTTTTCAGAAAAAGTGGATGATGAAAAAGTTTGTGTTTTAGTAGCTAAACTTTTACGGTTTCTATTTCTGTATAGTTTTTTGTTTTGTTTTGTTTTTAGTAAGCCCTTATCAAAACTAGGAAGAAGAGGCAGAAGATGGTGCTGGCTTTTTTTTTTTTTTTTTTTTTAATGATCTCTTACTTCCTATTGAGAAAACGTTTCTACAGAGACAGCTAAGAAGAGATAATTCAAATGCTTTTAGCTTTGGACACCTTAGACTATCCGATAGATCTGTAAAAAGAGAATAGTTATTATATATTACTGTTCGTTCACATTTTAAAGAAATTATTCAAGCTAAGAGTAGTTAAGTATTTTATTTTTGAGGAACTAAGATTTGTCAAGTGCTGTAGCAGGAAGTCAGACCAAGAGGCGACCGCAGAAAAGCACGTGGTTTGCTCTGAAGTTCCGTGACAACATGGGTGGCCCCTGTGATGGAGCAGGCTTCCCCATTACCGTTTAGATTTGAGAAAAACAAACTTAGACAGCACCAGCTATGGGGAGTTGAAAGGAGAATGAGAAAATCCACCACTTGAAGCTGCATTCATTCTTCTGAAGCTCTTTTGGTCAGCAGATCCATTTAGTACCTCCCATTGGTAAAGCTTCAACATTAGGGCAGGTGGGGCTACCTACCAGGACATGTACCCAGGAGCCCTGGGGTCTCACACACTGAATGCAGTCACATTTTTCTCCCTCCCTCTGTTTGGTTCTCTATAAGTTGGTGGTTACTCTCAGTGAGGTAAAACTCCTGTATTTCTTGATTGGCTTGACCAGAGTAATAAGGTAGCACTGTTTCTTTTTCCTCTTTCATAAGATACATTATGGAAGCTCTTTCAGTTGGCAAATTGAGACTTTGCCACTTTTGAGAGACTACTCAGGAGCTGTGTTCCAAACAGGACTAAACTGTCTGTAATTAAAGAAGAAGAATTTTGGAGAGTCTACTCTGTGCTAAATACTATAAACAATACAAAGAAATACAGGGCCGAGTTCTGGTCCTCTGGGAGTTTATTGAACTAATTGGGCAGGCCAGGAAAATCTTGCTGACAATAGAAGATGTACAAAACATATTCCTATAGGAAGTACCTGACAGTAATAGCCTCGGAGAGGCCATTAATATTACAGGAATTTAGGGATGGGAGAGGAAGTGTGGTGATACCTACCTTAAAAGACTTATTCAGGGCCAGCCGAGTGGCTCAGTTGGTTAAGAGCTCGCTCAAGAGTTTGAGCTCTGAGCGACAGCAGTTCGAGTCCCAGCCCGAGCTGAGCAGCCGCTGAGCTACCAACAGGTAGCAGGATAGCTCAGCTAAAAAAAAAAAAAAAAAAAAAAAAAAGACTTATTCATCCATATTTCTTCACTAATATTCATTTTATGTGGGTATTTTTTTTTTCCTGCTGTCCTTGTCATTGGCGTGTTTTCCAAGGATGAAGGGGCTTGAAATTCTGAGAGTTAATGAAGCCCAGTTGGTTTTAGCATCTGAAGTTATGCAACATTATTTAGCCCAGATAACAATCTAGCCAGTGAAAGCTGGTAGCTCTCAGGATGGCAGATTATGTCATTTCAATGCGATGTTTGACTTTTCTCTGTTTAGTTATCTCTCTTCAGGCTCGAGACACCCTAGTTTTTTCTTTGTAATAGACTGTAGTGTTTTCGTTTTTGTTTTCTTATTTCAAAGTACATGTGATTTCTTGGGAAAATGCAAATAACAAGAAGAAAATAAAATGTTTCCATTGGAGAAATAATCATTGTTAAATATTATACTACTTGGTGTACATATCCTTCCATATCTCTTTTTGGAGTTGACTAGTATGTTACATGCACGTGTGTGTGTAAACAGGGTATCTTGCTACCAAGTATTCTGTAATGTTTTCCATGGGTTCATGTTTTTTTCATTACATGGATAGATCATTATTTCTTAACTCCCTAATGTTGGACATTTAGATGGTATCTAAACTTTCACTTTTATAAACAGCACTCTGATCGTAACTTTCTTTTTAAATATCTGTAATTCTTTGGATGAATTGTACACTTAGAAATGCTGGGTTAAAGCACCCACACATTTTTTCCCCCACTTTTGTTATTTACTGCCCTCCCTCCAGAAAAGCGGTGCTAGTTTACATTTTTATCAGGTGGTGTCCATTGTAGCCATAAATATGAATAATTGATCTTTTGAGTAGAGAAATTAATTTTGATGTAGTTAACAGTGTGAATTAATAGAGGTGTCTGAAGGCTGTCCCACTAATTAGTATTCTCTCGCTCTCTAGCCCTCATGTAGTCAAATATTATGGCAGTTATTTTAAGAACACAGACTTGTGGATCGTTATGGAATACTGTGGGGCTGGTTCAGTGTCTGATATCATTCGGTTACGAAATAAAACGGTAAGTGTACCTTCTAGAATAATGCCGCTGAGCTGGTCTCTTATGCCATCTTCTTCGCTGTGCCTGTTTTCACGTGCACTCTCCTACTACCATACGTAGAGAGATGACTGTCAAATTACCACCTTCCCATGGTTCTTTTACCTCTTTGCTTCTTGATGTCTCTTAAATGTGACAGTTTGACACCAACCTAAGCCAGTGATACTTACATACTTTGTTTATTTCTTACTGGGGAAAAAAAATGACCGTCCAATCTTGGCTAAGCAATGAATTTGAAGTGTTTAAATTTAGATTTGGTTTTCTTTTTCTACCCACAGTGTTCACAGATTAACTTCTTCTACATCTTATTAATCAGGGAATCCTCTCTGTGAAAGGTTATTAGCTGTTACTGTGATTGCGTGGTAGTCACTAGTCACGTATAGTTATTGAGTACTTGAAATGTGGCTTGTCTGAATTGAGATGTGCTGTAAGTATAAAATACACACCAGATTTTGAAGAATTATTACAAAAGCAGAATGTAAAAAAACATCTTAAATGTTTTACGTTGAACCCATGTTGGAATGATGATATTTTGGATAAATGTGGTTAAGAAAAATAGATTATGAAAAGTAATTTTTTTTCTTTTTTAAATGTGGCTACTAGAAAATTAGAAGTTATATTTGTGACTCACATATGTTTCTTTTGGGCAGTGCTACCATAGTGATTAGCTCAGCTGTTTAGAATAAGGAGTCAGCTCAAGAGCACAAGCTCTGAGCAACAGTGTCACTAGTTCGATTCGCGGCCCGAACTGAGCTGCTGCTGAGTTGCCAACAGGTGGCAGGATGGCTCATCTAGAAAAAAAAATAATAATAATAATAAAAATTTAAAAAGTAATAGAATAAGGACTCAGTAAGCCAGTCTTTGGCCACATAAGTTACCCCAAACTCTAGCTCGCTACCCTGCCAAAGGTGTTTGCTTAGACTTTAGTAAAAGCTCTATCATGTATTAGCTCTGTGACCTTTGCACAAATTACTTCATTTGTGCTACAGCTTCATTACCTATAAAATGGTGATGATAATAATAGTACCTACCTCATATGATTGTTATAAGGATTAAATGAGATTACAGAGATAGTGCCTAGTATTGATTAAATGCTTAGTAAATGTTAGCTTTTTTTTTTTTTTTTTTAGATTTTTTTTTTGGGGAATTGGGGGAAGGGGAACAAACAAGTTGCTGTCCTTTTGTTCTTCAGTCTAGTTGTGCAGGACGTTGCTTCACTGGCCCAAGCTGGCACCATCATTGCGCTCTTCCCGGGCGAGGCACCCGGGCCGGCTTCTGGACGGCCGCTCACGGTGGCTGCTGGCCACACAAGGTAGCCCATGGCAACCCACTGCAGCAGGGACTGCAGCCTACGCCATCGCTGGTGACTCATGGCAGCCCAGCTCCAGGTTGAGCTGTTGTTCAGCATCTTAGCTGTAGAGGGCAGTGTCACTCGCCCTCATATGTGGGATCCGAAACTGGGCCCTCTGGCGTCCCAAGCCAGTTCTTAACCGATGCGCCACTCGGCCGGCCCAATGTTAGCTATTTTTAATGTTATTAGCATAGTGCCTGGCTCATGATAGACGCTTATTAAGTCTTTGTTGATAGATTGATAGTGTAGTAGTTATTAAACCATGTGTATTCTTACATGCCTTTTATCATTTGATTTTCATGACACTCTTGAAAAAAAGTAAAATTCCTATTTTACAGATTGAGAAACTGAGACTAAGAGAGAGAAGTTCGATAACTCGCTTAAGTCACACAGCTAGACGATAGAGCCAAGATAAATTAATACTCCCATTTTATGAGAAAAGCTAGGTCTTTCTCTTCCCAAATCCCATATTTTTTGCACCATTTCTAAATGTCAGTTGTTTGTCATAAGGGGAACTGAGTGAGAATTTGTTGGTCGATTGAGTTTGTTTAGGACTGGGACTGATCAGGCAGTCTCTGTCAATCTCCAGCTTTCTTTTATTTGTTCATCGTCATTCAGCAGATTTTGACTTTTTTTCAGGACCTTACTGTGTGTCAGGTGGCTTGCTTGGTGCTTGGGATACAACCGTAAACAGATGAAAGACATTTTTTAATTCAGCATATGTTTCCAATAGGAAGACATTACATAAACAGGTATACAAATAATGTATACTAGATCAGATGGTGATAATGCTGCATCGACCAATAAGGTAGGATAAAGAGGTAGAGAATGATCTAGGAATGGAGGAAGCTAGGGAAGGCCCCTCTGATTTTCTGAGGAGGTGAAATTTGGGCAGGGACCGTGACGTTAGGGAACAAGTCATAGAGAAATCTGGATGAAGGGCATTGTAGAGAATAGCAGGTGAAAAGGGCCCAATGTGGGAGTGTGCTTAGAATGTTTGAGGAACATCAAGGAAGCCTACACAGCAAGATAAAAAGTGGTAGAAGGTGAAGGTAGCTGGGAACTAGGTCTCATAAGACCTTAGTGAGGACTGGCTTTAATTTTGAGTGATTTAGGAAGCCACTGGGGGCTTGAACAGATCTGGTTTACATTGTAAAAGGTTCCTTATGGCTTCCAGGTGGAAAATACATTGTAGAGGGTCAAAGGCAGAAGCAATGAGACCAGTTAGGAAATTACTAGAATAGTTCAGGCGGAACATGACTATGGCTTGGATTAGGGTGGTTACAGACGATGTGTTTGAATGTATTTTGAAGACAGAGAAAAACCAAGGATGACCTCAAGGTTTTTGACCACAGCAACTAGAAGAATGAAATTGCCTTTTACTGAGAGAGAGATTGGGAAGAGTAGAGCAGGTTTGGTGGGTGGTAAGGAGAAGGAGTAAGGTTGTGGTAGAAATAAAGAATTTGAGTTTGACATGTTATGCTTATGATGCTTGGCAGGTATTCATTGGAAGTGGGTAGGCAGATAAATGAACCTGATGTTTGGGGAGAGATCTAGGTTGGAAAGAAAACTTTGGGAGCGGTCTGTGTAGTGATGGTATAAGCTGTCAAATGCTGTTTCCAGGTTGAATAAGGTCTTATATTTATTGGGTTGTCGGAAAAGTCATGACGCATTTTTTCTATGTTTTTCATTGCAAAAATGCGTCATGAATTTTCCGACAACCCAATATGTTCTAGGAAAGGAGTTTGGATCTAATTTTATTCGAATGTGCTGATGTAAATTGATAGGATTTTAACTTCTCTTTCTTTTTTCAGTTAACAGAAGATGAAATAGCTACAATATTACAATCCACGCTGAAGGGACTGGAATACCTTCATTTTATGAGAAAAATACACCGAGATATCAAGGCAGGAAATATTTTGCTAAACACAGAAGGACATGCAAAACTTGCAGATTTTGGGGTAGCCGGTCAACTAACAGTAAGTAAAAATGTTACTTGAGCTGATAACTGTCAGCTCTGTCCTAGAAGGAATTCCTTTTATGTGTTTATTTTTAAGCTATAATACTTGATTTAATTGTATTAGTAACAACAACAACAAAAATTATAGAATGTACCAAAGAGCTAGTAAGTTATTTTAGATCCTTTCCTGGGGTTCGGGTCCCATAGTTTAAGTTTGTTTAATTTTGATAAAAATAAAATTTAAAACAAATGATAGAGTAGAAATTTAGGTTCTATTGGGCTGCATCATCATATTTATAAAAGGAAGAAACATTAAATCCAAACTACCTTCCTTGAATAAGACATAGCCTCTTCTCATTCGACCCCCAGGTAGCCGCTGGCAGTTACTTTACTGAAAACACTGCCCTCATTTGCTTCCAGGATAAAGTCTCTCGATTCTCCTCCTGCCTCACTAGTGCATGGCAATGAAAAAAACCATGTTTTAAAACAGGAAGTCTAGAATTATCTGATTGTGTTAAGTACATCAGTATATATGAAATATATATCGTAAAATAAAAACAGTTCTGGACAGGCATGTACTAAAATTTGCAACAAAATTTGAGATCAAACAGTTTTCTTGGGTGGTAGAATATGTGTATTTTGTTTGTTTCTTTAGAGCTGGTATTTTGTACAGTTTTTTTCTTTTTTCTTTTAAATCTACCTGGAACATGTTGGTCTGTCTCTGTACTTAATCTTCTCCATTGATCTAGCTGGGTTAGTATCTATTCATTATTCGTAATTTTCAAAAAATTTCTGGTTACCCAAATATTCATTTCTAGTTAGAATCCTTGAAATCATCCTTGAAAACAATGTTGACTACCACCATTTGAAAATACCCCTGCAAATTTCATGTTTCAGAGCAAAGGAAATGACTAAGCAGTAAGTTAGTTCCTGTGTTAATTTTTTACATAGGACTGACAAAGTGAGATCGATTGAAAAATATTACCTGTCATTTGTTCCTGACCAGCATAACCGAACTTAAGCCACTGGCATTTCAGAAGGAACATGGGTGATGGTGATGGGAAGTCCTATTGCATATTTAGTTCTGTTTAAAATCCTTCTTTTTCTAAAATACAGGAACTTGGGGAAGGTTGTCTTTCGTTAGGGCTATACCACTCTGGGGAAGTCCGCAATCCCATGGGTACTATATCCATAGATTCTTCTTTAAGTACCAAACTAAGACTTTATAATATGTATATATTATATAAAAATATATGTATATGTTATTTAAAACTATATATGTACATACATGTAAACACTATAATTTTTCTTTAAAAATTTCCTGATTGCACATGTAATCTATGCACATATAAACCATCAGTGTTTATGGGATAGAAAACTAAGAAGTCTTTAGTGAGTCCAACTTCTAGATATAACTGTTAATAGTTTGGTGTATATTACTTGAGATTTTTTTTTTTTGCTATCCATATAACAATTTTTATTATTATTGATGTTTCATTTTTTTTCTTTTACAAAAACAAGGATATATTACAAATAATTTTGCAACCTAATTTTTTTTCCTTCACGATATATCTTACACCATTTTCCATGCCAGAAAAATGTTATCTCTCTCTCTCTTTTGTTTCTAATGTGGTATTTTACTGCATGGATATTTATTGTATTAACTTACCCTTTATAGATGGTCATTTGAGTTGTTTCCTTTTTCTTCTTTTTCCCCCTTTTATTACAAGTATTTCTACAATACTTGTGCATGTATTTTGGTGTGCCTACGCATCAGATACATTTCTAGAAATAGATTTGGATCAAAGGATATGGACATTTGCGTTTAATAAATATTGCCAAATTGCTTACTAAAAAGTTATACCAATTTATACTCCAGTAACAGTGTATCTCATTGTATGATTTTCTATGCTGTCGTCAGCAGTAGTTATTATTAATCTTTTTAATTTTTTTCAATCTTATTTTAGTGTTTTATTGTTATTTTTTGTATTTTAATAGCTGCCTGAGAATCTTTTGTGCCTCTAGGTCATTTGAATTTGTTTTGTGACTTGTTTGATCACACCTTGAGTATGGTTTTTATATATGTTTCAAGTGTGAGTCATTTCTTATTGTTAGAAAAGTTTTTTTTCCTCAATAGTTTTAATGCTTTGTGTTTATCTCCCCTCTTTCTATTTTAGGATACCATGGCCAAGCGAAATACAGTAATAGGAACACCATTTTGGATGGCTCCAGAAGTGATTCAGGAAATTGGGTACAACTGTGTGGCAGACATCTGGTCATTGGGAATAACTGCCATAGAAATGGCTGAAGGAAAGCCCCCATATGCCGATATCCATCCAATGAGGGTAAGGAAATGGTAAAAAAAAAAACCAATGGAGTGGTTAGTTACTGGTCATCGTTAGAAAGTTAAACAACTTACTTGGTTAGGTACCAAACATTAAATGAATTAATTCTATGTTATTGATAAGTGTCAGTCTAGACTCCAAATAATACACTTCCACCAGTTGCAATCTCTAATAATCAAGTGTGCTCTACGCTTCTCCATTCCAGAGGCCGTGTGTTGATAGCCCTCTGGCAGGACAAGGGCCACAGAAATGCTTGCTTTGACTTGTGCACTGTGTATTTTTTTAGTTTAGGTGCTCCCATTCGGACATAACAACACTAACCGGAGCTGAGCATTCTCCTCCTTTATGCAGGGCAGGGGCTTTCCACTTTGGTCTCCACGATTCCCTGGTCACCAAGTACCAGCTGTCACTATGGCAGTGTTTTTGCTAATGTTTTTCTTATAGTAGTATTAAGGGGAAAGAAAACTAATTTATTACACTCATGTCACTAACACCCAGCCTGGGTCATTTGTTGTCTTTTTCCTGCTTGGCCCTCGTAGGTATTTAAATTTGTAAGTTCTGGCTTGTAGATCCCCAGACTCCCTTCCTCTGGAGGCTCTGTACTCCCCAACCTCCTACTTCTAGAGTGTTAAGGGCCCATCAGTTCACTCTCTACCAAAACTCCCTCAGTGTTGACATGCTAAGGGGTTTCCAGGCTTTACCCACCCCCAGGACCCCTCGTCACAGCACTGTCATAAGACCTCTACCCTCCCTTCTTCCTCACGGAATTTATAGTCTTATCCATACCTCCCAACCCCAGCTCCCTCTCTTCTCTGATCAATTAGTTCTTCTATTAAAAGACTTAACAGTTTTCTGAAAAGTATTCATGTGCCCAAAGATAATCTCCCCTCTTTTGGAGGGCAGGGCAGAAGTAAAGAAGGGTGGGAGGATTTACTGGTTATATTTTTAGACTTAAAGAATATAATTTAAGCTGCTTATGGCAAAGAGTTTTCTTTTAAAAAAAAACAACTATGGCTGTTCTTTTATTGGCAACTCAATAAGTAATTATTTTTTGGTTTTTGGGTTTTTTTTAACTGCAATATAGTGTGCCAGTGTTTTTTTTTGTGTTTTTTTTTTTGTTTTTTCAAATATGTTGAATTGGCTTGGCTTGGCAGTTCATGAATCCGTGGTGATTTGGGAGACTTGTGGGTTTGTGATCTCCTTGCAGTCGCTGCTCACATGTAGTGGTGGTGATAACCTTTAGAGAGGAGGGAAATTGGACAACTGTGGGACTGAGGTTATCTTTAGGCTATTGATGCTCTTAGGTCTTGCCATTTCACTTTGAAAGGCAATATGCTTTGGTTAGCAAAAATTAAAAACAAAAAACAAACAAAAAAACCTTGATGGATATTGTGAAGTTCAGGGGACAAGAATATAAATGAAAGAGGGAGAAGGAGAGGGAGGGGGAGGGAGAGAGCGCTATATCAGGTTCTCTACTTGGTATACTTCTTACTTTTGTTGGAATTTGGCTGGGCTTATCAGTAGATAAGGAAAAAATCATGTTATCAAACTTCACATGTATTTCTAATCATATTTCTATTGGAACATCACTTTTATTTTACCAAATCTTTTTTTTTTTTTTTTTTTTAACTAGGCAATCTTCATGATTCCTACCAATCCTCCTCCCACATTCCGGAAGCCAGAACTGTGGTCAGATGGCTTCATGGATTTTGTGAAGCAGTGTCTTGTAAAGAGCCCTGAGCAGAGAGCCACAGCCACTCAACTCCTACAGGTATGAATCACTCTGAGATGCTGCCTCTCTCCATTTCACTCACACACTGACCAACAAAAAAATGCTGTTAACCCACCTACATAGAGATGGTAAAAATGTAGAAGACATTCCCTCCTTCCCAGGAGGTTTGAATCCAACTGCGTAGAAAAGAATGTTAAATCGTTGCACAAGACAATAATGCAGTAAGGAGAAGAGAAACCATTCCATATTCATGAAATACAGGAAAATAAATGGGTGGACACTTGCACAAAACGAATGTTAAGTAATAACGACCAGACTTACTTGTATATGATGAGAGGAGGGAAGTGATCTTAAAGATTTTTCCCAGTGGCAAGAACAAGGAAATAACTATATTCTTGCAAACAAGCTGGGTCCTATTTCCAAGTGCAGTGGCGAATGCTTTTCCTTCCTGGAGCACTGATGAAGTTTTATGGGAAAGATACCGCCTCCTCTTTGCGATCCCACCACTTGTGAGGCAGTACTTTCAACCTCTAGTACTAACTTACTAGTTAGTACTAAAAGATGGGAGACCCCATCTTTTGATGGGTGTTAGGGAATAGAGACGGATTGCAAAGAAAACACTGGGGATCAGAGTAAGTTTGGAAAATAACAGGCAACTCCCTCCCAAAAGAATTTCTATATGTAACTTTCACAGCATAGATTTCTTATAATTGTGCCACAAACGCAAGCAACAAAAATGTAAGATGGTATTACTATTAAAAACTTTAAGGTATTTTTAGAAATGAAATTCAGCAGTATCCCTGTGTTCGAGATGCCTTTGCTGATTGAGTAGTACTTGGGCCTACATCCTTTGCATGTTTGTGACCCATTTTAGTGTTTCTGCAGGAACTACGCGTTTGCACTAACATCCTTTGTATGTAAATATGTAGTTAGAAGTACTATATAGTACAATGAATAGAGAGAATAAGCAGGAAGAATAAATCATTCAGTAATTTCTAAACAGTATCTTTATTCCATGTAAGCCCCCGCTCCAAAATAACCTCCCAAATTACTAGACTTTTGGCTTCTCTTGACAAGATTTTCAGTGTTATTTATGAAAGTGCACATGACCTCTGAGACCTTTGAAAGATGTGCAGAAAGTGCCCGGGTTCATTTTTGCGCAGACGTGTCCCACTCTGTGCAGGGTTGTAGCGTCCCTGCCTCCCGCCCCCATGCTGTTTGTGTTCTTCAGCCATTGTGACAACTGCAAGGTCCCCACATTACAAAACTTCCTCTAGGGCAGCAGTTCTCAACCTGTGGGTCGCGACCCCTTTGGGGGTCGAATGACCCTTTCACAGGGGTCTCTGGGTACTCATAAGTGGGCGTATCTGCATGTGGGCCTAGAGACGGATAGAGGAGCGGTGTCTCGGTTCCTAAGACCATCAAAAATATGTGTTTTCTGATGGTCTTAGGCGACCCCTGTGAAAGGTTGAGAACCGCTGCTCTAGGGGGTGCTACCACCCTGTTGAGAATCTGTAGATTTGGCAGACAAATGGAGGAGACATTCCAGCCACGCTGACAAAGAATGTGCATCTGCTAATAAGTCAGACAGAAAAAGTCGAGAACCATATGACTTCACTCATATGTGGGATATAAACTAGCAATCAACAAAAGAACAAGACAAACAAACAACAACTCATAGACACAGACAACAGTTTAGTGGTTAGCGGAGGGTAAGGGGAGAGAGGTGGTAGAAGAGGGTAAAGGGGTCAAATATATGGTGATGGAAGGAGAACTGACTTTGGGTGGTGAGCACACAATGTGATATATAGATGATGGATTACAGAATTGTACACCAGAAGCCTATATAATTTTGCTATAACCATAGTCACCCCAATAAATTAAAAAAAAAAAAAGAATGCATCTTCTCAGTTATAAAGTGAGCATGGTTTTTCGCTGTTGTCCAAAGCATAAAGAGAAAGTTCAGACTCACTGATTCAACAAATATTATCCAGTTCCCCCCGTGTGCCACGCACTGTTTTGGCACTGGTGCCATCTACACCATCCCCAGTGTTTTCCGCTCTCTTGTTTCAGCACCCATTTGTCAAGAGTGCCAAAGGAGTGTCGATACTGCGGGACTTAATTAACGAAGCCATGGATGTGAAGCTGAAGCGCCAGGAAGCCCAGCAGCGGGAGGTGGACCAGGACGATGAAGAAAACTCAGTGAGTGGCAGGCCTGGCTCGGGGCCTCAGGCACTAATGCTTGTTATTTCATGATTGCCAAGTCAGGTGAGACGAGTAGGAGACGTGCGATCAGCCTGGAGCTGGAGAACCTTCTTGCGTGACTGTGTCCTGTCCTGGACCCAAGCTTGCTAGAGGCGTGGGGCACCTGTGCTTGCTCTTCTCACAGTGCTTCCTAAGACACTTTCAAGTTTTGATTCTTTTGCCTCCGTGTCTTTTATTCAATTTAACTTTTTATGCTGGAAAGAGAATGCTCAGGTCTGAGACTTAGTTTTTTCCATGCCTTTTGGGGGAATCTAGGATCCATACTAAATGTGTAGGTTTTCCAGTGCAGATATCCTCACAAGCCTGAGATTCCAAGGGTGCGCACTTCAGCTCCTTAGATCTATGTTGCAAAACTCGAATAAGGAGAGGGAGAGGGTCCTTCAGGGTTAGATAGGCTGCTGTCACCTGGGTAAATTTATGTTCTTTGGTTAAATAAGAGTGCTCTCAGTTCTTTCTACAAGGTGGGTTTAGGACTGAGTAAGTGCGAAACCCAGAAATATTCACACCAAGATGAGTAATAGTAACTTAGAAAACCCACTTTTGATCGAATTGGCCCCAGTTTGAGATTTTTGTCCTTTTACAGGAGGAGGATGAAATGGATTCTGGCACGATGGTTCGAGCAGCAGGTGACGAGATGGGCACTGTCCGAGTAGCCAGCACCATGAGTGACGGAGCCAATACTATGATTGAGCACGATGACACCTTGCCGTCACAGCTCGGCACCATGGTGATCAATGCAGAGGACGAGGAAGAGGAAGGGACTATGAAAAGTAAGGCCCTGATTAAATCCACTAACTTCTCAGACCATACACATTCCAGAGAAAGCAGGTTCCCACGGCCTGCATAGACTCAGGCTTCTGTTGCCACAACCAAAGGAGCGAAACACTGGAGGGTTGTGGCGGGGGAGGGGGCTAGGGGAGGGGAGCTGGTATGTGGAATCAGAGGTGAGAGAGCATCAGCAATGAGTAGGGACTTATGTTTGAACCTGAGTGGCCATTCTCTCAGTGACTTGTTGTTTTTTTCCTCCTTTTCCTTGATTTGTGGAAATAAGCGCATGTATTGTTTTATGCGTAATTCAAAGTGCCATGAAATTCTGAGCTATTGAATATACATCTCTTCAGTCTATGTTCATGATACTCTGTGTGTCTAACCCAGGCTCACCAATACCCAGTCGATCTAAGGATGACTGTCCAGACTTAAAAGTCCTAGCAAATCCCTTCTAGTTTAAACCCATCTCTGCTGCTTTTCTCATCCTGCTGATCTTTTTTTGTCTGTGACACGCCTGACACCTGTGCTCAGCTCCCGCCGTAGAGTCGCCTCCCCTCCCCTCCCCTCCCCTCTTGGTTCCATTCCCCTTTCTGTGTGCATTACAGACCACCTCACAGAGGAGAGGAATTTGGGAGTACAAAATGATAATCATTGAGTTGTATAAATGCGATGTAGCCTAAACTTCCCATAGGTTCAAAGCATTAAGCCTCTATGATCTTTTCATCATCACCTTTGTCTTTTCTTCCTTTTTCAAAATTTAAAGTTTCTTCCGTTAAACCAGGATTGGCAAACCATGATGCACAGCCCAAATCTGGCCCACCACTTGGTTTTGGCAATAAAGTTTTATTGGAACATAGCCATGTCCATTGATTTACCTACTGTCTATGGCTGCTTTTGTGCTACAGAGGCAGAGTTGACTGAGACCATGTGGCTCCCAAAGCCTGACATGTTTTCTGTCTGGTCCTTTCCTTTACAGACAGAAAAAAGACCTCTAACCCCTGCTTTAGACCATCTGCTTTGTGACTGAGTAATTCACTTAATACATTTTTCTTCAGTGCCTACTGTATCCCAGGGACTTTGGTAGATGCTGAGACTCCAGCAGGGAAGGAAGAAACAGCCCTTGCCCTGAAGGAACTCATTGTCTAGTGTGGGGGACAGACCACTGGTTACACTTCAGTGTATGAAACGAGCTCTAAAATAGAGGTAATCTAGGGTGTTCTCGAAGCAGAGTGAGAGGGTATTTAACTAAGACTGGGGATTACTGAAAAATTCCTGGAGGGAAGAGGCAGGAAGGTTGGCAGTGAGTAGGGTGTGTGGAGATGGTCCAGCAGAGGGAGCAGTGCTCACAGATTCCTAGAGGCTGAGTTCAGGGGAACTGCCGCTGGTTTATTGTGGCTGGAACAGACAGTTCCAGGGCTGTGGTTCATACGCAGTCCCCTCTAATTTTCACCTCTCAGATCAGTGTATTTATAATCAACACTTTGTTTTCGAAGGGAAAGGGGTTTTTTTCCTTTCTTTTTCTTCTTTGTTTCAAGGCTCATCTGTGTTTCGTTTTTCTTTTTCTTTTTTTAAAAGTGTGATTTGTTAGGAAGGTTTGGTTTGCAGTAATGAGCTGCTGACTTCTAGTTCTTCTTGTTGAGTCTGAGCGCCATATCTTCTACTTGTTTTAAGAGCTTTAATTATGCAGATGATTATAATCACCATGTAATATAACTAGGCTGACCCGTTAATATGTGTTGTGCATGCTCGTATTAAGGAAAATCTGCCTTTTTTTTTTTAAAGAATTAATTTTGTTCCAAATGTAATTTTCATATTTCATGTGCTAATTAATTCAGTGGGTTGTTTGTTCAGTTTCTGAGCTTGGATAGTTTTAGCATGTCTAATGAGAAACATGTATCTTTTATTATAGTCATGATGGATAAAACCATTTAGAAGCCTCAGTGGTCACAGCTGAGCAGTCTGCTGCAGGTCTCATAATTCAATGTTTGGGTTATAAGTTTGACAGATTTGCCACTTATTTTGAGATCTTTACTCCTTATTGTTTTAGGACTTACATAAACTTTTCATGATGGAAAATTAAAACATATACACAACTTCACAGAATAAATATCATGACCCAATGGACCTATCACCCTGCTTCAAAAATGATTAACTCACTGCCCGTCGTATTTCAGACCCCTCCCCAAGAAAATAACAAGCTGAATTAAAGCAAATCTCAGACATCATATCGTTTCTTCATAATTGATTTTGAAACATTTAAAGCAGACTATTTGACTAAGCCTATCTCAGATACTAACTATCTGTGTTGTGTTAGGGAATTCATTTTCCTTGTATGGGCCTCAGTGCCCTACTCAGTAAAAGAATTATTAACGTATCTATTTTCCTTATCCCTTATAGCTCCAATAGTCCACACATTTATAAAAATCATATAGCTCATGACTAATACAGAATCGAAGTTTCTAGAAGTTAAAATTTGTGAAAATAAATGGGCTTTCCGCTAGTGTCTTCTTTGAACTTCTATGAAATGTTCAATCCTTGAAAATTAAAATTATAACTTACCTTTATAAACTTAACAAGAAAAGACATGCATACCAC
Organism: Hipposideros armiger; assembly: GCF_001890085.2. Classification (NCBI taxonomy): domain Eukaryota; kingdom Metazoa; phylum Chordata; class Mammalia; order Chiroptera; family Hipposideridae; genus Hipposideros; species Hipposideros armiger. Next base: position 4,489,358 of record NW_017731381.1, read on the forward strand.
TGTAGTCACTTGCATTAGTTTCGTAGAATGTAATTTTAGTTTCTACTTCTGAAGAACCTTTAACATGAAAATGGGAAGACTTGCCTTCATAATTTGCGTTTAGGACATCTAGGTCAGAAACTTTTCTGAACTTTTTGATACACTTTTTGACAACTATATTTCATAGATACTTTTAAAAATTTATTTCTTACCTTAGAAAAGTTAGATATTTCATCTGCCTCTGTACTCGTTTACTGTATTAAAAATTATTATACCAACAACATTATAGCAATAGTAATTCACTGTAAAAAAAAGAAAGCAATTCACCTCACTCCAACAAAGAACTCCTGTTCTTGGCCATATGCCTTATAGTTCATACACAGTAACAATTTGTCTAGATACCTTGTTTTCTGATTATTTTCCACTTAAAAGCATGTGCATTTTTCCTGTTGCTGCATAGTCCTCTTTTATATTTATTACAGTTAACAGTTATTTAATCATTTACCCATTGCCGGGCATTTTGGTTGTTTCTAGTTTTTCACTGTTATAAATAACTCTGCAGGGAACATCTTACATATAAACTGTTCCTTCTCTTTAGTATTCCCAGAAAATTTCCAGAAGCATTTGAATAATTTAATGTATATGTATTGCCATATTGTCCTCTCAAAGGTTGTACTGCCAGCTTATATTCCACAAGGGTTAATAGCAGCTATCTATTCTTATCTTACAAATTATATTCATTTACCTCTGAATATTATAAATGTCTTTATTTTAAGTTATCTTTTAGATTACTCTAGTGTCTTGAGTTCCATGGGTCTAATTTCTTCTGTTTATTGTGTCTTCTGTTTCTCATGCTGTTAGATTTCTTCTCATGCTTTGCAATTTTTGTTCATGAGCTTACCTTCAATAGGAAGCATCTTCTTTTGAGACTGTTTATGTTCCGTGGGTCGTATAGGCATCATAATTGGGGCCCTAAGGAGTAGTTCTCTCCAGAGTAGCCTTTAGATTATTTCTCATTTCTCCAGTGAGCTTCCCAGCCAAGGGAATTATATTTCTAGAAGTTGACTCTTTCTATCCCATATGTGGGCAGAAACATCCCTAAGCCATGTTCTTGAGCTTGTGGGTAGAGTTGTGGTTTCTATCTTATGCTGGAAATTGAGTTGTAGCTCTCTCTTTGTAGATGTGTCTTGGCTCCCTCTTACCTTTAGCCTTCCAACTTCAGCCTTTAAACGAGTCTCTATGGTTTAGTTTTTCCAATGGGCCAATGCTATGGGTTCCTTTCTTTCTTTTGCCATCTGCAGACTTTCTGCAGACTTTCCTGTCCTGGTTTTGAACACTGCAGTGTTTTGGGGTTTTTTGTTGTGTTTTGAAGTCTTGAATTTCTGTGTGTTTGGAATGAGGAGGCCTCTACTTGCTTCAGTTGATTCAATTATCTTGAGCTGTCTATAGTGATAACATTTCTATACTGTCTTTATAAGGGAACGGGTTCAGAGAGGTTGTTATTTGCTCATGGTCACATAGCTAGGAAGTGGTAGAGCTGGGAATTGAAAGAACTCCAGAGTCTATGGACTTCTTTCACTCTTCTGAACTCCTGATTTGTTTTAGAAGCCTACCCTGACATTAATGGGCATTAGACCCATAATGTAAAATTTACCAAATTAGTGGTAAGACTGGTGCTTGCTTCTGATAAGATTCCAGAGATATCTTTTGTGTTTTTAGAAACATTTATTATATGTAAATTATTTATTTATTATACTCAGGAGGATAGACGTTATAACTGTCAATAATAATCATTAACAATTAGGCACTTAATATATAGCAGGGACTGTGCTTAATCCTTTATAAGTATTTCACATATTTTAATCATCACAACCATGCTGTGAGATAAATATAGCCACCCCCATTTTTACAGCAGCAAAGGGGTTAAGTTACCTGCTTATGATTACATAGTAATAGAAGAGCCAAGACTTGATGCCAGATATGTCTGATTTCAAAGCTCATGCTCTTTATACTGCTCAGCAGAGCCCCTTTATTAAGTTGTAGAGACAGGACGAAGGCTTATGTTACAGGTGCTGTGTCGGCAAGCCTCAGCCTGCAGTAATGTACCTACCTCTCCTTGCTGGTTACTTGAATAACTGGCTGGTCTACATGTTTTCCCAGGATTTCCAGAAGCAAGGGGGCTGCCTCTGTTCATAGGCTGATGACATTACAGCTGAGGGAGTATGTTTTGTTGTGTACATCTGAATCTACAGTAAGGAATCAGATGGCAGCTGGAGGGAGGGGATTCGGGTGGGGTGAGATTTGATTGCTTTATAGACACCTCTAGCATACCTATAAGAACCACAGAGTTAAACAATGGCTCCTACTACTTTGAAAACCCATGTCTGGATAAAAGACCAGTTTGAGGATTTGGGAAGGCTTCTTCTAATTGTCTACACAAGTGGGTGTGTTATTTTTTTGTGTGGGGGGAGATGAGGGGAACGAAGAGATAAGGCTATCCAAGAACTTTGCCCCCAAGAATAGAAGGGCGTATTGGTGAAGTGACTGACACGGGAGGGATGGGATCATTGTACTTCCTGTGGCCAGCAGAGGGAGCTCTGTAACAGGTTATGAGTTAAAATTGTGTTCACAAATTCCCCTTTCTATGGAGGCTTCATTCTAGATCAAGACCATTATTTATTTATTTTAAAATGTATTTTAAGAAACCACAGCAACACTAGAGCAATGTCTTTATTTTATTTAGGTAGGAGATTGGATACCTCATACTTGGCAAAGTTCACATAAGACTGGTCAGCCAAAACGTCTCAAAACAGTTTAATGTTTTCCTCCCTCTTCGCAGATTTCTCAGTAGACTTTAATCAGAACTGATGTTCTCTTTCTGTACCATGCATATAGTTTTGAAACGATAATCAGCTAAAATGACCCTAACCAAGTAATTGAATAAATTTTTAAAATAAAACTTAAAATTCTT